>NC_056668.1:41856875-42162656 GCF_018350195.1 Panthera tigris | reverse complement strand
ATATTATAAACAGTATAACATATTGCTGCACACCTTTAGGTTTTCTACACTGAAACTATTTTAAAGTGAAAATAGCAAGCGTAAGTAAAAAGAAGAGTGAAGTGGAAGGTTTAAATATGAGCTCTTTTCTGGCTGGTATGGTTCTGAAATTCAATGATTTCATAGTTAAGTCCTTGGGATTTCCTAAAATAAAGTAGAATTCAATCATTTTAGAGTAAATGGAACAAAAAGGCTTCACCCCAAGCTTGTTTCCATTCCTATTTATTCCAAATTCTGTAACATTTAGCAAGTTTTAATACCTAAAGAAAGCAAAGTAACATCTATCTAAAGACAAACCACCTTTTTCGTAATATCTTTTATGCATAATACAAGATCAAAATTACAGAGCCTGTGCCAAATGCTCTATGTAGGCAGTTTAACAAGGACTTCCTGTTACCGGCTAGCTCCAATGAAAACGATCTTCCTTTAATCTAAAGAATAGGCAGCTAACAGGCAAAACCGGATCCTCCAGGTGTGAAGCAAGCAATTTGTTCTTCTCATTTGATACTAACAGCAAAAGGACAACTCTGCGTCTAACTTATTTGACTTCATTATTTGGCTTTCAATTACATTAACTAGATGAAAACCATACAGAAATTAGCCTGTGAACTATAAGACACAGGCTTAAATAATTTGATTGAAACGTTACAGATAATTCAGCTGTTCTCTCAAGGGCAGGACTCCAACACTGCAGGTGGAAAAGCAACAAAAAGAACAAGACAAAGGTAAATAAAACTACTTTTTTGTACTTTTCAATGCAAGACATCCATAGACTGAAATGTGTGACATTTAAAAATAGCTCAACAGATAATTAAAGTTACTGGTTTGCTTAGATTTCGACCAGGTAACTGATCTGTTCATTTATACTCCTATATCTTGAATAAGGTTTGGGTTTAGAGCTCTTTGAAATAAACCACTATAATAAAAATCAACTTTTTCTTTTAATTCCTTTAAAAAATAACTTCTCATTTTGGAAACACTAGAAAATCAGATCCTCTAAAAACAAACTTAAAATGCTTTCTTTTGTAGACTATAAATTAGTCATACTGTGCTTACTTTCAGAATACTTTTACATTTAATTGTGAAAAGACGCTTATGTCCATACACATATACACATTGACACACATGTATAATATTTTTAAAGTTAAGATAATTTCCTGTAAGATCTTAATTTCTTCATTGTTTCTGAAAATCTTTTAAATTGGAAGAAATTAGATAATAACTTTGTTATAAAAGGACTACAGTAAAAATATCAAAGTACTCAGAGTTTTAATGTTTCAGTATATTCTATATTCTATATTTTAATGTTTAAGTATATCCTAAGTACTTAAATTATAAAACTTAATATAAATATATTTGATTTGATGGTTTTAAAACTTAAGTCAGTACTATTTAAATGCAACATATATATAGGTAGTCTGATACGTTCAGAATTAAGTAATCTATAGAAGCTTAACCAAAACCTATTTTATTTTTTGATATTTCTTCAAAGTTATTTTATAATTCCTACCATGTTAGATCTTAATAAATAGCCCATTTTCAATCAAAATAATAATGACTTTTATTAAATGTTTTAAGGGTGGACTTGAAAGTTGGCTATGATATATTTAGAACACATTGTCTCCATGGCTATGTAGTTTTAAACTTAATATAAAAATCTTTTCATGTATGTACAGCTTAATAAGATAAGTGGGAGTTCAAAATTATACCAAAGTCTTAAATATTTAAACAAAAATGGTCTTACTGTTACATTACGCAAGGTAGTTTAACAATTTATTTACAACAAATGAGGAGAATAAAAAAGTACTGAAAGACTGCACTATAAAAAATATGAGAATTTAAACTCTGAGAAAATATATGCAATTTTCAATATTTCTTTTTAGTTTGCTTTCCATATTTAAGCAGCCCAAGAGGTGAATTTTCCATGAACAGATGCTTTCACTTTGAATTAGGAAAATGTTACAAGTTGTCTTCACACATAAAAGCAAAAGAATACTCTATTTCATGTTGGATAAAAACTGGTTACATTTATTAAAATAGTGTGTATTTAATACAGTAACTGTAGAAAGAAATTTCTTACTAAAAAAAATCTATAAATCTGTAAATATCTGTCTCAAGGTATATATTTCTTAAAGCATTAGGTAATTTTTACTCATATTTCTGTTTCTGAGAATGTTCCCTGTTTGTAATAGGGTGGAGAAAGTTTTACGTCATACAAAGTTTACTTTTCTATTTCCCAGAACAAATTGTCAAAGTTGATTACCATATTTATAAATTAGTCTTCTTTCTTTTTGCAAATATCCTATTTAAGCTCAAGATAAGTCAGTTATTAACAGTACAATTAAAAATTGTATAGCAACACAGTAAGCTAAACATACTGACAGAGGATTCATATTTGGATAGAAATCTTCCAACATTAAGAAAAATACATTTAAGGTACAGAAAGATTATATACAATGGTAGTCTCATCAATTTCATGTAGCCTAAGCAATTACACATTTATGGCTTCATGAACTCTGTCTCTTCCAACTTTCAAATTCTAATATACTTATATGTCTCACTTTACTTAATATTCTAATTTATGAAGCTGTAAAATTAAGAGGTTAAATTGGAAATAGTTATGCATGTACTTATGAAAAGGTAACTACTAGGAAATACAATTTATATGTAACATGTAAGTGCAACTGAGTACCTCCTACATTAAGTCAATTTTGGGGCAGATTAAGAAGAATTTAAGGAACATTCTGAACTATGTTAACTCTGTAAAGATAATCACCTATGACTTTCAGTCAAGATATACAGATATCCCACCCTCTTGCTACAAACATATGGAAGTACGGGGTGCCTGGGTGGCTCAGTTGATTAAGGTTTCGACTCATGGTTTCAATTCACATGATTTGTGAGATGGAGCCCTACGTCAGGCTCCACACTGACAGCGCGGAGCCTGCTTGGGACTTCTCTCTCCCTCTCTCAAAATAAAACACATTAAAAAAAAAAATGTAGACATGTTTGATGTAGTCTTAAGGGAAAAAACACAAAATTTAAAATTGCATCATTACATTTGAAGTAAGAAAGGGAAATTTCCAGATGCTAGAATTGAAGAGGAGACACACAGCCAAAATGGAAAGCAGGAATTAAAGCTAACTCCATACAAATACTTTACCTTAGAGGCTGCAGTTTAGAATTTGTGCATAATAGGGGACTAAAACTGAGCTTCCTAAAGTGGTAAACTAGAAAAAAATAGAATATAGTTCATATACAGTTACAGGAAAATCTGTTGGATTTAATGTCAGGATTACAGTGGGAGGTGAGGTATCCACTGAGGCTATAAAAATCACTAAGAAAAAAATCCAGACCCATATGTATATACCTGGGCTATAGAAAAATCACTAGAGAAAAATCAAGCCCATATTTATAGTACCTGGGCTAAGAAGGCAAACTCCAGAGGGCCCTAGTCATGCCAAAAACAAACAAACAAACAAAAAAAAAAATGGGTTAAGGATGTATCCATAATGCAGAGCACTCAGGACATCCTTGTATAATATAATCACCTACTACTGACAAAGGTCACAAAATACACCTGCCCACCACCAGAAGAAACAGTCTGTGGCCACAACAAAGGAATTTATTCCTAAGAAACCAGAAATAATCTAATAATTTAAGGTATCTTTAACATAAATACACTTTAAATTAAATGTTCAAAAGAAATATGCTGTCTCTCAAAAAAATAAAATAAAACATTTAAAACAAGAAAAGAAAGAAAGGCATTGGATCTATAAATGAAGATCAACACAGTATAAACTGTATCGCTGATTTTATATAAACATTATTTATTATAATATGCATGCCATGATACATAGCACTGAAAGGAAGTCTGTTTTTTCTTTAATATCAGTAACATTTACACCTACAGAATAAAAGATGTGGAATATTTACTTGTTTTTTTCTGGAAAAATTATTAATATTAATGAATAGAAAATACTATCAATATATTTTGAAGGATTCCTTGAAGCATGTTTTATTCAAATATTAAAATGTGAAAAAAAATATTAAAATGAGGTACACTAGGGAACTAATCTTTCAAGAACAGAAACCCAGGAAAAGACAACCTTAACAAGGGTGAGAGTCAAATGTGTTGGTTTCCAAAATCAGTGACAGTAAAATTTACTTTTCTAAAAGCACTTACAAAGGCATACTGTGTTACAATAGCAATCTGAAATATTCTATTCCTTAAAACATTTTTTCAAACTATGATGCTTGAGAAAAAGGCTTTTGATGGCACTGATCACTTATTGCTAATTAAAACAAACAAACAAACAAAACCATATCTATCCAGCCATAAAAATGTTAGAGGGGGTTGTTTCAGGATTTGTTCTAAACCATGCCACCAAGGAGAAAGTTGGGGACATTGCGGTTCTTGAGAACTGTGAAATTTAAGCATTGCCAAAAACTACTTAGCCATAGATAAGCATTAAACAGGACTTAATTTTCATGAATATAAAAATCAGAATCTGTTTTGTTTTGGTCCCTACCACCCCCATCTCTCATCTGAGCCTCTAATACTCAGCCTTTTCTTTTTCCCATGTTATCAAGGATAAAAGTCAGTTTTTTCAAAAATAAAAGTGCAAAAAACAACATAACTATATAAAGCATAGTATATACATTGTAGCTGTAAGAATTCATAGTAACAGGTTAGTAGAAAACAGAAATCTGTGTACATATATAGAAATGAAATATTACTTCTTATCTCTCTTATCTCAGCCTATGACTGTGAGCCTAAACAAAATATAACAATACCTATCTCTACCATGGTATCAAGGATAGGATTCAAAGATTCTTGGAGACTTTCTGTAACATAGGTATATGAGATAGAATTAAATCTTTTTCCTCTTCTAAACTGTAAAGTGCTTAATTTGGTCTAATTATACTACAGGTTATAATAAAGCTGCAAACAACATAATTATTTTAGCTCTGATATACTATATTACCTTCTGCAAGAACTTTATTTTTTAGTCTTTATAGTAATTATACTAATTTATTATAGTACTTATACTAAAAACACTATTTGATATAGATCAACTTCATTTAGAGCATATTTCACTAGGATAACCTATTTCCAGTCACTATAGAAATCAGAAAAAGAACAGATCTGCAATCAGGTAGTCTTGTATCTGAATGAGGTTCTGCCACTTTTTAGTTATGTGGCCTCTGGCAAGTCCCTTTACCTTTCAGACACTAAGAAAGTTAGAGGAATAGCTAAGAAAGTTAACATCCAAATAAGGGGAATTTTAAAGAAAGTAATACAAAGAGAATGGAAAAGATGAAGTTTTTGAAAAATTAGGAACCTCCTTTCCCCCCCTGAAAAAAATCCTAAATACATCAATTTTCCAGACTGACAAATCATTCAACTTCCAGCAAATAAATGCAAAAAGATGTACCCCAAGTCATGTTATTGTGAAAATTCAGAACACTGAGATTAAAAAAGAAAAGGCCAAGACTTTTATGAAAGGAAGGGGAAAAAAACGATCCTATTTAAAATACCAGGAATTCTATGGCAGATTTCTTAAGGGCGACAAAGAATGTTAGATAAAAATGCAGCAAGGTTTTCAAAATTCTATGGAATATAATTTCCAAGTAAGAATTATATCTGCAGAAAATCTGTCATTCCGGTATTAAGGATAGAATAAAAATGTTTTCAGAAATATAAGTGATCACCACATTTATGTTTTAAAAGGAAACTATGGTATGCCCCCAAATCAAGGGAATAAACCAAGAATAGAGATGAGGAACTAGGGATCAGGAGGAGATAATACACAAGAAAAGAGAAAAATATCCAAACATAGCAGCTGTGTAGTAAATCAGGTCATACTAGAGGGTTTCGAGAAAGAAGCCTCAGAAGATGGAATAACAACATGAAATAAAAGAAAAAGAATACCTACTATATTTGAATATATTAAGAGGGTATTTTCAGTTCAAGTCAAGAGTTTAGAGTGAAGTAGTAATGCACATGTACAAAATTAAGCAACTAAAAACCTGAGGTAATTAGTATTTTCAAGAGAAATTTAAAAGTTACATGGTTCTTGATCTGAGTAGTGGTTACATGGATGTGTTCACTTTGTGAAAAATCATCAAACTATACATTTTTATTTGGGACACTTTCTGTATATGTGCAAATACGTCAACAAAAATGTGCAAATACGTCAACAAAAAGCTTTCTTAAAGTGAAAATACACATTTCCTAGCCTTATCCACTGAAAAGGCCTAGAAACAATGAAAAAAATTATCTGAGAAAGAAAATATAGCCATACTACCTTTTGTGACTCTGGTATATGTAATATTTGGGTAGTCAGAATAATGTAAACACAGAATACTAACCAAAAATTGTGATATAACTATACTGAGAGGGAAAAATTGAGGGAAGACTGGGGGTATAATGTGGTTAAACCACATCTTTCATAGCAGAGATACAATAGAATATTTAAAACTGAAAAAGCGGAAACACCTATGGAAGCAAATTACCTAGAAACAGAGAGTTTAAAAGTAACATACAGCTAAGGGGCTGGAAACAACTGCCTTTGGGAATGGGAAAATGGAAATGAGGCGTGGTGGGGCAGGCAAGGGTTGGCTGTATATCTTTACAAGCTTTGAAGTGATTTGACTTCTTAAACTGTCTATGTGTGCTAATTTGAGGAGAAAAAAAATCATATTTTAAAAGCCAATTTAAAAAAGACAAAGTTTTGGGGATGTAAGCTGGTGCAGCCACTCTGGAAAACAGTATGGAGGTTCCTCAAAAAACTAAAAACAGAAGTACCCTACAACCCAGCAATTGCACTACTAGGCATTTATCCAAGGGATACAGATATGCTGTTTCGAAGGGGCACATGCACCCCAATGTTTATAGCAGCGCTATTGACAATAGCTAAACTATGGAAAGAGCCCAAATGTCCATCGATGGATGAATGGATAAAGAAGATGTGGTATATATATATAATATATATATATTATATATATATTATATATATATATAATGTATATAATATTTATATTATATATATATTATATATATATATAATGGAGTATTACTCGGCAATCAAAAAGAATGAAATCTTGCCATTTGCAACTACGTGGATGGAACTGGAGGGTATTATGCTAAGTGAAATTAGTCAGTCAGAGAAAGACAAAAATCCTATGACTTCACTCATATGAGGACTTTAAGAGACAAAACAGATGAACATAAGGGAAGGGAAACACAAATAATATAAAAACAGGGAGAGGGCAAAGCATAAGAGACTCATAAATATGGAGAACAAACAGAGGGTTACTGGAGGGTTGTGGGGGGGGGGCTAAATGGGTAAGGGGAACTAAGGAATCTACTCCTGAAATCATCGTTGCACTATATGCTAACTAATTTGGATGCAAATTAAAAGAAATAAAATTAAAAAATAAAAGAAGGAAATTCTACATTTGCAACAACATGGATGAAACTGGAGGACATTATGCTAAGTTAAATAAGCCAAACAGAGAAAGACAAATGTTGTATTGTATCACTTACATGTGGAATCTTAAAAAAAAAAAAAAATTTGATTTCATAGAAACAGAATAGAAATAGAATGGTGGCTGGGGAAAGACTGAAATGAGCAGAGATAGGTCAAAGAGTACACATTTCAATTTAAAGAAAAATAGGTTTTGAGGATATAAAGTACAGCATGGGGACTGTGGTTAATAATATGGTGTATATATTTGAAAGTTGCTCAGAGTACATCATAAGTATTCTAACCATACATGCAAAAAAAAAGGCTAATTATATGAAGTGAAGGATGTATTCATTATATTGAAACTGGTAATCATTCCACAATGTATATGAAGTCATCACACTGAACACTTTAAAAATATACAATTATATTTGTCAATTATTCCTCAATAAAGTTGAGGGGGAGATTGGAAGAAAAGCAGTGTAAAATAAGGAAATTACCTCAGCCAAAAAAAATAAAAAAATAAAAAAAGACAAAGTTTACAAGCAACCTGACATCCTAAGCACTAAGGGGAGGGGTTTATTGTCAGCATCAATAAGGTAATACCAGAGAGAGCATATAGATAAGGAAGTAATAAATAATGCTAAACCAAACAAAGAACAGTAGGGAGCTATTCAAGACACATCATTAAGCTAACTGACTTTTTAGCATCAACCTCCCTCTACACCAGAAAGAGGGTGAGTCTTTACCAGAAGTATATAGTAAATTATGGGTGGTAATTCTGCTTTCACAAAGTTGCCACATGAGAAAAAGTTTCTACAATCACTTCCCAATGTTTTTGAGTGTTTTTAAATATCTTCACCAGCATGATCATCAGACATTTAATAAAATACTGAATACAAAAGAGCATATAGATGATCCCAGCTTTATGTAATATATATATATATATATGTAATATATATATATATATATATATATATATATATATATATATTTATTCTGGGAAATTTATATTATAGATCTCACACTGGAAGAAGCACTAGCCTAGAAGCCAGGAAATCTTGCATTATTTAACCAGTACTACCATTAACAAGAACAAGCTCTGGGTAAGACATTTAACTTTTCTGATTCTCAACTTTCCCATAAGAAAAATGTGGAAATTGATTAGCTAACTTATAAGGCTTCTTTCTGGAATCCCATTCATTGCCTTGGCACCCCATTTCCTACAGCCTGGGTACTATCCCATGGCTCTTCATCTTCTCAACAGTAGGTCTCATAGTTCAAATACCACCTTAGAGAAGATTTGCTTAATTGATCCATCAAGATCTAAAATTGTCTCATTTATTTGTTTAATTGTATATTGCCCATCTCCCCTCAGAGAGTAAATTATTCCAGGACAGGTACTATTAAATAAATACTACAGTATTTAAAACTTTGCATATAGTAAGCCTCAATAATTATTTGACAGAATGTCAGTCCTTTAAAACCAAAGGAATATTATTAGGACACTGGTTTAACTTTTCGTGCAATGCAGGCCTCATTTCCACATCATCAACTGGGTCATCAATCAAGAATCTTGAACATCTCCAGTGACAACAAGCCTATTAACTCATGAAGCAGTTCATTCTATCTTGGGACAACTCTACTCATTTGAAAAGTCTTCTTTACACTAAATCAAACCTCTCTCCATGTAATTTCCACTCATGTCTCTTGGATTAATGCCAAGTTAAGTCTGGTCCCTCTTATACATACAGACCTACACATTTCAGAAAACAGTTGTAGATACTCCCTACATCTCTGTTGCAGGAAAAGTATTTCCATTCTTTTCAGTGATTCTCCTTGTATTATGTCCCTGAGATTGTCTTCCAATCTCAACCTTCCCGTGATAGTATGGAAATTCCCAATTTTTGAATTCTTATCTCAAAACATCAGAACTTAACACAGTCCTTCTCTCATTTGCTTTGACTAACATAAAGTCAGTGGAACAAATATCTTTCTTAGTCAATCTAGACATGACAATATTATTCATGAAAGCATAATGATTATTCTGATATAAAGCTCATAATCAACTAAAACCTGCAGTTATTTTGATCAGCACTGCATGAAGATAGGATCTTCCATTTTATAGATGTAAAGATGCTTTCTAAACAATTAGTTGCAATATTTTATATCCGTCCTGGTTAAACATAATTTTGTTCCTTTTAGTAGAGTGTTCTATGCTATTTTAATCTTTGAATCCCAACTCTGTACTTGAAGATCTCTCCAAATTATGTGTCATCAACATATTTGATAAGTATGCCTTCTGTGACAACACCCAAATCACTGATAAAAATATTTGCATAAGCAATATCAAACACTTACATCCCATAGCATAACAGCATAACATTAGCAATACTGGCTGATTTTTCTCTGGCTTATACTGATATTATGTGTGGTTCAACACACTATTTGTAACTCCCCAACAGCTTCTTATCTGCAAAAATATCATGAAAGGCATTATTAAATGCCCTTCTTAAGTCAAGATGTTCTATGAAAATAAAGTATTTTATTAACATAGATTGTCTTTTTAAATATATTTTTGTTTTTATCTAAATTCCAGTGAGATAACATATATACACACACACACACACACACACACACACACACACACACGTCCATAATTTGGAAGTAAATAATACTGCTATAAACATAGGGGTACATGTATTCCTTTGAATTATTACTTTTGTATCCTTTGGGTAAATATCTAGTAATGCAATTGCTAGATCATAGGGTAGTTCTATTTTTAACTTTTTGAGGAAACTCCATACTGTTTTCCAGAGAATACATCAGTTTGCATTCCCCTTACTCATTTCATTTTATATATACGCCTAACAATGAGTGTATATATATTACATATACATAAATCAATATATGTACATATAAATTATATATGTATATACATACATGTGTATAGACCTAAACACATATATATGTATATATAAATTATATATACTTTAACTTGGCACCCCATTTCCTACAGCCTGGGTACTATCCCATGGCTGTTTGCATAAATTATATACATATATATGTGTGTGCATGTATATGTGTGTGTGTATATATAATGTACACCAAATTTAATCCTGTGGATAACGACCAACACAGGATGTGATGTCAACCCTATCAGCACCCCAAAATAGCATTTTATATATTGTCATTTCTGAAAAAATAGCACTTAATATGAATTGGTAGAAATTTTGTTCTAAGTCTGGATATCTTTGCAAAGGAATGCTAAGAATAAGGAGTCAGCATAATCAAACCAAGCATATGTGGATATAATGGATATGTATATATATATATACATATATATATATATGTGTGTATATAATGGATAAAAAAACAGTGCTATGTCAAATGTGTTAATCAATCTAGAAGCCTCAGAAATTAAAAAAAAAATCCAATATTATCTATATTGCTTCCATCTTTCCTATGGAATCTGCCCTGTCACTAAAATGCATATTTAGCAAATGAGTTTAACATTACATAGACCAAATTAATTAGGAACAATATCTTTAGTAATAAGGGCATTTTCAAAGTGCCCTTTTACTCCTAAAAGTTGAAGATATGGTCAAATCTTCCATTTTAAGATATATCCTCTAGATGCACAAAAAGCTATTAAATGGCAGAATCATGAGATGAGACTGAACTACTTATTTGGGGGCAACTGTATCTCTATCACTGCTTTCTCAGCTATTTCACCCAACCGAACAGGACTCATAGTAGGCCCACAGGGTATGCAGTAACTTATAAATTATTTTACATTACTTTTCCTATTCAGTTATCTTTATGAGGAAATACTTACTGATTTTTCTAATTTTTCAAACTCTTTTCAGAAAACTAGGAGGATTTTTCCTGGGAGACACACATTAGCTATGTGAAGCCAACCGTTACTGAGAGAAAATGCCAAACTTTTCTTTGTTCAACACAATCATTTTTGCTTCTTAAAAGGAAACGGAAGATGAAAGACCGACTTCAAGAACTAAAGCAACGAACAAAAGAAATCGAACTCTCCAGAGACAGGCATGTGTTGACTACAGAAGCAGAAGAACAAGGGGTGTTTTTGCAGCAAGCTGTTATTTATGAAAGAGAGCCGGTAGCTGAGAGACACTTACATGAGATCCAAAAACTACAGGAGAGTATTAACAATTTGACAGATGATGTTCAAAAATTTGGGCAGCAACAGAGAAGTCTGGTGGCTTCAATGAGAAGGTTTAGTCTACTTAAGAGAGAGTCTAGCATTACAAAGGAGATAAAAATACAAGCAGAACACATTAACAGAGGTTTGGATGATTTAGTAAAAGAAGTTAAGAAGTCAGAGGCTGAAAATGGTCCATCAGCAGTGGTGACAAGGATACTTAAATCTCAGCATGCTGCGATGTTCCGCCAATTTCAGCAAACAATGTTTGCATACAATGACACATTAGCAGCAAAGCAGGAGAAGTGCAAGACATTTATTTTCCGTCAGCTTGAAGTTGCTGGAAAAGAAGTGCCTGAAGAAGAAGTAAATGATATGCTTTATCAAGGCAAATGGGAAGTTTTTAATGAAAGCTTACTTACAGAAATCACTATCACTAAAGCACAACTCTCAGAGATAGAACAAAGACACAAGGAACTTGTTAATTTGGAGAACCAAATAAAAGATTTAAGGGACCTTTTCATTCAGATATCTCTTTTAGTAGAGGAACAAGGAGAAAGCATCAACAATATCGAAATGATAGTGAATGGTACAAAAGAATATGTTAACACTACTAAAGAGAAATTTGGACTTGCTGTAAAATACAAAAAAAGAAATCCTTGTAAGGTATTGTGTTGTTGGTGTTGCCCGTGCTGTGGCTCAAAATAAAGAAGCTATTTTAGACATTTTTTCCAGTTGTAGAATGAAAGATGTCCCATATTTCAGCATCTTTCTTCATTTTACAGATCCATTCACATACCTTTCATCATTATTAAGTCATAATTTTCCTCTTCAGCCCTTATCTGCTAGACCAACAGAAACTTCTTCAGTCAGGGACAAAGCAAGTCATTTATTAAACCAAAAACAGTATAGCTAGTTAACTTTAAACTCACAAGTTAACTACTAAAAATGAGATCAATGATCTTATGTTTCCATTCAGGTACCAAGCTCTATTATGTATTTTGTAACTTTTAATGCCTTAACAAGATGAATGTAAGTGACAACTGCTTAACCAATCCTTCTGGCTCATTTGAGAGCATTTCAGTGGTAAATTAAGTGCATGAAACAAGACCTCAAAAAGTGCTATATTAAAATCAAACCAGAAGCTGTGTCAAATCTTTTATGCTCAGATGGGTAAGTTAACTCGGTGGTCAACAAATCATGGAAAAATCCAACTATGTACTGAATAAAGAGTCTGGTTGGTAACTGAGAGCTGAATCTAGCTTAAGGCCTAAGAAAGTAAGGCGCTGTTTTCCTGAACTTGGGTCCATTCAGGACATTGTAGTACAGATCAGGAAGGTTGGCAAAGAAAGTAAAAAATAAAGGCAACTGCATTCTCAAAAGATTCTCTATCACTTTACGGTGAAGCTGAACACTGCACAATGGTCTAGGGATATAGTCTAAACTCACACAGGAATAGAGTTTTGGAATTCACATTTTAATGGAGAAAGCAGGTAAAAAACAAATACAAATATTAGATACTGTTAAGCTCTTGGCAGAAACTTAAGGTATTGAGAAACTGACTTTTGGAATGGCTTCTTTTCCTTGGGTGGTCAGTGAAGGCCTCTCTGAAAGGGAACATTAAATGAATATCTAAATGATGAGGACAAGGAACAGTATATCCCAGGCACAGTACAAAGGACCTGAGGATGATATAACTTATTCTGTTTAAAGAAAAATGAGCAGTACAGCTGTATCATAGTAAGAAAGGAGTAATGAGGTAAGAGATAAAGTTAAGAAAGGTCAGCAGGGGCTAGATGAAAGGCTTTGCTGGCCATGTAAGTCCGAAGTTTACAGCAAGTATAATCAATGTAAAGCTCTGAGACTGTCTCTAGCCTGAAAATGACATTATGTAATTTATCTGAGAAAAATCATCTTGTCTGCTGAATGTGGGTTAGAATGGATTTGAGGCAGATGAGTGGAGGACAAGGATGCAGGTATAGAAAACCACCAGAAGGGTAATGCAGCAATCCCAGTAAGAGATGGTGGAAGCCTGGACTAGGATGGGAATGGAGGTGGTGGTGGGGGTAGCATTACTAACACTCAAGGTTAATAAAGTGTGTTATGTCTCAGCATTGTTCTAATAATTTTACAGTTTTGCCCACAAAAACACTAGGTATGGTGAGGTTAAATAACCTGTCCCAGGCCACAGAAACTGTGAGAATCAGAATTTGAACCCAGGCTGTCTGATTCCAAAACAAATTCTTAACTACTAGGTACTATATAAGTGGCGATGAAAAAAAAATGAGACTAACTTGTGATAGATTTCAAAGCTAGAATCTACAGGAGACTGATTGGATGATCTCGTGACCCTGGGATCATGACCTGAACCAAAATCAAGAGTCACAGGCTCAACCTGCTGGGCCACCTAAGTGCCCCAGAGGTGGGTGATTTTAGAATGAAGTTACCTAAAAAGTTTGTAGATCCAAAAAAATCAAATACCCAGAGAAGAGCCTGAGGTATTCCAAAATTTCCACCTAAAGTGGAAGAGTTAATAAAGGAGATTGAGAAGAAACTATTAATGAAGTATAAGGAAAACCAAAAAAGTGTGCTACAATGCAGAGTGTTAAAAGGACAAAGTTTAGGAAGAAGTCAACCTGAAGTAAAATCAGAACAGCAAACTGACAATGGATTTGGCAAAGTGAAGACAAATCGTTGACTCGAACATGAGCCATTTCAAGGATTTGCAGGGATAGAAGCACAAGAGAAGTACGCTGAAGAAAATGCGATATGAAGTATAGCAGCCACTACGAAGTATACTTTCCAGCTATGTGAATAGAGGACTGTGAAAAGGAATGAACTGCTTGAGAAGAATGCAGGGTCAAAGGATTCCATAACACTTAAAGTTAAGAAGTCCAAGAGCACATCCTGCTAATGGGAACGATCCACACTGGCAAACTCTTGATATAAGAAATGGAAGGGATTATATGCAAAAGTAGAAAGGATTGGGATCTATGGTACAAATGGAGAAGGTGGCCTTGGATAGGAGCAGAAGCACTTTTTCCATATTACAGTCTCGAGAAAAGGCAATATTTAGGAATAAAAGCAGATAGTTGAACAAATTTGGTGGTCCTAAATGAAAGAATTCTTACATAAGTTTCTACTTCCTTAAAGAACTAGGAGGCAAAATTATTAGTTGAAAGCACAGCGGAGTTGATGGATAACAGGAATATACATATACATAACCTCCTAACGCTATAAAATAAATTTTAAATTATAAAATACAAAGAAATTGAAGAGCTTTCTGCTGTGTCAATTATCAAGTATTACCAGAGAAAAAGATGTTTCATCTATGTCAGCTCCTAATGTTTAAAGAACTTTATAAAAAAGATAAATTTAAAACCAATGACAAACTTTCCACCTAATCAGGTGGTGATAAATTTCTTCTGCCCCTTCTGAAGTTGCACTATATCCTTTTATCTATGACATTACTGATACTGGTTTATAATTGTTCCCAAATTGTTTATCATGGAAACTGAGAGCATTAAGTATTATTTAATATTCACTAGCATAATTATGTCCAAAAGCGTCTGTAAAATTGTAGAGTTCTATTAGTATTTATATCTGCACATAGTGCTTTTACAGAAAGACAACACAGAAAGATTCATGGCAAAGCAATATATCGCATATAATTTTCACTGTTATATTTTAAAACTAATTAGAATCACCCTGGGAGGACTGGATGGCTCAATCAGTGGTGCAGTGAAGCGTGGCTCTTGATCTTGGGGTTGTTAGTTCACGCCCCATGTTGGGTGTAGAGAAGGGCACCTTGGGTAGCTCAGTTGGGTAAGCATCCGACTCTTGATTTCAGCTCAGGTCATAATCTCATGGTTTGTGAGATCAAGCCCTGTGTCGGGCTCTGTCTGCACTGACAGCACAGAGCCTGTTTGGGAATCTCCCTCTCTCTCCTCTGCCTCTCTCCCCAGCTCATATGTACGAGAGAGCGTGTGCTCTCTCAAAAAGTAAATAAATAAACAAAATAAAGTAAAATCTTAAAAAAAAAAAAAGAATCACCTAACCTAAGCAACAAAAACAACAGAATACTTAATTAGTTGCTTAACATATTTTATATGTTATCCACACACTAGGCACTAAAAGTATTTTTTTTCCCTTAAAATGATTACCTTAAAGGGAAAAACTTACTAAGCATTAGAGGGACAATATTAGAAAATCTACTGGTAAAATTACTATGAGCACCTGGGCTCATGTTCTCACCTACTAAACTATGTCATTTTCTGTAATCAAAAGCTTCATGTAGCCTGAATTCATATAATGAGACATTTTAAAAGCTCTCCTAATTCATCTCCATCCAGACACAGCATATCATCAACAATAACTATTCATATCCATCATCAATCACACTTGCAAAGCCACTAGTAAAGCACTGCACTAGCTGCTTTAAATACATGATCTGAAATTCTCATGACAACACACTTACTAAAATCCTTATTTACAAGTGTAGACACGGAAACTCAGAGCAAGTAACCTCCCCTAGGCCTGTCTGACTTCAAAGTCAGAGGTTACAACTTGCAGCTGTAAAATAAGTAAGTCATGGGAAGGAAAAGTACAGCATGGGAATACAGTTGATGATGTAGTAAGTGTATGGGGACAGGCGGTAACTACACTTACCACAGTGAGCATTTTGTAACGTATACACAATTGTTGAATCACTATGTTGTACACCTGGAACTAGTATTACATGTCAACTATGTTTCAACTAAAAAAGAAATTGGAGGGTATGTTGATTCCAGTGCTATTCATACTACTGCAAATGTTACTCACTTTTTTCTATTTTTTTAAAATTAAGTTATAAATTGTTAAAGCAAGAGTATACAGGGGTACATGAGGGTAGATAATATATTGCATACCTTAATCAGAGTACAGGTTAATCTCTATTGTACCTAGGGGAGTAAAAGGAACACTTTCTAAGTAAATAAACAGGTTAACATGATTACAGGGCAAAAAGTTTGAATAGCATCCATTTTTAATCTCTTCAGTCACTTTTACTTTTCTACTGAAATGGTTCACATGATTATATACAGCTGGATACAAAAAACAGAATTACAATATTTTACATCTACTTTTAATACAAGAGGTATTTGGGGCGCCTGGGTGGCGCAGTCGGTTAAGCGTCCGACTTCAGCCAGGTCACGATCTTGCGGTCCGTGAGTTCGAGCCCCGCATCAGGCTCTGGGCTGATGGCTCGGAGCCTGGAGCCTGTTTCCGATTCTGTGTCTCCCTCTCTCTCTGCCCCTCCCCCGTTCATGCTCTGTCTCTCTCTGTCCCAAAAATAAATAAAAAACGTTGAAAAAAAATTAAAAAAAAAAAAAAATACAAGAGGTATTTAACCACTAAGTCCAAAGAAGTAAAGTGACTTGCCAGACTCATAAACAAATGCACACCAGCTCTTAGAATTCAGGTTCCAGATTCTTCATCTTCTCTCTAAACCCATGGTTTGTCAATTTTTCACCATTATTTCAGAGATTTTCATCAAAATATTATGCTTATTAAGTAGTAAAGCTATAGAACTGTAAAAGATAACTTCTGAGCTAATAAAGCACAGAAGCCTAATGATGTTCTATGATTCTGACCTTTCAAGAGAACTCTCAAGGCTGTGACATAAAGTGACATTTGGCTGAGGCTTCATTTGCAGTGACACATGCTATCAGGCTGGTGTGCAACAGCACATCAGGCAGAGCCAGAGACTGTCTAGGACCTTCTACTGTGCTGATCTAACTTTGTTCCCATAGCATGAAAGAATTCCGGCTCCACCAATTTGCAGTTTTGTGATTATAGACAATACTCTAATTTTTCAGGTTTATTTCCTTCTGTTGAATGGCTGAATTTTCTCAGAGGTCTGATATTGTTCTCTGTTTGTTCATCATTCTAGGGTGGGAAGAGAAAGTTATCTAGATGTTGAAGTTAGTTCTGAGAGGCTTTGTGGGTCCTAAATCAGCTAGTTTAGGCTCAGTCAAGGGAGAAACAGAAGAAGAGATGAGATGCTGTCATTAAATTTTGCTCCTGATCGGTCCAGATGTTTGTGGACTGGAAGGAAGCAGCTAAGTGCAACAAGGGGCACTAGAGCCTGCCTGCTAATTCAAGTAACCTTGCCCTGCCTCTCCACAACCCACCAGAGCTCCTAGCACTGAGCTTAGCAGGGTTCTTCCCACTTATTACCTAGTGGACTCTTCAATGTCATACCTATTACATGCTAGGGTTGTATCAGTTAAGCACAATTTCTTATCTGCATGGGGCAGTGAAGACTACCTGAAGGCCTTTAAGCAGAGGAACTGTAAAATGATCAAATGTGTATGCTAAAAAGAGCTCTCACATTCTTTATATACTCCTGCATTGTTTCACTTGTTACAGCATGTACCAGTTTTATAAAACATCAAATTTTTTGGTAAAACACCAAATTTTGTAAAGTTGAAAAACATCAAAAAAAAAAAAAAAAAGAAAAAGGTTCCTGCTAGCAATGCAGAGGAGAGCTTGGAGGATGGAATAGACAACAGAGAGACTGGTCAAGACCAGTAAGTAACACAGGGGAGGAATGTAGAGGGGATGAAAGGAAGCACATCAAGGCGAATAGAGAGGGAAGTGGAGACTCAAGCCATATTAATACAGTAATATCAACAAGAGGAATTACTTGTAGGTCAGAGAGAAAAAGGTAAACAGGAGAATTTCCAAACACAGGTTTGGGGTAGATATTTAAGAGGGGTTTAGAAACATATGAAAGACGATGAAATACAGGGGCTCCTGGCTGGCTTAGTCAGAAAAGCATGTGACTCTTGATCTTGGGGTCATGAGAGCTTACTTAAAAATAAATAAATAAATGTATATACATATATACGTATATGTGTGTATATATATATACTTTTTTTTTAAATAAAAATTAAGGGGAGTCTGGGTGGCCCAGTCAGTTGAGCGTCAGACTCTCGATTTTGGCTCAGGTTATAATCTCACAGTTCATGAAATCGAGCCCCACATTGGGCTCCACACTAATAACACAGAGCCTGCTTGGAATTCTCTCTCTCCCTCTCTCTGCCCCTTCCCTGCTCATGTGTTCTCTCTCTCGCAAAGTAAGTAAAACTTAAAAAAATACATAAAAGGTAAAAAGGTGAGGTACAAATTATTATATATTATATACAACAGTATATATTATGAATTTTGCAAAACTATGCATAGGAAATTCATCAGAATGTTAGCAGTGGTTGGCTCTGCATGGTCAATCAACTTTTTTTTTTTTAAGTTTATTTATTTATTTTGAGAGCGGGGACTAGGGGTGGGGGGACGCAGAGAGAGGGAGAGACAGAATCCCAAGCTCTGTCAGCACAGAATCCGATGTGGGGCTTGAACTCACAAAACCTGAGATCATGACCTGAGCCGAGATCAAGAATCGATGCTTAACCAACTGAGCCACCTATGCACCCCTTGATCGACGTTTTTGAACTCACTCTTCCCTACATGTTCTAAATTTATTAACAATGTGCTCTTTTTGAATGTTTTGTATACTTTTTAAGCACACTCATTTCAAAAAGCAGTTTACCTTTATTAATAAGAACCCTTTGGTTGTAAAATTCCCCAGATGAAAATTGGTCAAATGGCAAATCATTCTATATTTCACAAGCATATTATAGTATCCATAATGAACTCTCATGTCTTTGTGAGATCTCACTGACCACAAAATTATAATAGTGAAGCAATCCCCTAGTTGGAGGTTTTCTGGGTTTTTTCACCTCTATTCTGATAATCTATTAGGTGAGGGAGGTGAAAGAATTGGAAGCAGGCCTCCTGCTGTTATTTGATTCTTCAGTGATAACTGCAGTCGCTTATGAACTGCATGCTCCCATCTCGGGGCTTTTCCACATATATCTGCCTGACTGCCTCTCTCTCCTCAAGTGTCATCTCCTCAGTAAGACCCACTATGATTATCCTGATTACAAGAGCAACATACCCCTGCCATACCACCACCATAGGATAAGAGATCTTTACTTTTTTTTCAATATACTTATCACCGAATGTCTGCTATAACTTATTTATTACATTTACTGTGTGTCTCCAGCCCTAGAATGTAAGCTTCTGAGGCCACCCATGGATTATATTGTTTTGTTCCCAGCGGTATCCCCATCACCAGAACAATGACTAGCACATAGTGGATGCTCAGTAAATATTTGCTTCATTAACACATGCACGAATTAATAAATGAATAAATTCAGTAAATGACTATTAGGTTAAAAACTACACACACGATTATGTTACACATGAGCATCAGTCTTCTCAGTCATTAATACTTTTTACTTTAGAAGACGCTGGTTCTTTGCTTAAACGTGTAGAGACTAATTAAGCCTATGTGGTTCAACAAAATTCATTCTTCATATATATGTCTATTAAACTCTCCTTCAGATTCAATAAAGGTAAGAATTTATTACACAAATCACTTTTCTAATTGGTTAAATGTGTAAAAATTAAGCCATAAAACCTGTACCAATAAATAATGCCATAAAGTCTTACTTCGTGTAATCAGAGCTTCCAAACTGCCTCATTTAAAAATGTTCATTTACTACTGAGAACCACTAAGAAACTCTGCTTATAATTTCTCACTTAACCATGTGGTAAGCAGGTTGTTTTTTTTGTTTTTTTTTTAATCGTCAGTAATGAAACAAGCATGAGGAAAAAGGACAAGAAGGCAAGGGCACACATTCAACTCGTTCTGATTTTAAGAGCAACTTAAAGAACTTTCACTTTATACTACGTCTTATAGGTACAGCACCATCTGGTGTTTACTATGCAGAAAGGCTATGAGGGCAGGTGGTGTAAAAGTCCTTTGTCACTTTGTAAAGAGTGTTAGGCAGCTGGACAAAGTGATACAAGCATATGACTAAGTTGATAACACAGATCACATATTCAATTTGGAAATATAGAAATAAAAATTTGGAAATCAGTGTGGCATTAGAAGAATAAACTTTTTAAATAACTTCCAGACAAGAATACTCTTTAAGAAAAACAGGACAAAGGCAAAACATAAATAAGTTATTAAAAGAGGGCAAAAAATTTTCTGAAAACCATTCTAGAATGTTATTAATAGGTCATTTCAAAATGCAAAATTTGATAAAAAGTAAATTATCAAACAAAACAAAGAGTTTACATTTGAATACCCAGAAGACTGAAGTATAACTCTTCTTTATAATATAGCCTCAACCCTTAATCCCTACAGAGAACATCACAATAAGGTCTCACTATATAAACAATCTCGTTAACTGCATACATTTTATTATACTAGGACATGATGATTTTAGCTTATTCAGCTTATTTTAGCTTATTTTGGAACTTAAGTAAATTTTTTTATTGGCTAATGCCACTGCTCCTGTGTTTACAATGACACCAACATTACTTACACCAGTATAGGCTTTCCCGATATCCTAGGATGTCTTAGCACTTCTGACATTGTCTCTTTTGTCTCTTCCATTCTCTCTTCATCACTGGAATCCACAACAAATATTACCCCATAGGACTCAGCATAGTAATTCTTCCAGATACCCCGAATTCTTTTTCCACCTCCCAAGTCAAAGATGGTGACTTCAAATTTGCCTTGTCTGAGGTCAATTTTGGAAAATCCAACAGTAGGAGCTACATCTTCAGGATACTCTGTTTCAAATCACACAAAAGAAACAACCTTAGACTTTAAATTAATAACATTAACTACACAAATTAAAGGACATAAAAAGTATTTTTCATAATTTAGTCTTAATTGGAATGTTTATTATTTGCTTACACACTAAGCTTTACATCTAAGCATACTGGTAGATATGGAGAAGGGTAGATACTATAAAATATCCAACCAGAATTTATGCTCCATGCAGATAAAAATTTCTGTATTTTGCTTATTTGTTTTGTATTGACCCAAGCTCCTAGAATAATGTCTACCATATAACAGGTACTTAATAAATATCTGTAGAAGGAATAAATAAATAAATGAACTCTTGCCTTTAAGGCTATTGACTCTCCAAGTTACAAACAATAAAAATTTCAACCCTTCAACACTACAGCCATCCCCAGGGACCATTACAACTTCTGTGAAGCTATACAGAAAAACTGAATATTTAGAGAATAGTTGAGAAGAACCAAAGAATGGGAGAAGCTATGAAGAGTAGGACCACTCTTTTCAAACTACTGAATTAAAGCTATAATTGAAATAAAAAAACTTTTCAGGACAGCTTACAAACATAGAGCAGATTTCATTGTTTCTAAGGAACATGTTTCATATGTTTTCATAAATTTAAAATTGAATTTTTTTGGACTTCTGTATATGACAATACAAAGAAGGCACAGGATGCATGATTATAACTGCCAAGGGGGTGGTAATAATGACAACATTAAAAAGATAACTAAGGTTCAAGAAAGACTTCAACTAAGAGCTCAGACTTAGGCCTTAAAGCTAGGTAGTATGTAGACAGGCTAAAGAGTGAGCTAAGTAGCAGAAATAGCAAAGGAAAGAAAGTACAAACTGAACTTTGGCGCAAACCCTTAAGATTGGGAATGCAGACTTAAGAGAGTTCTGAAGACAGAGAAACGGAAGCTGAAGGTATTTCAGCAGACCAATCATATAATTAATGTGACTAAAGTAGTGCTTTTTTAAGGTACATCTTTGCAAAATCTCTAGAGCTGACTAGAAATGAGAGTGACGGCCACTTTTCAGAGACATATGAAAATGAGAAGAATGGAAAGAGAGAACTCATGAAACATTAATAGAACCTGGTGACTCAATGGTTATGAAGAAGAGTTCAAACTTCATGTTTGTCTCTTTCACTCTCTCTTCACCACCAGAATCCACAACAAACATTACTCCACTGGACTTTGTTTACAATGGCCACAATCTACACTAGGCTTTTTAAATTAAAATCAATTAAAATTAAATTAAAATTTCAGTTGCTCAATTGAACTATCTAGATTTAAAGTGTTCAGAGCCACACAAGGCTAGTGGCCCACACTACTACTAGACAGAGCCAATACAGAACATTTCTATCATTGCAGAAAGCTCTGTTGAATAACACTGGTGTTATTATTCCCACATTCAACAGAATATTTGCTATTACAAAGATAAATTTGAAAGGCATTTGCTGCTAGGCTTAGGTGCGACTGGGCAACAGACTTGCCACGTACTACTCCCTTTCAGCAACTACTTTAGTGTAGTTTAAACCACTCCCTAGAGGCACCTGGGTGGCTCAGTTGGTTAAGCCTCTGACTTTGGCTCAGGTCATGATCTCACGGCTCATGGGTTTGAGACCCACATCAGGCTCTGTGCTGACAGCTCAGAGCCTGGATCCTGCTTTGGATTCTGTGTCTCCCTCTCGCTCTGCCCCTCCCCTGCTTGCGCACGCTCTCTCTCTCTCTCAAAAATAAACAAACATTAAAAAAAAATTTAAACAACTCCCTAGAAAGTTAGCAGAGACGTTACAAGTCACACTTTTCTAAGGTCTTCTTTATTTAGGAGAAAAAGAAAAGTTTAGAAGCAATTTAAGCAGTGTGATATTCCTAAAACAGGATTACCTTGGACATCTAAAACAAATGGATCTAATCCAGGCCAGAATTGGTTTCCATAGTTAAAACAGGCAGCCATCTTTGAATACGAGTTTAGAGGTACCCCCAGGAAATTATCAGCGCAAATAAATCAACTATGCTGGAGTAGGGATGAGGGAACTAATACGTATAGACACCTACTCAGTACCAGGAATTTGTTAGGCATTAGGATGTAAAGATGAATAAGATAGGGTTGCTGTCCTCAAAGAACATACAGTACAATATCAACAGATATGTATTAATGGAATTAACACAAGAATCTATATTTCTATGAAAAAAGTCTGGAGAGGATACTATAAGGATGTTATAGATTACATGTGTCCATGCCCCCCCTTTCCCCCACCACCTTGCAAAACTCCTATGTTAAAACCCTAATCCCCAATGTGATGGTATTTGGAGGTGGAGCCTTTGAGAAGTAATTAGGTTTCAGTGAGGTCATGAGGGTGTAGTCCCCATGATGGGATTACTACCGTTATAAAAAGAGACACAAGAAAGTTTGTCTTGTGTCTCTCTGCACCACATAAGAACACAGAAAGAAGATAATTGTCTGTAAATCAGGAAGAGGACTCCCTCATCAAGAACCCAACCATGCTGGCACCCCGACCTCACACTTCCAACCTCCAGAACTGTGAGAAATAACTGTTGTTTAAGCCACCCAGCCTATGGTTTGGTATAGCAGCCCAGACTAAGACTGAGGGCATTCAAGAGGAAAAGGGTAAAGAGGAGGGAGGGGAAAGTTATGGTACACAAAGGCTTCAGAAAGGCCGTGAAATAAAAATGAAGTCTTAAAAACCACAAAATTATAATAAAGAAGGGAGAAGAACATTCTAGGCAGGAGAGCAACATAAGCACAGATAAAATGATGGCAACATTCTCAGGAAACCAATTCAAATTAGGTAATTTTTTTAAGATTATATGGTAGGCAGAGCCAGGACTCAAATCCAGGTCAGAACTTTAAAAGTCTTCCCTCCCTGATTTGTCTATCCTTTCCTCTGGTTCCTACTCACGGTTCTGTGTTTCAAGACTCAGGACTAAATGTTCTGGATACAACTTCCCTATAAATCCTTTCTGATAATTCCTTCCTACTTTCAGTATCACCTGCACTATCATAATATCCTGTCTTCTTGCCAGTCCTCACAATAGCCTATACCTTCCCAGTAGCTGGAACCAATCGTTGTATCCTTAGTACTTAGCACAAAGTACATAGTGGCTCAACATTACAGACTGCCATGACAGCTGAAGCTACTGTTCTTACATCCATCCTTCCTTTTGTCATGCCACATATTTATCCATCCATTCATGCTAGTAGCCATTTATCATGTGTCTATTATAGATCAGGGATCATATAATAACCAGGGGTACAAAGACAAATGGTCCCCAACCCTGAGGATTTCGGTAAAGTATATGTGCTAAGACAATCTCTGCGAAGTCCAAGATAAAGTGAAATATATCATCGATAACTTATTTATTGAGCATCTATTGTATGCTAAGCACCGTGCAAGGTCCTAGATACACAATAATAAGATCCATCTTCTGACTTTACAGAGCTCTTACATAGAGGAGAAAAGGGGAAACATAAACAAACAACTGTAATACAATGAAGATATTTTAATATCCAACAATGCTAGGGACCAATTTACACAAAGAAGAATTTTGCTACCCAAAAAACAACTGTTCCTTAGAAATTATTAGGAAATAGCACTGGACAGTCAGAGAATCCTAGTTTTTTAGCTGAGCACATACCTATTTAGGGTAAAGACTTAAATCCCTAGCCTCTGTGGCAGCTAGGAATGGCTATTAGAACATATTCTAGATAGTGAGCTAGTGGTGTAGCATTAAATGTTTAACCTCTCTTGCAGGACTTTGATATGTAGTGTTTGTCATTTTCCATGGTGTGAATACTCCCACTATGGCCAATTTCAAACTACCAGTGTGAGGTACCGGAACACACGGTTGGGAAGGGATATACCTAACTGGATCTCGATAGCTGATATAAGCCAATAAGAGCAAGTAAGAGCCAGCTCCAAAATACCACTGAAGTGATGTGGCAGCTTCTAGTCCATGCCCTTAAAGGAAAAGAAAATGGCCTCCCTTCCACTTTACCTCTTCCCTCAGCTGAAATGCACAGTACTAGTGAGCCATTTTGGACCAGGTAGGCAAGGGAAAAAAAAAAAAAAAAAAGAGGAGAAGGAACATAACACCATGGGGGTGTTATGCCAGCCCTACACTACTTTTGCATGCACTGTTATGAGAAATAAAATTCTATTTTGTTAAGCCATTGTTATTTTAGGTCTCTTGTTAGGACAACTGAACCTATATCCAATGACTACAATCACTTTGGCAGCCATAAAAAAAGAGAAGTTGATTGAAAGAAGCAAAGGTCAAGGTATGGAAAGTATTCCTTGATTAGAAAGCTATAACATTCTAGATGAAAGACACTGAGGATGTGGATTTAGACACTACAGTTAGAAGAGAAGCAGATATATCCCAAAAGAAATGTGGGGGGGGGGGGGGGGAGGGAGAAAGGGAAGAAAAGAAACAGAAATGAGGCAGAAATAAGCTGAAGAGTGGAAGCCATGGCAGATATGTTGTAAGAAGACCACCTACTACACCTATGGCATGGCTGAACTGAGACACCAAAATGAGTAAAACTGCCCTTTGGGAATTTATGGTCTGGAGAGGTGAAGAGATACAGGAACAAAGGGGGTAATTAAGTAGTGATACAAGCAGGTATAGGTAAGTATAGTCCAAAGCAGAGGAAGTAGCCAAGTCTACTGATGGTGATGGGAATGGGTAAAGGTAGCAAGAGGTTGGAAAAGACTTCATAAAGGAGACTATATAACAAAAAAACCATCTTTAGAGACATTTAGATATTCTGCTTTAAAAGCAGATATTCCCTCTACTAAGACAAGTGGGAAGAGCATAAACAAATACAAAAGCATGAAAAGGTTCCACTGGAAAATTTCATGTAGCTCTACATAACTGGAATCTTTAAAAAAAGAAAAAAGGTAAGAAATCAGCCAGTGGAGTAGGCTGAGGAGTAAACAAATATGAGATAAAGAACAAAAACAGAACCAGAGGGGAGCTCAAAGTGGAAAGCAGCTTTGACTTTTTGTTCATGATGTAACACCCTGAATATTTTTTTCTAAACTCAGAAAGAGAAACTGATGGATATATGGAGGTGAAAATCAGAAGAGAAAGATCCTAATGGAAAGAGGGTGTTCTAAGTACACACAAGAAATTAGATAGTCTGATTCTTAGATTCTACTCCCTTGAATGTAAGGCTTTGAAGAAATGGAAGAAGTGAAGATGTTTAGATGAGCAGTCATGGCCTGCAGGCCAAATCTGGCTCACTATTTTTATATGGCCCTCAAGCTAAGAATGTGTTTCACATTTTAAAATAACTGCAAAAAATATCAAAAGGATAGTATTTCATAACACATCAGATTTCAGTGTCCATAAACAAAGTTTCATTGGAAGGTGGCCATGCTCATTTGTTTACATATTGCCTATGGTTGCTTTTGCATTATTATGTCAGGGTTGTATAGTTGGGAAAGAGACTGCGTGATCCTCAGTCTCAAATATTTACTATCTGGCTCTTTAACAGAAGAAGTTTGCCAGCCCCTGGATAAGATGATGACAGTCAGTGCTCTGCGAGGATATAAGCTAGGAGATAGCACGAGGGGTACCATAAGAATCCACAGATGATAATACACAATTTATATCTAATATTACATGGTAGAATATGGGGTGGCAAAACATTTTCCTTCAAAAGCAAGTTTTGCAAGGTGTTAATTTTCTTTCATAAACCTCCATAAATAAAAGTCTCTATTTGGTATGCGTATCTTGTTGCAACATTCTTTTTCAGCAAAAAATATATGTTAAGTTTCTTCTCAATTCATACTCATGCTTGGCTGATGCTACATCTTCTGGGTACACAACAAACTCACTAGCACAGTTGCTTCTATGTTGTAGTAAACAGCATTAAATTAAGACTAAGTAATACATCCAATGAGATGTAATATAAGTGACATAAAACTCTTTAGTAAAAAAGAGGCCCTACTTTTAACATAACTATAAAAATTACGTATCATATTGAAAAACAATCAAGACGCGCAAGGAAAGACATGCTGGCTAACTGTATTTCTACCTCCGTTTGATTTAGGTGCAGCCTTGGGACTAAATTCTGGCCAAGAGAATGCAAGTGGAAGATAGGTACCCTTAAAGATGGGCATGTCCTTTTTTTACTTTTTCCCTCCTGTGCTGAGAAGACAGATGTAATGCCTTTTATCTGATCAAAGACCTCAAGGATCCTCTGCACCTCTGCATTTATTCACATCTGAAACATGTTAATAGGCTGGTACTAGTAAGCTAGAATCTATTCCCCATATTAGCCACAAGTCTACTAAGAATACAAAGAGATGGAGTGTATACTATCTGTACCAAATGATTATGTAACAAATCAATTTACATAAATAAATAATTCAGAGTAATTTAATAAGAAACATTTTCAACTTACCTCCTTGGATTCCCTTTGCCGTTGCCGTTTTACCAGCATTATCAAGTCCCACCATCACAAGAGTCACCTTTCTTAAAATAATAAAAATTTAAAAATCACTTTTGAGTTAGTCCAATATCAGGGGAAAATAAAAGCAAATTCATTCACTCAAGCAACATATAAGGAACATCTACTACGTATAGGACAATCTGCTGGACCCCAGGCAGTTCAGTAATGAATGAAACATATTCAAAAAACAAAATTCTTGAGAAATATCCTTGAAGTGTCATCCTTTTGTTCTATAAGCAAAAAAGGAAAAAAATAAAAGAAAGTTGTACAAGAGAGAGTACAAAAGGTAGAGAAGAAATAAGAGAAAGAAGGAAAAGGATTCTAACACATGAGCTATTTATCATGGCTAAAGATTCACACACACCAACGGTGTGTTCAGCTCTGTTTTTAGATATGCAGCACCTTTCCAAGTATAAATCTTAAATACAGTATAATAACATGATTATTAAGTGCTAACATATTTTGGAAGAGTGTTCCTAAAATTATAAAGCTTAAAATACTTTTGATGACATAGCTAAACTTCAGAGAATCAGAAAAAAAAAAAAAAGTCTAGTTCAATTTACAATCGAAGAAACATAAACCCAGACTTGTAAGACAAGTTGCTTAGAGTCAAAACCAGAACCTAAGTCACTTAATTCCTAGAGACTTCTTAAACCTGGCATAGGTATAAAGGAACAAACCTATTATAATGGTCCTATTATCTTGGCAATTCAGTCTACCACTAAAGCTCATTTCTGTTTCAGGCTGAACCACTGCACAATACAAGAGGGAAGACCATTCATTAACACCATGGATTTGGGAATATAGAGAGAAAGTCGCAGCATAACACAGCTGTTGTGTTAAAACCACAGGGCCACATTCCTATGCGATACAGTCAGGGTTTCTGCCAACTCATCTTCACTGAGGATCATCTCAAGAAGAGTTTAAAAAAACAGAGCTTAGATGTTAGAAGGGGCGTTCTTTCATCCCTCTAGCCCTGACTCTCTTGGATATGTTGTGTTGAGTTTTTTTGTTTGTTTGTTTGTTTTTAATTCCAGATGTCTTCAAAGGATTCATATAACAAAAAGAAAGGACAGAGTTGAGGTGTGAGGCAGACAAGTTAGGGGTTGCACACTGAGGAAGAACACACTGGGTCTTGCAAAAACCAAACTAGTCGCTTATTAAACCAATTAAATAGTTACTGACCACCCTCTGGACGCTAGACACCAGTGGTCTAGGTACTTGAGATATACCTTTTTATTCAAATGACTGCAACAAAAAAAAGCAAACAAAAACAGACACAGAAACTCTTCCCTTACTAAATTTACACGTTAGTGAAAAGAAACAGTAATAATAAATGTAAGAAATAAGTACATTATAAGCTATGTAGTATGTTAGAAGGTGATTAGTTACTATAAAAAGAAGAATATAGAGTAAAGCAGGCTAAAGGGAGGCAGGAATGGAGATGGGAGCCAGGCTGCAGTTTTACATTAGGGTGATCAGGGCAGACCTTCTTGAGAAGGTAAAATTGAAGCAAGGCCTTGAAGGAGGGAGTTAGTCATGCAAATATCTAGGGCAAGAGAGAACACCCAGGCCAAAGGCATTAACATGAGGGTATGCAGGAATGTTCTAGCATCAGCATGCAAGTCAATGTGGTAAAACCCAGTGAGAATGGAGCAGGGAAGGACAGGGAGCAGGGAAGGACACCAGAGGCCAGATCATGCGGGGCCTTGTAGTTGAGGGCTTTGGTTTTTGTGAATGAAGTTAATTTACTCTCCATATTAATTTCCTTTGTTATCCAAGAGCCTTAGTCTTCTAAATGTTTCAACCATCTCTACCCACCATGGGAAATGAATGGAAGTATATCTAAGCTTGAGTAAGTGCAAGAATAAAGTAAGCCACAATTAGCAGCATCCCCTTACCCCAACCTTGTCAGCCAGTGGTGGGGTCAATGGGAATGTCAAAGAGAACCATGACAGATTACGAATTTAAGGAGCTGTCCAGACTTCAAGATGTATTATAAAGCTGTAATCATCAAGATAGTATGGTACTGGCACGAATTTAAGGAGCTGAGGTTGTATTTGAGGTCCAGATATCTCTGTGCATACAGAAATTTTGCCTGCATTATCAACTTTGAAAAATATGAATTTACTTAAGGAACTGTGTGTGATTTTTAAGAATATAAATTTATTATTTTGTTTGAAGAATTCATAACTACTAAATATCAAATAAGATTTAAACACAAAATAATTCCCTAAACAAAATACAATAAATGATTATCCAAAAGAGATGGATGGATAATGTCACATTTATGTAATATTTTAGGTAACTCAAGTTACTAGATATACAATGAATTAGATTAAAATGATATTAAAACAAATTCAATTGTCCTCTGAAAAATGTATGATGCATTTCAAGATCCACCATGCTTCAAACCTGACCATAAACCAAAACAATTACCATGAGGGAACAAATGCCCACAGTATGCTTATGTGCATCATTTATTCTATAAATATTAATTATATACCTTGTACAGAGCAGCACACAAACATCCACAATCCCTAGCCCTCCTATACCTTACAACAAGAAACAGGTTGCTGTCCTTCCTTCTGTATTACACAGGTTGCATCTTAACGTTTTCTCTCCATTCTTGTCTGTCGGCCTAAAAAACCTTCCAAGTAATTGCTATTACACATTTTGAAACACTGCTCTTAAAGCTAGCTACCAAAGATATTTGCTTTTTACTTTAAAAGCTTTCCTTTCTAGGGGCACCTGGGTGGCTCACTCGGTTAAGTGTCTGACTCTTGGTTTCAGCTCAGGTCGTGACCTCACGGCTGGTGAGTTCAAGCCCTACACTGGGACCCGCGCTAAGAGTGTGGGGCCTGCTTGGGATTCTCTCTCTCTCTCTCTCTCTCTCTCTCTCTCTCTCTCTCTCTACCCCTTCCTGCTTGTGCTCTCTAAATAAATAAATAAATAAGTAAACTTAAAAAAAATGCTTTCCTTTCTTACTAAAATATTAGGTTCAAACAAAAAAAGTCCTTCAAACATACAAATCACTTTGGAAAATTATAATTATGCTGAGACTGGCATAAAATAAGCCTCTCTAGATTTCTTTTTTACTTTGACTACTGTTGAAAGTAGTTAATTTTTTAGATCATTATGCTATATACTTGAAAACATGACTTTAATTAAATACTTGAGGTCATTAAAGTCTTAATGAATAAACATAACATTAGCAGTACAAATAAAAATCAGCATGAATTACTGCAATCTCTGATAACAAAGCATTGAATTTATACTTTCAGAATAGAATGGATTTAAAAGGTTAACATTCACCTAACACTCAAAATCCTATGCAACGTTTTAAAACATGAAGATGTACAATCTAACACATGTTAAAATGTACATGTCATTACACCTGCTTAAAGTATGGTAAATTATCACTGGGAACAGTTGGCTGTGGTACAAAAATGGAAGACATTCTATGTCCTTTAATCTTATGATTACTGATCAAGTACATTAATCCTTCAATTGAAAAAAAAAACAGTATACAGTGTTCTTAAGTTCATAGCATCTGGAAAAGTTGACACTAGCAAAAAAACAATCATTTAGTCATTTGATCAGGCAGTAATTCAATAAAAGTACATTAGGCATTAGGCATTACAGACACAAAAATGCCTGAGACATGGTTTTCTATCTCAGTGTACTCATCTTCTAATGAGAGTGACTAAAACATAAACAAATATTAGCACATTGTGACACTATGACAGTTGAATATTCACATCTATATATGCAAGATGTTTAAGTAATACAGGGCAAGATAATTTTAGCCTAGAGATACAGATACAGAAGATCAGGGAAGCTTTTTACACAAGGCAATGCCTCAGCTAAATTGTTAAAGTGGAGAAGTTTGCCAAGCAAGGGAAAGGTGCAAATAGAAGGAGGGAGAATGAAGAGATTCCAGACTGAGAACACTGCCTGGGAAGATACCATACCAAGGAGGGGAGAACTGGCAGGATATCGGGTTGCTAAACCCAGGGGTTAAGAGCACACCTCAGTAGAGCCGTATTAAACAAAAGGAGACCATGCTTGCTAGAGGCTCATCATACATAATCACGACTCACTACAACTACACATTGAGTGTAAAGGAAACCTGATATACTTCTGCTTTAGGAACTAGTATCAACAAATAGTTAACAATGTGACCTTCCCAGAAGTTATCACTTCATTCTTATTGCAGTTTATCCCTGAGTCTCTAATTATATATCAAACTAGAAAGGCTGGGATGGGAAGGACTATGTTTTTATCAGGAACAAATAACAGGGATTGTGTGCAATCTGATATATTTGCACACAGTTGGTATTAGAGAGACCTGTATTCAAGTCCCAGATTTGCCACTTCCAAGCTATATGAGCTGGGCCATGTTATTTAACTTCTTAGAATTTTATCAGTAAAATGAGATTATAACAACTATCCCATAGGGATGTGGTAAAATGAAATATGACAATGCAAGTGAAGTGCTCAATGTCTGTGGCACAAAATAAATGCTCAATCAATAGCTATTCTTACTATACCACAAAATTTAAGCTAGGGAGTCCATGAGATGAGACCACAAAAACAGGCAGGAACCAGATTACAGAAGAGAATGAACAGGTTTCAGTTTTACACACGTCGACAGCAGTGCTTGCTCATCTCACACTGAAGTCTGAAGCTGCAGAAAGATCTGTCTTGGGTTTATGAGACACACCTGGTAATTAAAACTATGAGAAGAGATGAAAGATCCCAGGGAGAGCACAGGACGGAGAAGAGCCAGGGGAACATGGCACCCCAAGAACCTTTGAAAAAACTCTTAAAACTTCAGTCAGAAAGAAATGAGACCAAAGAAATGGCTGCACCGGGAATAGTTTCCAGAGGGGTGAAGAGACAATCAATATCAAATACTGCAAAGTTTTGCAAAATAAAAGTATCTTTTATACAATTGCCCCAAATTAAGTAACTCAGAAGAAAATGCTCTCATCTTTTCCCAAATCCTGCAATAACCAATGCTTTGAATTTATACAGTATGTCTCAACAGTTCAAAGCTATTTTATCCTATCATTTACATCTTACTGTCCCTGCAAGCAGAGCAGGTACAAGTTACTCAAGGCTATAGCGCTAATAAGAAGTTAGTCAACAGAAGTTTCCATGGGAAGTTTAAGTACAATGGTTTGTAAAAAGTAATAATTATTACTATTGAATTATTACTATTGAACCATTTGTTTAGCCTGTCATTTATTCGCATCATATATATGCACACAGGGGCGCCTGGGTGGCTCAGTCGGTTAAGCATCCAACTCCAGTTTGGGTCATGATCTCATGGTTCCTGGGTTTGAGCCCCATGTCAGTCTCTGTGCTAACAGCTCAGAGTCTGGAGCCTGCTTCTCCCTAGCTCTCTGTCCCTCCCTGGCTTGCACTCTGTCTCTCTCTTTCTCGAAAAATATTTTAGAAAGTATTTATATACATGCACAGAGATAAACATGTGGCTCGTTTTCATCAAGGAACCTTGCAAGTATCACCCCAGACTTAGGTCTGTCACAATCATAACCTAGTTTATGGACCTAACAGAAGGTAGATTACCTAGTAACAGGGATACTGAGGTCATGAATTGCATCCGGCTAATAAAACCTAATCATGATGTCGATGGAATCTAACTATAGCATTTTTCTGCTTAAAATCCTTAAACAGACTCAAGTCCCAACTCTGCAGACTCCTCTTCTGACACTCTCCTCCAGTAGGCCTACTAGTCCTGCTATTCCCCTAGTCCTTTCCGTCCTTCCTGACCGTCCAATGCTACCACAGCAAACAGACCTTAATTTTTCTCATGCAACTTCTCACATAGTCTCCTCTACTGGAACTTGTCAATCAGCTCAGGAGCCCCAGGATCAAATGTGCTGGGCACACATTAAGCATCTTTACGGAATGACACAGCATAATATATTTTCTGACTCCCCCATTTGCCTGACTAAACATTATGTAAAACTAAAATATATAATTTTCAGTTGGTAAAGTATTATAACGGATTTAATTTATATTAATCTTCACATAAAAGTAACCGTTCAATCTTAGAAAACGTAATCACAATTATTTATCTTCTTACACCAAACCAAAGAAGTTTACGTGCCCAAGTTTTCAAGGAAATAATTAATGGTGAGAAAGATTTTTAAAACTGAAGTAATTCTGAGTAAAAAAAAAAAAAAGTAGGGATTAAAAGTCAAAAGCTTGTTTTATATATTTAATCTCAGAGTCTCTTTGTATGTAACAGATAAATAATTTGATATGTAAGAAATATAAGCAACATAATACTGGGCTTTTGAACTCAGATTCAGAAAATATTTGAATTATTAATCTTCTCTGAGTGATTTTATTGCGATCATTTGAACATCTAAAATTCTAAACTTCCTGATCTATCAACTAAGGAGACAATACCTCAAATGAGATAATTACATAGAAACTATTTCTAACTTCAAAAATATTTTGCAAGTCAAAATAAAATATTTCACTAAAACACTAAAAAAACCTGACACATCAAATTGATATTACTGAAAGTATTTGGAACCACATAAAGCAAGTTCCAAAGTTAAAAAGTAATGTAGACACATGTAGGAGAAGACACGTGGGAACATTATTTTATGATAAATGTACAAGAGAAAGAAAAAACCTACCACAAAAAAAATTGATACAATAAAAAATATTTACCAAAAAAAAATTATGGCGTGATTTTATTGTACAAGTGCATTATTTGCTGACATTTTAATTCAAACTGTGGAGTTCAGGATAATATTACATCAAAATCACTACCTAAATTTATGGAGGACCATAATAATAATAAATAGCAAGAGGACCAAACTTGAGATCATATGCTAACTCTGAAATCTTAAGTCAAATTTTTAGTGTCAATTTATTCATTCCTAAAATATAAAGAGGTAGAATACGAATGTCTCTAAGTCCTTTTTATCCTAAAATTCTAAACTTCGTACTGAGGATAAACAAGAAGCCACAGGGGTTTAAAAAGAAATGTGAAACATTCCAGTTCTGTGTACAGCACATCAGATAATCCTTGCTAATCTGTATGTACAGCTTAATTAACAAATTAAAAACTCAGCAATTTCTATAAATGACCTAGGATTTATAGTTATATTTATTTAAACCAAAAAACATGGCTATGTACGCCTTACCAAACACCACAGTGATGTACAGAAAGCATTAATCTGCAGTGCTTACTGTAACATCTAAGTCTCTTCCTTTAGACTTGGCCAAATGAATGACAATTTACTAATAAATTTGCGGTAAAGCTTAGATAGGCTGAATTGTAACAACAAAAAACACAGGTAGACAAGAAACTAATTCCAGCTAGTGGTTACTTCTGGGGATGGATTGGTAGGAGATGAATAGGATATAGGGAGCTTCAAAGATTTGTTATCTATTTTTCTTTAGAAAAAAAGCAGAAATGTGCTAACCAAAAGTTAATACTTGTAAAATCTGGGTGATAGGCACATGAGTACCTAGTATATTTTTCTTTTTGTTTACATTAATAGTAAAAATACTTTTAATTTATTTTTTAATGTTTATTTATTTTGAGAGAGCGTGCACATGTGCACATGCAGGGGGAGAAGGGGCAGAGGCCAGGCAGAGGAGCGGGGAGGGGCGGCGGGAGTAGCATAGAGAATCCCAAGCAGGCTCTATGCTGTCAGCACAGAGCCTGTGTCGCAGGGCTCAATCCCACAAACGGGAAGATCCTGACCTGAGCTGAAAACAAGAGCCAGACGTTCAATCGAATGAGCCATCCGGGTGCCCCTACCTATTTTTTAATTATAATATTATATAACTCTTGTTGCCAATTTTTTTTCATTTAAATTGATATTAATTTTCTGCTTCTGTTAGGTGAGCCACTTCTGAATTCATGCCCATGGGAAGCTTGGGAAGCACAAATTTCTTCAAGATCCAGGCAAAATTATACTGCTTCCAAAATCCTGCTTTCTATTCTTGCTAAAAATCTTGGAAATCATCTTTCAATTCTTGCATATTCTATCATATTTTATATGCACTAATGCACTAATACCAAGATGCTACTTGGTATAAATAATAGGCATTCAAAATATGTAAATGATAATATGTAAGGGTAAGGACCTGTTTACAAGGTCCAGAATATACTGACCACCATGACTTGGGGGTTTGTGTCCAGGATGAAGCCTGTTCCCTATACACAAAATAAATTTCAGTAGAGTTTTAAATGTTAAAAATTAAAATATGAACATATTAGAAAAAAGGTGTAGGTGAATATAATCTTGGATACATATAATGGAATATAATTATTACACTGAAAGAGTGGTGTAAATAAAATTTTTTTTTTAATTTTTTTAACATTTATTATTGAGAGACAGAGAGACACAGAGCATGAGCAGGGAAGGGGCAGAGAGAGGGGGAGACACAGAATCCGAACGATGCAGGGCTTGAACTCACAAACTGCGAGATCATGACCTGAGCTGAAGTCGGACGCTTAACCGACTGAGCCACCCAGGCGCCCAATAAAAAAAAAGTTTTTAATGGTTATGCTTCAAATGCCACCAAAAATTCACAAATATAACAAATCAAAAAAAAATATATCTGCAATATATACTACAGAGAAATGGTTACTACTATATACATTTAAAATCTCTTTTAGAAAATTCAGTAAGAAAATGCACTTGCCTCGATAGAAAAATAGAGAAGGAAATCGTTGGGAAGTTCCCAAAACAAGAAATACAAAAGTCCAAGGGAAAAAATAATTTTACTAGGAACTCAGAAAATAGAAACTAAAAGCAGATAGCATTTCCCCCTATAACTTGGAAAAAACAAGTGATGACTCTCACTTTTTGAGGGGAAAAAGGCACTTTTATATACTTCTGGTGGGAGTAACAAGTGATTTTCTTTAAAGCCTTGCTGAAGAGCAATTTGGCAACAGATATCAAATACATTAAACTTTTTCATACCATTTGGTCTTGAATTCCATTTCTAAAAATATTTATATAAGGATGCCCACCCAAGCACTGCTCACAATAGTGAAATATTTTAAATATCCTAAATATCTAATAACAGGAATGATTACACATTCTTTGGTGAATGTATAGAACACACTATTCTGCTTAAAAAGATGAGAAACGTGTAATGTTGCAAAAAGATGTTAATTATGATTAGAGCAAAAATAAATAAAAAGCTGTGAAACAGCAACTCTATTATCTATTGTTTAAAAATTCACACATATGGAAACTATCAACAAAACAAAAAGGCAAAGAATGAGAGAATATATTTGCAAATCATACATCCAATAAAGGATTAATATCCAAATGTATAAAACTTAGGAGAATATACAGACACAACTCAAAAAAAGAAAAAAAAAAAAAAGCAACCCGATTAAAAAACAGGCAGAGGACGTGAACAAATATCTTTCCAAAGACAACTACAGACAGACAACAGGCACATAGTGATGCTTAACATCACTAATCATGAGGGAAATGTAAATCAAAATTATAATAAGATATTACCTCATACTGGTCAGACTGGCTATTATCAAAAAGACAAAAAATAACAAGTGTTGGTGGAGATGTGGTGAAAAGGGAAATCTCATACACTATTAGTGGAAATGTAAATTGGTGCAACCACACCCATGATGGAAAACATATAGTACGGAAGTTCCTCAAAAAATTAAAAATAGAACTACCATATGATCCAGCAATTCCGCTTCTGGGTATCTATCCAAAAAAAACACAAAAATACCAATTTGAAGAGATATATGCACCCCCATGTTCACTGCAGCATTATTTACAATACACAAGATACGGAAGCAACCCAAGTGTCCATTGATGGACAGATTTAGAAGAGGAACTATATAGATATGCAATGGAATGTTACTTGGTCAAGAAAAAGAATGAAATACTGTCATTTACAACAACAAGGATGGACCTAGAGGGTATCATGCTAAGTGAAACAAATCAGACAAAGACAAGTATCATATGATTTCATTTATATGTGGAGTCTAAAAAACAAATAACACACAAACAAAACAGAGACAGAGACAAGAAACAAACTTGGTTACCAGAGTGGGGAGAAATGGTGTGCAGGTGAAATAGGTGAAGGGGATTAAGAGATACAAACTTCCAGTTATAAAATTAATAATTCATGGGGATGTTATATACAGCATCAGGAATACAGTCAATAACACTATAATAACTTTGTATAATGTCAAATCATAATTACACTTACCACGGGGATCATTTGATACTGTAAAAATATTGAATAACTATGATATACACCTAAAGCTAATAAGATATTGTATGTCAGTTACACTTCAATAAAAAGAAACTTTACAGATATGTAAGAGATTCTACACCAAAATGGGAATCTTTGGGTATGAGATTGAGGGTAACTAATATCTGCCACTTTTTTGCTTAGCCATCCATGCCATCAAGCCATCCTAGAGGACCAGTGAGAAGAGCTGAATAAACATTTCATTACAAAACATGGATAAGTAGAGACAAATACAAGGTGCAAAGCAAACACAATGAAAGGGTAAAGAATCTAGCTGGAATGCAAAGACAGTTTCCTGACAGAATTGCCCAACTGACAAGTGAGGAATGATTAGGAACAGCCAAAAAAAAGAAGGGCATTTGGTGAGGTATGGAGGGCTAGAGAACTTAAGTACCCCAAAACTGGCACAACAGGAGGAAAAAGGAAAAAGACCACTGGCAACAGTGTAGAGAATCAATCAGAAGGGAACAGTGGAAAGTCTGTCAAAGACATCTGGGGGAGAAATAATGGAAAGTTTAGCTACAACAGAACAGTGGGTATGGAAAGGCTAAAAGAGTGTAAGACATATAAGTGGTATTAAACAGGTAGAAACCAAAGGACTTGATGATTTGAGAGAACAAAGCCCAAAGAGGTATCTAGAATCACTCTTGGCTAGATTTGGGTAAAAGGAAAGCAGAAGCAATTCAGCATAGAAAAGAGAGAGGACATAAAGTTCAATTTTGGATACGCAGGGATTGAGGATTCTTGTGGAACAGGATAAGTAAGTCTTCAAGCAGTAGAGGAGTCTTTGCTGGAAATATGAACTTGAGAGTCAATGTTTAAGTAGCCGCTGAAGTCTCTGTGTGGTGAAATTGCCCAGGAAAGGAGAATATACGGAAAAAAAGAGAGAGTTGAACGCAAAATCCTGGGGAAGACTTGAGAGTGAGATGAAGAAAGGCTAAATGCCAAAAAGGGACAGAAAAGACAACAGATAGAAAGGTAAAAATTTTTTAATTCAGAAAAAATAAAATCAGAATTTCAAGAAGAGAATGGTCTTACGTGTCAAATGATGCCAAGAGATTGAAAAGAATCCATTGGATTTAATAACCAGGCAGCATCTGGTGTAGCAGGAACAACTTCTGGGCAGAAGTCTCCTAATGTAGGAAGTTAAGGAATGCATGAGAGGAAAGGAGTTAAAGTGTCAGAGACAGGAATCCATAGCCAACTCTTCCATCTGGAGTGAAGGGAAAGAGCAAACATAGCTGCAGGGACAGAGGGTTGTTTATCATGGTGGGCACAGAATAACGGCTTCCCCACAACGTCCACATCCTAATCGATGGAACCTGTGAATATGTTACCCTACATGGCAAACCGATTTTGCAGACACAATTAAGTGAAGGATCTCTTATGGAAGCTTATTTTGGGATGGCCCAATTCAATACAAGAGTCCTTATAAAAGGGACTCTTAAATGTCCTGGTAAAAGATCAGACAAAAGAGATGTTATGCAATTGGCTTTGAAGATGGAGGAAGGGGGCCACAAACCAAGGACAGCAGGCAACCTCTTCCCAACCCCCCCCCTTCCCACCCCTCTGGAAAAGGCAAAGAAAAACAGATCCTCTCATAGAGCCTCCAGAAGGCATGCAACCCTGCTGACCCATTTTAGACTTCTGACCTCAGAAATGCAGGGTAATAAATTTGTGTTTTAAGTCACTAAGTTAATAGTAATTTGTTACAGCAGCAATAGAAAACATTTGGTTTGGGTTTTTTTTTTTTTTAGGTAAAAGAGGCTTGCGCATGTTTGGCACACTAAAGAAAACAGATCAATGCTATGAAGACAAAAGAGAGACTTTATGTTTTTGACAATAAAATTTAACAAAAAATTTTGGGGTAAAAGTTTAGGTTTATTCTTGTATCCCAAAAGTCTTCTCTGTGATCTCTGACAAAATGCTGAATAACTGAAGCTCACTAGGAAATGGGAAATCACAAGAAAATCAAAACTTTGTTATAATTTACTCTTGGTCTAATTCCAAAGTCAACATTATTTATAAGGAGTAACAAATTTAAGGTTTCTTTATAGGGTAAGCCTAAAAAAGTGTCATTTTCACGGACTCTTTCCTAGCACGGTACCTGCAACATGGTATTTTCTCAACAAATGAATGAATATCAAGTAGCAGGTGCTAAATATTAATACATCTAGCATTCCAAAATGAAAGGTTAAGAAGTGGACCTTTTCAACTAAAGGCTTAACTAGATGTTACATGAAAATTGAAGCTACACTACAGTTAGGAAGACACTTTCCATCAGCTATTCTCACTTAATACAACACTCTTAAGGCACAGAGATTGTCACCCCCATTTAATCGATAACAAAGGAGGGGCCAAAGTGGTTAACTCATGTAATTATTAAGCAGGGGAGCCAGATTTCAAACCTAACTCCTTAAAACAGTGAGTGAGTGAGTGAGTGAGTGAGTGTGTGTGTGGGGTGGGGGGGGGGTGTTGGAAAATAATGTGTGGATGTTATAATAACTGTATCCCATGCTTCTCTGTTAAAAAAAAAAAAAATCCCATTACAAAAGTCAGGAAAAACACACAACGGGTAGTTTCCAACTCCATACGCAAAAGACACAACTTCTTAAGAAATTCGAACCCGTTTAAATAATAAGAGTACGCATTCTGAGAAATCTGAAATGTAACTAGGCAAAAAAGCTACCTCCTGCTCTCTCCCTCGGAGACGATTCAAACTGGGAGCAAAACCATCCCCCACGGCCTGGGAGCGACTCTTCCCGGAGGAAAGGTGGCGCCCCAACAGGCCCCTCAGGGGGCAACTGTCCAAATCCCCTAGGACGGCACCGGCCAGCCGGGTGCAGCTTACCTGACGGGCTCCCGCCACCGCTTGAACCAGCTGCAGCAATTGGCCATCAGACTGAACATCCCAGGCCGCTCCTCCCAACGCCTCCCATCCGAGCCCCGAGCGAGGAAGGGCCCCTAGTTGCCCCGGGCCGAGTCCCGACGGCTGCAGCCGTTCCGAGGCACCTCGGAGGCGGAGAAGTCTGGAGTGGGGTCGAGGTGGTCAGTCCCAGCGCCAAGTCCCGGTAACCGCGCCGGCCGGCGAGCGAACAACGGCCTCCTCGCCCAGGCACAGCTCGGCCAAAGGCGCAGACACCCAAACCCGAGTAGTGTTAGCGGAGCCCCGCCAGTGAAAACCCCGCGTCGACGCGCTGACGTTTCTCCCAGGCGCGGAAGGCCCTCCCCAAGCACCGCCTTTCGCTTCTCCAATCAGCATTCGTCGGCCCGTGGTGCGGGCCGCTGAGTGGCTGAAGGGTCGGGCTCCCCTTCCCCCGGGACGGCGGGGGGCGGGGAGGTGGCGCTCGTAACTAGGCAACCGGAGCGTCCACAGATGAGTTGAAAAATCCCCGACAGATCTTGGGCAAGTCCTCTCTGTATACCCACACAAAATGTGTTGCCAGCCGAGGGTGTTGTTCCTCGTGTGTCTCTAACCCCAACTGAGATCCAGAGAGCTTACTTAGGTCTTGTGCGTGTTTTGTTTTGTTTTGTTTTGTTTTATCAAGCAGGACTGGGATCCTTTGGGACTCCGGTAGACTCTGACTGCACAACTGCAGAAACAATGCCCTGCGACAGTTATTATAAGTTAAGGACGAAGGGAAAACTCATTTGCTAACTATCCAATAACTCAGATGACAGTGACGTTTTAATCTCTATAATGTTTATTGCTGTTACAGAAAATGTAAAATGATATTGTGGGGGGTTATGATTTCAAAAGAAATAGTATGTTCATTGTAGGAAATGTGAAAAACACTGAAAAAAACATAAGATCAGAAAACAAGATCTCACATTCACCACCCAAAGATAACCAATATTAACATTTCAATATAGTTTCTAGGATTTTTAGAAAGTATTCGGTTGCTAGCTCTTTGGTTTCTGCGCGATGGAGATGATGATATGCTGTTTTTGTACTGTCTTATTTTATTTACAAAGGTATGTGATGTCTGCATTTGTTTTTATATTTTTTTGAAAAAGAAATGACAAGGGGCGCCTGGGTGGCTCAGTCGGTTAAGCGTCCAACTTCGGCTCAGGTCACAATCTCGCGGTCCGTGAGTTTGAGCCCCCTGTCGGGCTCTGTACTGACAGCTCAGAGCCTGGAGCCTGTTTCAGATTCTGTGTCTCCCTCCCTCTCTGACCCTCCCCCGTTCATGCTCTGTCTCTCTCTGTCTCAAAAATAAATAAACGTTTAAAAAAATTGAAAAAAAATGACAAGTACATTCCTGTAGGGGAAAAAAATGCATGCATGGTCTGTAGGAACCTGTGTGTCTATTCTGTTCCTACTTAAATAAATTTTTTAAAATCTTGGTAAGAGGAGAGAGGGCCCTGTAATGTCCAGCATATCCAGGGGAAAAATAATGGTTTGGGACTACAATAGATTTAGCTTTAAAATTGTTCTCTGTTCTTCACTCATTCATGTAACCCTAATTCAAACTCATATACATCTCTTACAGCTTGCTATCTCTGAACCCAAGCACCCCATCTGCCAAATGTCAATGACAATACCTACACTGTGGGGATGCTAAGATGATGAAATGAGAGAAATAAAGCTTAAGTGCAGTTTCTAACAAATAACAGATGGCAGATTTCGAAGTTGGTGTCGTTTGCCTAATAAACATTTATGGCACATGACCTCCCACCTCTTTCTCCAAATTGGTAGGATCTTGTTTAGTATTTTTATTGTCCTAACTTGATAACTTCAGTTTTGTTTCCAGTCACTGCAGGCTGCATGACCTCTACTGGTTTTCCTAAGTGAACCTGCCCTTCATGCCAGATGCTTCCTCTGCCTGGACTGTCCTATCCAGAAACAATAATACTTCTATTCTACAGTGCTAATGGGAAAGTTAGATTATACTTTCATGAATTTTCTTTTCTCACTGTTATCTGTTTCTTCTCATTTTCTAATATCTGAAGGTATCTACCTTATCTTGTCCAAGGTTAACCACTTTCCTGCAACTTTGACAAACATCACTTCTCAACTTTTCTGAAATCCTGTTCCTTTGATTATTTATTTTTTTAACATTTCGTTTATTACTTTTGAAACACAGTGAGAGAGCATGAGTGAGGGAGGGGCAAGGGTGGGGGAGACAGAATCCAAAGCAGGCTCCAGGCTCTGAGCTGTCAGCACAGAGCCTGACATGGGGCTCAAACTCACGAGCTGTGAGATCATGACCTGAGCCAAAGTCCAACGCTTAACCAACTGAGCCACCCACGTGCCCCTGATTATTTATTCTTGATCCAACATGTGAAATACATCCCTCCCCATTTTCTTTTCCTAGACCTTTGGCTATAATTTCCAGGTGGAGTAGGGGTAAGCTTCTGATGACTCTACTTTCACAATCTAACTTTTTAAACTGGTAGTTTACCACTAAAAGCTTAAAGCACTATTTTTTTTTTTCTGTTCCCTCTTTTTATCAATGTACTGTGATTGGGCTTCTGCTTCATCAAACTATGCAAAACACATTTTTAAATGTAACCTCTATCTTCCTAATTACCAAGTCAGTTCTCATTTTCTTTTTCATTACTTAATACATTTAATACAGTTAACTCTTTTAAAACTCTTTCCTCCTTTGGCTTTTCACAATTACATACTATTCTGGTTCTCTTCTGATCTCACTGGTCACTCTTCCTTCAGCTCCCAATATGTATTCTCCAGGATCTGACCTTATCCTTCTACTTTCCTTTTTTCCTTTTTTAATTTTTTTTTAACATTTATTTATCTTTGAGAGACAGAGAGAGACAGAGAGTGAGTGGGGGAGGAGCAGAGAGAGGGAGACATAGAATCTGAAGCAGGCTCCAGGAGCTGTCAGCACAGAGCCCGATGCAGGACTTGAACTCACTGACTGTGAGATCATGACCTGAGCCGAAGTCTGACGCTCAACCAACTGAGCCACCCAGGCGTTCCCTTCTACTTTTCTTTTCAAAAACATGTTCTCTTAAGGGTGCCTGGGTAGCTTAGTCAGTTAAGTGTCCAACTCTTGATCTCAGCTTAGGTCATGATCTCATGGTTCCTGAGATCTAGCCCCACATCTGGCTCTATGCTGACAGCGAGAAGCCTGCTTGGGATTCTCTCTCTCTGCCCCTCCCCTGTTCTTTCTGTCTCTCTCTCTCTCTCTCCGCCTCTTTCTCTCTCTCAGTAAACAAATAAAAAATAAAGAAAAACATGTTCTCTTGAAGAATCCAATTACTTACTTCTGTACCTGAAGGGACTTACCATGCAGGTGTTTCTTCAGGATTTCTGGAACTGTACTCAACACTCCCCCCCCCCCCCAAAATATACTCAACCTCAGCTCTACTTCTTGTCTTCCCTGAGAATGATACATTACCAAATATTTCTGGTGTCACATATAGATGGTCAGTTAGTCAACTAAATTGAGTACTCATTTTTCAATACCGTAAGTGGTTTAGTAGACATACGCACTGCATACTATTTTCAGTTTTCTTTTCCTTTTCCTTTTACAAGCATATACGATAGTTATTCCTACCCTTTAGAAGTCATGCAACTTGTTTTGTCCAGTGAAATGTGAGCGAAATGGTAATTGTGGGAGACTATGTTGTTAACTTTGAAGTACTATGAAACCCAAACAGCGTGGAATGCTGAGCCAACACATGGAAGATGTCTGCCTAGGAAGTCCTGCATTGAACTTCCTATAAGCAAGAAGTAAACACTTAATCACTTACCTTAAGCCACTGTATTTTCATGACTATTTCACCATAGTGTAATCTAGTGTATTCTTAATAATGAAAACCATCTTGCTGTCATGATTCTAGCTGAGACTCTTATTTCTTCTCCCAGAGATTATTTAGCAGCCTAAATGTTACTTGATTTCTTTTTCCAGCTTTATTGAGGGATAATTGACAAATAAAATTATAACATATTTGAAGTGTATAATACGATGATTTAATATATGTATACATGGTAAAATGATTCCTACAGTTAGCACATCCATCACCTTACATTGTTAACCTTTTTTTTTTTTGAGAACACATTTAAGATCTACTCCCATAGCAAATTTCAGTATATAATATAGTATAATTAACTATAGTCACCATGTTGCACATTGAATTCTCAGAACATATTCATCTTATAACTGAAAGTTTATATACCCTTTATCAGTGTTTCTCCGTTTCCTTACTCCTCAGCTCCTTTATTTCTATGAATTTTCTCTTTTTAAATTTTTTTTTAAAGGTTCTACATATAAGTGATTCTGTACAGTAGTTGTCTTTCTCTGTCTGGCTTATTTCACTTAGCATAATATCCCAAAAGCCATGTATAAATGTGAGATATCTACATCTATCTCTATCTCTATATCATATGTTTTCTTTATCCATTCATCCATTGATTAAACTTAGGTTGTGGTTTCCAAATCCTGGCTATTCTGAGAAATGCTGTAATGAATATGGGAATACAGTATCTCATGATAGTGATTTCAGGGGCGCCTGGTTGGCTGAGTTGCTTGAGTGTCCAAATCTTGGTTTCAGGGTGCGTTGGAGCCCAGGAGTGGGGAGCCCAGGATGGGGTGTGGGGCTCAGCGCTGGTGGTGAGGAGGCCACTTGGGATTCTCCCTCTCTCCCTCTCTCCTTGGCCACTCTTGGCGCTTGCGCTCCCTCTCTCTCTCTCTCTCAAAATAAATAAATACACTTTAAAATATCCTTACATTAACATTATGAAAACCCATTATTATCCCCTTTTACAGATGATACAACTGAGGCTTATAGAGGTTAAGCAATTTAAGTTACAGAACTAGTGATAGAAGTATTGAGATTTGAATCAGGCGTTTTAGTTCCAGATGCCCCCTTAAACATTACATAACATTTCAAATGTGTATGTCTAAGCACAAAAAGTAGGGGTTATATTGCAAAAAAAAAAACCAAAACGAGCTGTCTGAAGGTGATGGAATTGATATATTTCTCATTTCCTTCTCAAAACATATTTTTGCTATAGTTTTTTTCTTACATCATAAATGCAAAAACAAAATAAAAATGTAGATGATCAAAACTATCCCATTTGTTTCCATTCTCTCTCTTCTCTGTCGCCTTCCTGGAGTTACTCGCTTCTAGGCTTGATGAATGTCTTCATCCCCAACATCAGAGTGTCTCGGCATGATTTTTCCATCTTAGCTCGGATACCCTGTCCTCTGAGTCCTCAATGTTCCCCGGCCCCTGAGCCTCTCACCCTAGCTCGCTAGAGGTTTCCACTGCGTTTAACTTCCCTTCTCGGGCAAGTTCACATTGCGGAGACTGGGAACGAAACGCAGGAGCTCGGGAGCGGGCGAGGAAGGTGTCTCCACCGTGTTTACTAGGCCTCCAACACTCTCCCGGAGCCCTGCCCCCCAGCGTCGAAAAGCTTCCTGGAAAAGTCCTCGTTATCACTTCCCCTCTCGGGCTGGGGGCTGGGAGCGGGCGGTCCCCCCGCCCCCGGCTCCCGCTGTTCCACCGGAGCGCTCGCTCGCAGGCGCCGCCGCGCCGCAGTCCTCGGAGAGCGGCGCCCCGGCTCGCAGGTCCCCGCCGCGCCGCGCCACGGTCCGCGTCCCCGCCCGCGCCTCCGCCCGCTCCGCGATGAGGGTCCTGGGTGGGCGCTGTGGGGCGCTGCTGGCGTGCCTCGTGCTAGTGCTCCCCGTCTCCGAGGCAAACTGTGAGTAAGCAATAGCGTCCTGTCTTCTCTCCCCAGCAGCGCCCTCTGAACCGGGAGCCCTGTCGATAGGATTTTCTCGTCTGGGGCTGCAGCCTGCTAGAAAGTTTCCAGTAAGTCCCGACAATCTCCGGGCTGATGGAGGCAGCCGGGGATCTAGCGGGCAGTGTAATGGTGGGGCAGGGGCGATATTGCCCTGCTCTGGGAGTCAAGCGCTGCCTACAGGACAGATTCAAGAACCCGGGTGACACTAAATATCAGTGAAGGAATTACAACACCTACCCACTGGCCCTCAACAGCTGAAGTTCCCAGTCAGAAGACAGGGATGAGCACCTTCCAGTATAACAATAGGGGGGAAAGGGCAACCTACTATATTTTATACCCTTTGTACAAGTGGCTGTCCCCAGGCAGCACCCCTTGTTGCAATTTACCTCCCTTTTGCAATTTCTGGACTTTGAGCTTGGTTTGCTTATCTCAACATTGACAAAACAATTGTTTTAGGATCACTGCTGGTTTGCATGGCAGTAGGCAGATGTCATTTTCTAACCTTGAAATCAAAAGGACTGTTAAATGTTGTGTTTCTCGGATCATTTTGTACTATTTTTGACACTGTCACTGATCTGAGGTCATGGCATGAATTCTTTGTACTTTATTTTTGTATTTCCAGTTCTTTATGTTCCCACGGGTGGATTCAAGGCAGGATATTGAGTTTTCTCTGTAAAGTATATAAGGAATATTGAGGCATTTAGTACATTTTGATTGCCTGTTAATTTGTTTTCTAAAGTTTAAGCATGCTCCCTGATTAAAAATGCTTACTTGTGCTACATTTTATTCTCAGGAAATGGCATGGGAGAGATAAACTTTGAATTGCAAAAACGTTTAGGCTGCTTCAAGCTCCTGTGGAAACTTTTCAAAGATGGTAATTTTAGGAGAATTCAGTAGGAATTTACTAATATTCCACTAGTTTGTATCAGTTACTGATCAGGATGAATGAGGTATTTTAAAATTCTAGTTTACAGGTTAAAACATCATCTGTTGATTTTATATTAAAGAGCTACAATAGCAGCATTTCTATTCAAACCACTGTCATTAAGCCTATATGTAGACCACATGTATGAATTTATGATTTATATGGTTCATTAGAACAATCAAATATTTGCCTGGTAACCAGAAAGAGGCAAAAGTATCTTCCAACATTCACTCCTTGTCATCACAAACCCTTTCTTTCTGTAGAGATTGTTACATTTTCATTGAATCTAGACAGAGTTAAAAATGATGTGAATGTCTGTATGTATTACACACAGGTAATCAAACCATATATATGAAGAGATGCACTTGTTATATACAAACCCTGATAGAATAGAGAAATTAATTGTACGAATACATCACATAAAGAATAGTTGGCCTTATATTGCCTTTATTTTTAATAAATATGAATAGTTTCATTGGATTAAAAATAATCTCTGGTTAACTGATGAGGAAACCAAGATACAGCTGGAATGTTTTTACTCCCTAAGATTTTAAATTTGAGATAGAATTAGAACTCTAAATATTTGATTTATAATTCATTGGTTAGTCCATAGAGATATAGTTGCTATTTCAAGAAAAAGGTTTACAAATCACGGTTTTAGTTTTGAGAGTTGTTAGAATTGTCCAGTTCAACATCTTTCTTTTAACAAGAATTGGTCAGAGATGTTAACTGAATTTGCAGACATTTGTATATACGAAAGATTTTTAATATCTCTTATATTTAGAATAAATATGAGAGAGAGAGACAGAAAAGGAGAGACAGATTTAAAATATATACTGTATACATATTTCATCATTTGCCACTAAGAATTGTGGTGAAGAGAAATAGGAGAAAAGAGATCTTCTCTGACTAGTTTGGCCCTATCCAGAGTTCCTCTTGTAGGTGGATATAGTGAGTGTACTCTTAACATTACTGACTCATATTTTTCTTCTCCTTTTCACTCTCTTCTCTCCCTAACTATTCCATTCACTGTTTACCTGTATTCTCTTATATTCCCTTTATTTCAGAGTTCAAAATGTTGCACTGATGGAGAGACATTTTTAAGGTTGGGGTGAGTTAGAGACAATTTCTGCTACAACCACCACAATACCCTTTGCCACATTCTCTTATCATCAATTCTATGCCAGGTTACATAAGTACTGCTTCATAATAGACCTTTTCTGTCCACGTTCAATATCCTCTTCACACCTAAATGATCTGTATTTAAATTTTCGACATATTATGAGAAAAAAATGAGAAGCTTGATAACACAGATATCAATATTCTTTAGGTACAAGCAACAGTAATGAACTCTTGCTAACTAATGCAGAAAGAAAGAAAGAAAGAAAGAAAGAAAGAAAGAAAGAAAGAAAGAAAGAGAAAAAACGAAAGAGAAAGAATGAAAGAACAAAAAAGGAATGAAAGAAAGAGAAAGAAAGGAAGGAAGGAAGGAAGGAAGGAAGGAAGGAAGGAAGGAAGGAAGGAAGAGCAAGCTGAGTGAATTTATTGGAAGACTACTGAATGGCATGGTGAATAACTCGGCCTACAGAAGCCAGGAACTTGGGCATTTCTGTGATCTATACAGTGGGAACTCATGCACTCACTGTTAGGAGCTGCCATCAGATGACTGGGTTCTAACTGCCTTCTAGTCCTGGGTGTCCCCGCTCATGATCAAAATTCCTAGGAGAGAGAGCTTGATCGTTTTGGAGAGTCCTGTGACTGACAGGTCACTAGAATCAGGTGAAGTGCCCTGACAGCTCCAGCGAAGGGATGCGTCCTGCAAAGGAAGCAGAAACAAGAGAAGTCTACACATTCTAATTGGTTGTACAACATTCACATATGCCCTTCTTTCCATAAACACCATTTGCAAATATTTCAAGTATAATGCAGATATTTTTCATATAATGCAAATAACTAAGGTACAGCAGAAAGGACCTCCTTCTTAGAAGATTCCAGTCACCACATCCAAAGAGGGAGGCTCAAGGCTACCATTTCCTAGTTTAGGGGATCATTGAGTGATGTGTCTGCCTCCTCTCATGTCAATGTGCTATGCCTTGTGGATAAAATGGTACATTGTAGTGTACCAATACTATAATAATAATAACAACAACAATAATAATATAACAATAATAATCAAAAGACAGCGAGGGAATACAAGTACTGACTTTAGGGTGAACTGTCTTTCTTTCTTTTGAGCTGGACCTGGTATTTATGACCTCCTCCTTCACTACCCAATTCGACTTGTCTCTTGCTTTCAGGTAGTTCCCTTATGTTTGATTTTTTTGTCTGCTCTCTGAGATGAACCACACCCTTATTCAGGAAGAATCTGAGCCTTGTTCTAGCTGTGGTCGGTTGTATCCGTCTCTTTGACAATTTCTATTGTGCATAATAGTCATCTTGAGGGAGCAGCACTCCTTCTAGCCTTGATTTATATGTGGCAACATCACTCTTTTGCCTTGATTATTGTCATACCAGCACAATCTTCTTAATTTTTTTTTCAACAGGAATAAGGAACTTGAAATGGCTACATAACAGTCTCAGCTTCTAATTCAGTGAAAATATATTAAGTCCCATGGTGAATGCATTTCTTCTTGGTTTACCAATTTTGAGATGAACAAGGGAAGAAAGCAAAAACACTGGGAATGGGTCATTGAATTAATTTCTTAGGCTGCTGTAACAAAGTACCACAAACTGGGTGGCTTAAACAACAGAATTTATTGTCTCACAGTTCCAGAAACTAGAGGTCTGAGATTAAGGTGTCAGCAGGATTGATTCCTTCTGGGAGCTGTGAGGGAGAATCTGTTTCATGCCTCTCTCCTGGCTTCTGGTAGCCTCAGACATCTCTTGGTTTATCGATGGCATTTTCCCTATGTCTTCACATCATTTTTCCTCTGCATGAGTGGTTCCATTGCAAATTCCCCCTTTTGATAAAGACATCAATCATATTGGGTTAGAGTTGACTCTTATGACCTTGTCTTAACTTGATCATCTGCAAAACTGCTTTTTCCAAATAAGGTCATATTTGTAAGTAGTGGGGGATTAGGTCATTACCATCTTTATAGGGGGCACCTTTCAATCCATGACAGTCAGTAAGCATCATATCATGACAACTACTTCTTCCCTTTCTACCTTTATTCCTGACCTGTGCATTTTAGCTTTAGGGGGAAAAAGCACTAAATTTTATGATGTCTAGTACAAAACATGTACCACATTTTTTTAAGTAAGCTCTATGCCCAATGTGGGTCTCAAACTCACAGCCCCAAGATCAAGAGTCGCTGACTCTACCGACTGAGCCAGCGAGGGGCCCCCAAAACATACCACATCTTTTAACCACATTTTGGAAGATAGTGTTGTGTCTGAAAAGGCAGTAACAGAACCTTCAATAATTGGTCAGTCCATCATGCTATAAGGCTAGCTCCTTTCAGGTATTAGGGTACACAGTAGGACCCATGAACACCATAATCAACATCCTATTGATGTATTTCCTTAACCGTGGAGTTAATTCTTTCGTTAGAGGTAAAGTTGTGTGGTTAGCATAAAGCATTAAGTAAGCCTAACAACAGTGATACCGATAGAAAAACTAAATCTAAATACAGAATAAATATCTCTGTGTCTGGGAACAGTGTGCTGCTCCTGCATGATAAAAGAGCCCTAATTAATCAACCATTCACCAGGTATCTGATTGGATTTTGCAATGCGTCTAATCTCTAACAGCAGAAGGAATGGTAATTTTGCCGGCAAATGTGGTGTCTTTTAGTAGTAAGAGCCTAGTAGATCTGAGGGAGGAAAAATCTGTATAGCTGAGTCAATACGTAGTCTCCATCCTTGCCACCTGGTATGTGTATCGAACAACAGTAGACCCAGTGACACAGCAAGTGATAACCCGAGATAGCCTTAGCACCAAAGGTACCCACGGACTTGTATATTTGGCCTTCGTGGCATTTTAAAGATCAGGAAATTTCATCTAAAAAGTTTGTGTTATGACTTCTCTTGAAAAACAACTAAAGGGGGAGCAGCCACCTGGGTGGTTCAGGTTATGATACTGTGGTTCATGGGTTCAAGACCCACATCCCCCTCTGTGCTGACAGCTCAGGGTCTGGAGCCTGCTTCAGATTCTGTGTCTCCCTCTCTCTTTGCCCCTCCCCTGCTTGTGCTCTGTCTTTCTCTGTCAAAAATAAACATTAAAAAAAAAAAATTAAAAAGAAAAAAAAGGAAAGCAAATAAAGGAAGATCTGGTCATACTGGACACACATTCAAAGCTGCCTTCTTGAGATAGAATATACTCTATCCAGTTAACCACAATTCTAAGCATCCCCTGTCATCTCTCATTAAATTCTCTTCTCTTATTTATGGTATCTATCTAAAACTTGTAGATTTCTGAGTTTGTGACCCTTGTACTAGATTGCCTTGGAAAGGAACACAACTGACAATCCTTAAGTGGATCATTCTATCCCCTCTTATTATTAAGAACTTCTCTGGTGTGGTGCTATGTTGTGAGTATTCAACTGGAAAAGAAATACTCTCAGCTCTGGGCAATTCTTTCCAAACTTCCTTGTCTCTAGCTAGACCTGATATCTAGCTCTTTTTAGGTCTCTGAACAACTAAGCAGACCATTTACAACCATTTAGGAAGCAGAATAGATCCTGATCTCATTCCAAGCAAAGTGGACAATGAGAAATACTGCTTATATGTCTGCCCATTGTGAGGTTTTTGTTTCTCCAGAAATTCTGTTTCTCCTCAGGATTCTATTTCAGCCGCAGGGAGGCTGTAGTTTGTTTATTTGTTCATTGTAAGCTGTATCTTCATAGCAGATCTACCTCTTGCTCATATTGGTACATTACAAAGAAGTATCTGTAAACTAGATATTTCATCTTCCGTGGGTTGATTTGCATCTTCAGTAGGTTGGTCATGGGCTTTCCCTCCTAAGGCTGTAAAGGGAGCTTACAGGAGGACTTCTTCAAGTTAGAAAAGTGAGCAACCTGCTCAGGCCACATAGTTTTGCCTTTAGTTCCATCTTGTTTATACCATTTGAACATGTCACAGTTGAACTGCCGTCATAACTAAATTTCTGGCTAGACGGAAAAGGTAGCAGCCAGTTCACGATGAGCTATTTAAATCACATGGTCACCAGGTATCCTGTGGTCAGATTTGCAGATTTCACTGAGGTCCAAAAGGATGCCAGGAACAGTTTGTCAAGGGTAGACTAGTTACTTGCAGAAAGAAATGTGACTTGCTCTCTAATCGGAAGGACCTCTACGGAAATTCTTCTTTTGGGACTTGCTATGGTACCCGGTATAGGACCAAAGTACCCTGCCATCCTATGGACAGTTTGACACAATTGGGTCTGATGGGTCACTGGCTAGTCTGACTGACAGACTGCTTGAATTGAACTTTGAAATACGTAGAGAGCATTTTCTTATTCTGGTTCCCATCTACATCTGGCACCTTTTGGATTCATAGGGTAAACAGATCAGAATAGAAACACCTAAAAATGGAATATGCCTCAAAAATGAGGGGTCCACAAATATGTATTCTTCCACCTTAGTGTTGGACACCTAGGTTTATAAAAGGTTGTCTCTCACTTTGGACAGTAATATTCTAGCATGACCAAACTGTTGCTGAAAATAGTTCAGTGCTCTCAGGGGAATGGATCAGTTTGGAGTTTGAGTTTTATTGGACACAATAGGTAGTTTTAGGTAGTTTTAGTACACAATTCCCATAATCGACTGACCCCCGTAAGCTTCAGTTCTAATGAGAAACCTTAGATTTTAGATGCTTTGCTTCCCTAAAGGCCAATATCTAATAATCACTAAAGGTTTTTGGGATCTTTTCCCTTAGTGCAGTTACCCAATAAAGTTAACTTGCTTTGGAGAGAACAAGGAGAAAAGTTCACAGTATACAGGAGGGTTCTTCAAGGGCATCTCTCCTCTCCTCCATTCGAGAGGTTCTGGATCCATCAACTGACTCAAGATTGGTGATTCAGGAGACGTGGCGATTTCTTTGTATTGTGACTGAAGTACAGCCTCTGTTTGCTAACCCACTGAGTTTTTGGATAAAAAAAACCCAGTGAAGAACTTTGTGGGTTGTCTTCCCATCCATTCGAGGAGGATCTTCACCTGTTAATTCTTTCTCCAACATTCAATCACTACAACACCTTGACTTTGATTCGTGTGAATATGGGCTGCCACCTAAGCTCAGCCACCCACCCCCCAGGTTCTTCCCATTCCACCTGAGATCTGGGAGCCCATTTCTATTGCAACCTCTCCTACCAGCATTTCTGATCCAGGGAGAACAGCCAGTAAAATCCCTTTTAGAAGGCCCAGTGGGTTCCTTAATAATTATTTCTGTGATAATCTTGAAAATGCCTTCTTTTATTTCATACTGGGAGGTGGGATGGGTAAGTGAGGAAGTGAATAGGTAGGAACAATGTGACAGATTCAAGCCAGAATGTCTGTCTCCTAGCCTTTGTGAATTCTTGCTTTAATACTATGCCAAGGAATGTCTGGATTTTCAGTCATTTTAGGGTGCGCCGAGGTTTTGTCTAGGATGGCATTAGCCAACCAAGCCACTGTTGGAACTGAAACTGGTGGCCCTAGCTAGCACATGGGATGGAATCAGCAATATTAACACATTCAGCCTGATGGAAAATTACACGTGCCTTTTGTATTGGTTTTCTATTGTTGTATAACAAATTACCGCAAACGTGGCATCTTGAGACAGCACAATTTATTATCTTGTAGTCCAGGCTCAAGTCCAGGGACCTGCTCAGGGTCTCATAAAGCTAAAATCAAGGGGTCCACCAGGGCTGAGATCTCATTTGAAGCGTCTTCTTCCAAGTGCACTGATCTCTCCAATGAGAGGAAGGAGAAGGGAGAGCAGTGTAGGAGGTGGACTTGCGTGCTGAAGTGACAAAACTCACTTCTGCTTATAGTTCTGTTAGTTCCAACCCAAGGAAGCACATGGAATATTTGGTCAGCATTGTTTCTGTTACAAATTCTTTCCTCTAAGGTTAAGATTACTATTTCTTCCTCTAAGAGAAACACAAATACTTACTGCTTATTTTACCTTTGGTAATATACTTACAAAGTGTGAGGTTGTAATAACTACTTGTTAAATAGGGAGGGCATAATTAACTGTGCCCAATAGACCTAAGCTGGGGACATACTATGATGACAGTGAGTTGGTGGTTAATGTAGCAAGGTGAAAAAAAATAGGGTAATAGGTGATACTGAAATTATTTCTTGTGAGAACTGTTACTATTTTAGATTGAAAAGTGGCTTTAGGTTTAGAAAGTGAAGTCCTGAACACATGATCTATAGCTTTGCTGTTCTAGAATAGTTCATGAACCAGTAGTGGGAGCATTACCTGTGAGCTTATTAGAAATGAAGCCTCTCTGGCCCCACCCCAGACCTACCAATTCAGAATATGCATTTTAAGAAGATTCCAGGTAACTCCTATGCACGTTTAAAATTTGAATCATGTTTGGTCTATAAGGAGATAGCAGAAAAGAGTGATCAATGGTTTTGCATAAGAAGTGAGCAGAAATTTACAGGGGTGGCAGTAGGGGATAGCAGTAGGAGGCAACGAGGGATACAGAAGGGGAGAGGATGTCAGAGAAGGGAGAAAAGAAGCGAGCACAAGGCAAGAGAATGCAGCTTGTGAAAAGGTCTCCAGGAAGAAATTATTAGATGTGAGATGGACAGAGGACCTTTAGGAACTGGCTTTTTTTTTTTTTTTTTTTTTGAGACTCAACTTTAAATTGCAAAAATTGCTTTAATGTAAACCATAGCCCTTCGTACCTTCCCCCTGCCACCTACCCCCAGTGTTTCTTCACAAGAGGTTATTTCCGCATTTAAGTTGGTTAAGAACCAAGAGAAGAGTTCCATAAGATGCAACGGAGTTGAACAGTTTACTGAAAGCTAACACACTGAGTGAGTAGTGACTCATGAGAACCTCAGCTACAAAAGAATGCAGAAGTCTTAAGAGACGTTTTATCAGGTAAGTGATTGGGGTTTTGGTCACCAGTCAGTGAATCAAATAGCGCAAGATGGAGGCACCTGGGTGGGTCAGTTGGTTAAGCATCCAACCCTTGGTTTCAGCTCAGGTCATGAGCTCGTAGTTGGTGAGTTCAAGCCCTGCATCAGGCTCTGCTCTGTGAGTGGGGAGCCTGCTTGCGATTCTCCCTCTCTCCCTCTTTTTCTCTGGCCTTCCCCCGCTTGTTCTTGCTCTCTCTCTCTCTCTCTCAAAACAGATAAATACACTTAAAAAAAAAGGTCAAGTTGGTATGTGACATTAGCAAAACTCAAGCTATTTTTAAATTGTTAAGCTTTGATTGGGGGTAAATGTTTTGTTAACACTAAAAGAAAAAACTCACCTTGGTGATGCAAAAACAGATAGTAGTCTTGACTCTTTTTTCTATTAAGTGAAGCAAATCCTTTTTACCTAAATATTCCTATTTTATTGTACATATATTTGGGAAATACATAAGTAAATAATTATAATAATATTAATTAATTAACAATATTAATAATTCATTAATTTTAGACAAGAAAATACTGTGCACACAGAATATTGGAAGAAAATGGATAACATTTTAATAGTGAGTGTCTTTAGAGAGTAGAGGCATGATGCTTTTTTTTTTCTTTTCAAATTTTTATTTAAATTCTAGGTAGTTAACATACAGTGCAACATTGGTTCCAGGAGCAGAATTCAGTGATTCATCATTTACATACAATACTCAGTGGGAGTTATGATGCTTTTTATTCCTTGTTTACCTTTTTGTTTTTATTTTATTTTTTTTATTTTTTTTCCCCTGGGTCAATCTAATTTAAGTTTTTTAACCTTTTTTTTTTTAATATATGAAATTTATTGTCAAATTGGTTTCCATACCTTTTTGTTTTTAATAACTATAATAAATTGTGTTATTACTCTAGTATAGGAAACAACCTCATATAAGAGTTTTGTTTATATTATATTGTTCTAACTATAGAAATTGAATCCTCCAGGCTTGAGGGGAAGTGAAGTAAGGATATTTATCTAAATAGATTCTGAGTGTTTCTACAGTAAGTAAAGTAATATAAACTGGTTCTAGGCCATTAGAATTCTTCTTAGTCCTCTTGTTCATTTTTTTTTGGAATCGACTTTGAAAAGACACATTCAAGAAAAATGGCTTTTAAATCTTCATAAAAATGGTGAAATTATAACTTCATGTGTTTGTGTGATAGTTTCCATATTTCAAAATGGTGTCTTTGGCATTTTCTCATTGAGTTTTACAGCTGTTCTGTGATTCACCTTCCCATCTTTAGGAAAATGCTACCTTTACTCCCCCTCTACAGAAGTTATTACCCCCTCTTTCTTTTCCTGCTCTCATTTGAACTTCTTGAGGAAGTAGTTTATTCTAGCAGTTTCTATTTCCTTTCTTCCTTCTGGTATACCTCCCGCTGGTATTGGTGATGGGGAATTTTAATGGTGATCCTATTGTTAAACCAACTACATTTCACCTCTCATCGCAAATCATGGTAATTATTATTAATAAGTTCCTTGCAACATTTGACACTATTGAAATTATCTTTTTGAAATTGACCTCCTTTTATGTCTATAAACATTATCTTCAACTTTTCTTTCTCTCCTGGGACACTTGGGTAGATCAGTCGGTTGAGCATCTGCTCTTGATCTCAGCTCAGGTCCTGATCTCAGGGTCATGAGTTCAAGCCCTGCTTTGGGATCCGTGCAGGGTGTGAAGCCTGCTTAAAAAAATTTATTCTTTCTTTCTCTATATATGTGTGTTACTAATTCTACTTCTGTTGTTTTGTTGATCTCTGTTTTTCCTTAAATATTAAAGTTTCCTTGGCTTCCACTTGACCTTCTAGCCTCATTGAACATCTTTTTCCAGCTTAAACTACCAGCTGTATTCTACCAACTCCCTAACATTTTTAAACCATTCAAGTAATCCATGATTAATATAATCTAATTTGGGAATACAGATATTCACTGTAATATTGCACTAAACAAAAAAATAAAATCCATCTGTAGTTCATTAGCCAGAGACCAAAGTATTGTTTTGCTTTATATTCTTCTAAGCAACCTTGTCTGCATATACACATTCTTAGAAATTAAAATACATAAATACAAGAATGGAATTGTGCTCTAATACTATTTTTTTTCTTTTATTATTATTATTTTTTAATGTTTATTTTTGGGAGGGGCTGGGTAGGGGCAGAGAGAGAGGGAGACACAGAATCCGAAGCCAGCTCCAGGCTCTCAGCTGTCAGCACAGAGCCCAACGCAGGGCTAGAACCCACAAACCATGAGATTGTGACCTGAGCCTAAGTTAGACACTTAACTGACTGTGCTACCCAGGTGTCCCTTTTTAAATTTATTTTGTATTTTATTTTATTTTTTTCTAATATTATTTTGAACTTGATGTTTCACCTAAATATATGATGCACCAAAACCCATAAAATATCTAGGAATAAACCTAACCAAAGAGGTGAGAAATCTATATACTGAAAACTGTAGAAAGCTTATGAATGAAATTGAAGAAGACACAAAAAAGTGGAAAAACATTCCATTCCCATGGATTGAAAGAACAAATATTGTTACAATGTCAATACTACCCAAAGCAATCTACACATTCAATCCAATCCCTATAAAAATAACACCAGCATTCTTCACAGAGCTAGAACAAACAATCCTTAAATTTATATGGAACCAGGAAAGACCCTGAATAGCCAAAGCAATCCTGAAAAAGAAAACCAAAGCTGGACGCGTCACAATTCTGGACTTCAAGCTGTATTACAAAGCTGTAATCATCAAGATGGTATAGTACTGGCACAAAAACAGACCCATAGATCAATGGAATGGAATAGAGAACCCAGAAATGGACCCACAAACATACGGCCAACTAATCCTTGACAAAGAAGGAAAGAATATCCAATGGAAAAAAGTCTCTTCAGCATATGGTGTTGGGAAAACTGGACAGCGACATTCAAAAAGTGAAACTGGATCACTTTCCTACCATACACAAAAATAAACTCAAAATGGATGAAAGACCTAAACATAAGACAGGAAGTCATCAAAATCCTAGAGGAGAAAATAGGCAAAAACCTCTTTGACCTGGGCCACAGTAACTTCTTGACATTTCTCCGGAGGCAAGGGAAACAAAAGCAAAAATGAACTATTGGGATCTCTTCAAGATGCAAAGCTTCTGCACAATGAAGGAAACAATGAGCAAAACTAAGAGGCAACCGATGGAATAGGAGAAGATATTTGTAAATGACATATCAGATAAAGGGTTAGTATCCAAAATCTGTAAAGAACTTATCAAACTCAACACCCAAAAAACAAATAATCCATTGAAGAAATGGGCAAAAAACATAAATAGATACTTCTCCAAAGAAAACATCCAGATGGCCAACAGACACGTGAAGAGATGCTCAACATCACTCATCATCAATGAAATACAAATCAAAACCACAATGAGATACGACCTCACACCTGTCAGAATGGCTAAAATGAACAACCTAGGCAACAAGAGATGCTGGCGAGTATTTGCACCTTTTGCACTGCTGGCGGGAATGCAAACTGGTGCAACCATTCTGAAAAACAGTATCGAGGTTCTTCAAAAAATTAAAAAATAGAAATACTCTATGACCCAGAAATTGTACTACTAGATATTTATCCAAAGGATATAGGTATGCTGTTTTGAAAGGGCATATGCACCCCAATATTTATAGCAGCACTATCGACAATAGCCAAACTATGGAAAGAGCCCAAATGTCCATCGACTGATGAATGGATAAAGAAGATGTGGTATATATATACAATGGAATATTACTTGGTGATCAAAAAGAATGAAATTTTCTCATTTGCAGCAATGTGGATGGAACTAGTGTGTATTATGCTAAACAAAATTAGAGAAAGACAGGTATCATATGACTTCACTCATATGAGGACTTTAAGATACAAAACAGATGAACATAAGGGAAGGGAATCAAAAATAATATAAAAACAGGGAGGGGGACCAACCATAAGAGACTCTTAAATACAGAGAGCAAACTGAGGGTTGCTGGAGGGATTTGGGGTAGGGTGATGGGCTAAATGGGCAAAGGGCATTAAGGAGGACACTTGTTAGATGAGCACTGGGTGTTATGTATAAGTGATGAATCACTAAATTCTATTCCTGAAACCATTATTATACTATATGCTAACTAACTTGGATGTAAATTTTAAAAAATTAATTAATTAAAAAAATAAAATTAAGATATGATGGCTTTCATATCCATAAATTCTGTCACACTTTAAAGTTGATTTATAATTTTCTTTCATATATGTTCATCATAATATATTTAACCAAAAATGTATCTTTGGAGATTTACATTATTTCCAGTGTTTTGCTTGTATCAATAATACTGTGATGAACATATTCATAAGTGTTTCTTTACATTTGTCCATATTTATTTCCTCAGATTAATTTCCTAGAAATAGAATGGTTAGCTGAATGTCTAAAGGCTTTGGGTATATATTGTTAGATTTCTCCCTGGAAATTTGGTTTTAAAAGTAGATTTTAAGAGTCCCTAATTCCTCTCATCTTTACCAACATTAGACATGAACTTCTTTTTAAATTTTTGTCAGTGCAATAGGGATATAAATGGGGGTGACTTTCTTGGGGTGGGAGAGAAAAGTAGTCCATTCTGTTTTTCAGTTTATCCATTAACTTTTTTATTTCAAAATCGTATTTTAATTCTCTCCTCCCTTTTCATAGCAGCCTACTTTTGTTTTATGGATGCCAGATCCTCTCAATTTATTTTAGGATATTTAGTATACATTTTTAAGTTATCTTTTGTGTCTTTAATACCATCTTTATATGAACATTAGTATTTCTCATCAGCTCCAAAAATTTTTCTGCCTGTACTTACATGATAATTTCCTCTCTCCATAGCCTCTGTTTTCTTTCTAGAACTCTTCCGGAATTGATCCTTCATGACTTTGACTCTCATGTTTGTATATCTTTAAAATTTTGCTCTATATTCCAGGAGATTTCTTTAACTTTTTCTTTCAAACCTTCTATACTGGCAATCATATTGTAAATTTCTTGAAGTATTTTTTTCTTTGATTTTACTTTCATCCTTTTACGGATTCATTATCTTCTTAAGTCACTATGATGATATTCATTAGACTTTAAAAAAGTTTTTTTAAAGTTCTCTTCTCTGAATTACCTGTTTTTTCTCATATTGGTTTTCTTTTTCATGCTATTGGTAGCTGTTAATTTTTTTCCTCCATATTTCTGAGGATTCTTGGTTGTCTCTTCATATTTAAGCAACAGTACTGGGTAGGCTTTAGGTGACTCCGTTGTGTGGCTTCCTGCTGGTCTTTTTTTTTTTTTTCTTTCTTTTTTTTAAAGGGAGAGTTAGCAGGTAGCTCTACATACACTCATTACATGATTCATTTATACAATTAATGTTTATTGAGCCTACTCTAAGTGTACTGCTTCATGTATTTTGTGATGTACTGGGAAACCAGTGCTGTGTCATTGCTGGACTTTCAAATTAATCTTCTGCTTCTAGTTGCCTTTCTCCCACTCTCCCACTAAATGCTGTATTACAGTCTTTCTGAGCTTTTATTTCCCAAAGGCAAGAGCATTCTTACTTCTGTTATATCTCTATGGGTGTATTTTGGGTCAAGGCTTCCTCTCCCTTATTTATTAACAGTTTTTCCTCAGCTTTCCAGCTTCTGGAGAATTTGTTAAAGTTCTTATCTGCCAAAGACCCTTCCCATTGTCTCAACTGTTGTTGTTTTTTTCCTTTTTAAAATATCCTGCAGTCATTTTAATGCTGTCTTGGATAGAGAACAGATAAATGCTCTTTAACATCACTAACCATAAACACCACTTTCTATGTCTTTAAAGAGCATCTAGAAATAGTCACCAACCTTCTTGCCTTATAAATTAGTCTGCTTGGACCACTCTGACAAAAATATCATAGACTACATGGTTTAAACAACAGAAAATATTTTCTCACAGTTCTGGAGGCTGGAAAATCCAAGGTGAAAGTTTTGGCCACTTTAGTTTCTAGTGAGGACTCTCTTCCTGGCTTGCAGACCTTGTTTTCTCACTGTGTTCTCACATGGCCTTTCTTCAGGGCCCACATGCTTGCAAGGAGAGAGAAGGGGTGGGGGGCCGGGGGTGTGTGTGCAAGCTTGCTAATGTTTCCTCTTATAAGGACACTAAGCGTATGGTATTAGGGCCCCACCCTCATGACCTCATTTAACCTTAATTATTTCCTTAGAGGCCCCTTTTCCAAATACAGCTGCACTGGGGATTTCTACTTGAACATATGAATTCAGGGCGTAGGGGGTGGGAGACCCTACATTCAGACCATAATACCAAACATTCAGTCCATAATGCCTTGTCAAGTGGAACACAATTGCTTAATTTATTATTTTTGTTATTATGGAATGAGAGAGGTAGTTTTTTTTTAATTTTGTGGCTAACTTTTTTAAGTGAGCCTGAGTTTCTGTATGGTAAGTGTACCTTTCCTTATTACTTGTTTTACTATCCTTCTTGTTCCCACTCCTTATCCCAATCGCTTTCTCCCTTTTTTAAAAGAAATTATGTTATTCCATTGTTATTTAGACTGTATCTTATAGCGTTTTAGAAAGTCAACAAGGGGCTAGCAAAAATGTAAAAATTGAATTCTAAGCATTTATTCAATACTATAGCAATATTCCAAATAATCTCATTTTCACATCAGCACTTAAAGAAAAATATATCCTAGGAGTCAAAGGAGAAGCATCTAGAGTCTTTCTAAGTCTTGTTTCATATCTGGGAGATATTGCAGGAAGTAGGATAGTGCAGAATTAGGCCAACTCTTTCATTGTTGCCTTTAAAAACGTCCAGGAACAGTTTGCCTGTTGCTTTTCCAAACATAAACACAGACACAGGCCAGTGAACTAATAATATTAATTGATGCTATCCTAACAAATAGGTCAAATAGAACAAAAACACAACTTTTCCTGGGCTGTAACCTCTTGGTACATGACGTCAAAATCAGATGGTGTTTTGGTGTCCTAGTGTGTAGGAGATAAAAAAGACAAGGAGAGCTGACTGCGTGAAATACCTTGTGCACGTCATAAAAGAGGCCTCCTGCTGTAGCCTCAGGAAGTATAGCCTGCAGTGTGGTAGTCGAGAGAAGAAAAGAGAGGACTATAGAAAATTCTTCTCCACACCTTGCCAAAATCTGAACTCTTGAGTCCCTTCAAATGAAGTACCGTAATTTATCACTCACCAAGAGCAAACAAGTCAAATGAAAGAAATGATTAACGTAGTGTTTTGTTCTGTTTTGTTTTCTGGGTAATAAGCTGTCTTTTGGGTAGAAGTGTTTGTTGTTTTGGAAGGAATAACTGAAATGTACCACTTTCTCTGTCTATGGCTACAATCAAAGGTTTTAACCTTGCGTAAACAATAGCAGAGTGTTTGATTTGTTCTCCCCCATCCCCACCCCCCCTAGAATAGGGACTGTAAATTAAAGTCATAATTAAATCCTGGAGTAAGGAAAGGTCCATGTCACTCCAGTTGTGGCTAAACAGTTCAGGCATTGTTTCCCTCCTCATCCAGAATGGGGGTCGATGATCGCATTTTTTTTTAATGCCATCAGTGGCTTTTCAACTTCTAAATGAAAGCCAACCTTCATCTCTTCTAATCCAGATGTTTCCAGGACTCAGCTTTATGTGTACAACAGGTAACTCACAGATTATTTCCTTTTTTTGTTTCCCAGATTTAAATTCTTATCCAGATCTATTCCTTATACTCTTTTAAAGTATTTCTTACTAGCCTATTTATTGCTTAGTCGTCTTGAAGAATGGATAATTCACCTTTAGAGAAGACTTTTTTCTAACACGTTTCTAACCTTTAACATAAAAATATGAGAAGAATCAGTTGCTCAGCGGCATAGTCCTCACTGTAAACAAAAGTAAGAACTTTAGAGAAAAGTAAGTGTAATAGCTGTCTTCAAAAAATTGACTTAAAAAAAGATTGAAGTGTACCATGCATACAGACATAGCATATCTTCCTGAAAGCTAGCCCAAGCTTCTCTGAAAATTGGTAATAATTATACAGGCTGACAAATGCCTAATTAAAAATCTATCTTTGTGGGGGGTGCCTGGGTGGCTCAGTCAGTTGAGCGTCCGACTCTTGATCTCAGCTCAGGTCGTGATTTCATGGTCATGAGTTTGAGCCTTACGTTGGGCTTTGTGCTAGGTTTGAAGCCTGCCTTAAAAAAAAAAAATCTATCTTTGGTTTTTCATAGTCCCTGCAACCTTCATATTTTAAAATCTTTCCTCAATTAGAAATATTCTGTGGGAGAAATCTTTATGGAAAAAAATGAAACATTTTACATTTGATTATCATGTGATTATTTTAAATACAATTGGTAATATCTGGGCATATGTTTTCCCATCATTATTAACTAACAGTTTTTCTATATTACATGCAGTTCTATGTTTCTCAGGCTTTGACTAATGAAAACATGCCATTTCAACAGTTGACACATATGAGGCACAGTTATATCTCAGAGTATTGTCTGGTTGTTCTATTTGTACATTGAAAGCAATTTTCCCCTGCTTCATCCCAGACTGAAGCAGAAACAAGGATTCAAACACTCTGCCAACCCAAATTCTACAAGAGAACTCAGACACATTTTCTAGGGTAGTTTTTCATTCTTGGGATGCCAGATAAGTAGATCCTGGGGAAAAGAGAGACAGAAAGCAGAACTAAAAAAGAGATGAGCTTTTGGAAGGAGGGATGTGAGAACCAGCTTTGCGAAGGACAAGAGAACAGAATGGAGAAGATTCAGAGGATGGACTTTCCTAAAACATGAACCTTCTTCATCTCCCTTGTCTGAAACCTCACTGACATCTGACTGATCAGTTTTGGGCAAATTGCAGATCTGTGGTCCTCACCCCCGAACAGATGGTAGCAAGTTTGAAAACTTAAGTGGGAAAAGGGCCTGAGGAAAGTACCGCCCTGTGACCGTGGTAGAACTGAATTGAACACTGGGAAATTCTGTGAGCAGAGGCAATGCTAATACTTATTATTAATAATGCTTAATTATTAATAAGGATAACGCTTATCCTTATTACAGGTGCTTTGATGAAGTACCAATAACAATAAATTACTTTTTTGGAGATAAGACCATCAAATTTTGTGCTCAAAAAACAAAGATTTGCCCCCACAGAAAGAGGAACATTTGAAGGCTGTTAAGCAATGTCAAGAAAGAATTCCAGTTAATGTTTGAACAATGGTTGTTATTGACGTAGTTGTTGAACCTGCTATGGACACTGTTTGAAGAAGGGAGGACTCAGATAAGTTAAAAATGTGAATAGTTCCATCATTCTTCTAACTTGAAAGACTCTTAACTGAACCTAATAACCTGAAATTTTGAATCTGAATGTAACACATTTCAAGCAGCAAAGTTGAGTTTTAACAAAGGCTTACTTGAAATACTTCTTGACCTAAAGAAGTGAAACAAATGACTAGCCACAGTGTAGTAATGCAAAAGGAGAACATGTTTTGGAGGCAGGCTTGGCTCTGTGATCAGCTGTGTGAACTTGGTGAGATGAACTCAGCTTCCCTGAGTTGTAGTTTGTTCATGTATAAAATGGGACAATTACTGTCTACTTAGAACAGTTGTGATTAGTATTGAAGGAGATCATTAAAAACAGCATACATATGCTTATATACCATGACTATTCTGATAAATAATGGAACTTTTTAATAATGGAGCAGTCCAGCAGGGTGGATGCTTTTAGGTGGATAGACGGAGGCATCTGGTTAAAGCACTTCTAACGCACATATTTTTCTCATCCTATAGTTCTGTAGTTTTTAATTCGGATCTGTAATGTCATGTTTATATTTTTTTGAGAAGGAATAGTAGACTTCTTTGAAAGCACACTTGTTAAATGGATGGGTTTATTTTCTAAAGGGCAGTAAATGTCTTATTGAAGATATCAAACTTGTCCATGCCACAGTCACATAATTTCTTTTTTTTTTTTTTAAATCAAGTACATTGTGGTCATTTAGTGGCAGAATATACAGAGGAAAGAGCACTTTATTAGAAGGATGGGTATATTTGAATCCCTGTCCCATGAGACCACATCCTAACTCTATGACCTTGGGCTAAATCATGAAACCTCTCTCAGCTTAAGTTTAAGTAACTCAAGGAAAGTGGGGATGATAATTCTACACTCTAGTTTATTTCATTATTTATGTGAGGATCAAAATGAAATAACATACACATTGAAAATTATTAAGTACCATGACAATTTAAAGCATTATTGGTTTGAACCTAGATGAAATAAAACATAAACATCCAAATCTAGACAAAATTAGTTTTTTATTGTTAGCTTCATTATCCTTTAGGACGGAGGTGTTAATAACTTTCCTTTTTAGTATTCCTCTAATCAATGGAGAAAACGAACCCTCTGTCTGTTTTTTGAGAAGCAGCAAATGGTAATGGATAGTCACAGGTCTGGACATTGGCATCTAAGTCCTAATTTTGCTATTATAACTTAGGGTAACTATCTTTCATGCTCTTTATGTGAGTTTCATCATCTCTGAAATAATGGAGGCTTTTTTGTTTCCTTCTACTTCTATAAACTTATGTAAGGATTCCTTTAAATGTCTACCTTAGTTCTCTCTGGACACTTGAAAACCTTCCCTTTCACAAATGTGAATATAGTCTGTGTTATCAAACCTATTCCGTGTCCTGTAGCAGGGTCCCTTGCAGGGGACCAGATATTCTTAGATACCAATATTAAGATCTAAAGTCCAAAACTTAACATTCCATAAGGAAGAAATACCAAAGAGTGATGTTTATGGTTAGTTTCCTAAGTGCATTTGATCTTGATTTTTTGGTTACTTAATCACTGTATTTATCTTTCAAAGAATGATGCTCTTGCTTTCCCCAGAAAAACTTACATATTTGCTTTGAAGTTCAAAAGGGCCATGTTTTTGCTATATTTATTATAAAGTAGCATCCTTAAGACTATTTCAAATAAATGAAATAATTGGCCATGTCAGACTCTTTCATTGTGGATAGGACTACCATTTATCAGTCAGTAGCACACTTGGGAGGTAATGTGCTCACAGAAACCCATCTGTTAGACACATACAGCCTTGATTTAATCTTGATCTTAATGAACACTGATAAAAATGGTAAAACATAGAGCTAAAAATGTAACCCAGACACTTTATTTATTTAATCATCACATTTAAACACCTGTTTTGGCAAGTAGGAGAAATAGTAACATTACTTCCTTCCCTCTTGAAAGATTTTTGATTAATTAGTTCTTTTGCTTTTTTTCTTCCTTCTATTGTCATCTGTTGTGTGTGCCTTATTTACCAGGTAATAAGATAAATAAGAAAAAAACAAAATTATCTATTTATATTACTTGCTTATCTTAATGAACCATTTGTGGTTAAAATCAAGATTAAAAAATTATTTGTAGATTTTATTTTTGGTTTAAAAAATTTGTACTATAAAACAATGTTCTGTTTACATACTAAAGCAATGACACCAAAGCTTCATACTGTCTTTTTTTTTTTCAAATATAATTGCAATCAGTAGTTTGTCTTCTCAAACTCTTTTCTATGAATTTGTCCACATGATACTTACATATCTACAAGTATGGCTGATATATATATCAGGTTATGCTATAGGTGTGGCATTCCACAATTTTCATTTTTAATTTTTTTAATGTTTATTTTTGAGAGAGAGAGCAAGCTGTGGAGGAACAGAGAGAGGGAGACACAGAATCTGAGGCAGGACATGGGGCTCCAACTCACAAACTGGGAGATCATGACCTGAGCTGAACTTAACCAACTGAGCCACCTAGGCATCCCAGACAATTTTCATTAAAAAAATTTTTTTTAATATTTATTTTTGAGGGGCGCCTGGGTGGCTCAGTCGGTTAAGCGGCTGACTTTGGCTCAGGTCATGATCTCGCATCTGTGAGTTCGAGCCCTGCGTCGGGCTCTGTGCTGACAGCTCAGAGCCTGGAGCCTGTTTCGGATTCTGTGTCTCCCTCTCTCTGACCCTCCCCCATTCATGCTCTGTGTCTCTCTGTCTCAAAAATAAATAAACGTTAAAAAAAATATTTATTTTTGAGAGAGAGAGTCAGAAAATGAGCAGGGGAGGGGCAGAGAGAGAGGGAGACACAGAATCCGAAGCAGGCTCCAGGCTCTGAGCTGTCAGCACAGAGCCCAGTGCAGGGCTCGAACTCACAAATGGTGAGTTCATGACCTGAGCCGAAGTCGGACACTTAACTGACTGAGCCACCGAATGAGCACACATTCTCATTATTCATTGTCTTAATGCTGTTGTTATTGTTTTAGTTTGCAAAAGTTGTCTATACATTCTATAATGTGTAATTTTTTTCCATTCTATATCATGAAATATTTTCCTCTAGTCTGTCGCTTGATGTTGAACTTTGTTTTATTACTTTTGTTGTTGTTTTTCAGTTGTTTAAAATTTGTTATATAGTTGATATTACCAAATTTTTTCTCTTTGCCTTCTGTATTTTGTGCTTGGTACAAGGTCTTCCTTGTTTCAAAGATTTCTATTTTCCTTTGTATGAATAAATCAAATGTTTTAGCCCATCAGGTATCTTTCAAATAGCTGATTAGACCATACTCCTGCATTTCTCTATCTTTACAGAGATCATGTGGTTTTCCATTAAAATTGAGAAGGTTTGTTACTCCAGCTTTAAAGATGTGTGGTTGTAACTTTTGATATAGACATTTCAGCATGATGCTTTTTCCAGTATGGTCATAATAAAGTGAACATTAAATATTGTCTGGTATGTTTGACCTTGTGTGTGAACTTGAATGATTTGTGTGGATCATTCTACAAGTGCTATAGTTTGCACACCAAACCCGCTCTTTGAATTGTTAACCAAAGTGCTTATGTACCTGCATTTTTTCTTCTCAGTTCACCTATACTGAGTTTAAATGTTATGCAATTCACAATCAGACAATGATTTTAATTCTCACTGTTTAATAAAATATTTTAAGTGGAGAAATGAAAGACTTACTCCCCCCCCCGCCCAACTTGTTTTTTCCTTCAGTTTTGTCAAAGCAGCATGCTTCACAAGTCCTGATTAGGAAACGCCGTGCAAATTCTATGTTTGAAGAAACCAAAAAGGGTAATCTGGAAAGAGAATGCATTGAAGAACTGTGCAATAAGGAAGAAGCCAGGGAGATCTTTGAAAATAACCCGGAAACGGTAAGAATTCATGAAAGCTAATAAGTTAGCATACTAGCCATACAGTGAAAGACGGAACATTTCCAGCTTGAATCCGCGTTCCCTTGTGTTCCTTTACAAAGTCAATTGTGTCTATCGCCTTCCACGTGTAACCACTGAAACATTTCAGTAGGGAGTACCTTCAAAGGAAAGTGGGCTTTGTTAGGGAGACACTGCTGCCATAGCCATGTGCTCTGACCAAACTATGATTTCCTTATACTTCAGAGTCAGCAATGGTTTTGACCTCATGGTTTATAAATACTTTCTCCCAACCAGAATTTGGTGGTATTGGGTAGATGGGGAAGAAGGTGTCTCAAGTGTGGTGTGTGTATGTGTGTGTGTGTGTGTGACTGCATTATCACTATACTTCATTAAATCTCTCCATTGGCATTTTTTACCAGGCTTTAGAAAACAAGGCCCTCTGATCCAGAGTTTGGTACATAATTGGTACCCAGTGAATACTTAACGAAGAATTCATGACTGTATTATATTCCCTGAGTAGAATCTTTAACAAAGATCCTTGGGATGTTTCCTGAGCCCACCTAATATGATTAGTAATTCCTGGGGTTAGAATATATATATTTAGTGTCTACATTTTTCCAAGTTAGTCTAGAAGAATTTAATCATAAAGACCACTAAATATCATACAGAAATATGGAGCCCTCGACCTTATCTGTAGTCCCCCAGTTTCCCTGGGGGAGGGTGTTTTCTAATATGCCTGTGGAAAACAGGATTATAAACAGTGCCTCTAAAAGTTAGGATGAGGATGACCGTGAGAATTCAAATCGGATACCTCTCAGGGTTACCTCAGATACTTTTCCTGAGATGAACTATGTAACCAACATGAAATGAGGAAGAAGACATATACAAAGTACCTCCTTCAGCTTGGCAGTGGCTTCTGGGACCGTGACACTAGATGAGAGAGGATGAACAGGAACATTTGTCTATATTAGAGAACTTGTCCAAGACAGTAACAGCTTGTGTTCTCCACAGTTCCTCTTTAATCCTTTTACCTCAACATATTCTAACAGGTTCAAAGACATTTTTTCCCCCAAGATATCCAAGGAATCGTTTGTAATATTCTCCAGGATTAAGTCAACACGTTTCTCTCTCAGTTTTGTTGTTTTGTGTGGGTAAGCAATTGACAAGGCAACAAAATTTTATTTCACACAATATAGCAGACCAGTACTCTTGTTGTGTGGGGTGTAAAATATTATATTGTTTATTATAGAAGTTTAAATACCATAGTATGTATTTATATACTATACTATATACTATATTGTTATATACTATACTATAATATATATATACACACACACACACATATATGTGGTATATATAGCATACCTCCCTAGACTTCAACAATTATTAGCAATCAGCCATTCTTGTTTTGCCTGTTCTCTACCCCACCCAGTCTAATTTTTGTTTTGTTTTGCTGGGTTACTTAAGGCAAGCCTGCATCCCTGAGATATCATATTATTACATTGCCCATAAATACTTGAGTACATATGTCTAATACCATAGATATGTTCTGGTAGCTTAGCCTCTGAATAGCAAATGGAGAGTGAGGTAGAAGACCATAGTGGAGAAGATGGAAAGTAGTGGAGAAGGGAACCTCATTTATGTGCTTCCTCTCCTCCACTTTCTGACTTGGCCTCATATATGAAAGCGAAAGAGGACAGAGAGAGTAATGAAGAAAAGGGAGAAAGGAAAAAACATTTGTGACTGCTTCTCATTTTCTATCCCACCCCAGCCTCTCCCTGTCCATGCTGTAATAGTCCGCACTCCCAGTATCCACCCTATTGCTTACCTCTTCACTGCCACTAATATCTTCCTTTCCCCTCACATCATCTCTCTTTGAACCCATTCGTCGTTGCTTGTCCTCTTGGCTTTTGTTCTGTAGAGGAAAACACCACTGTTGGAATCACTTGGTGGGAGATCCCATCCTTATAAACTAGTAGGTAAGTGTTGTGTAGGTTTATATGTGAGAGGAGGCAAGAGTGAAGACTTTGACTCTATACTGGACCAGGTATGTTCCTTACTAGAGTATGTTTTTCTGTTGAAGCACTGGTTTTTTGTGTTACTAATGTTACATATTAGATATATTGTGGCTTAAGATGGCTTTGGGGAACCAGCCTAGAAATGTTACCTGCAGAAATCATTTTTAACATTTTTCTCCATTTGGTAAAGTACATTCCTTAGCCCAAATTACCGATTTACAGACAAGCTTTTGGTACGTAACCAATTTGTAAGTAAGGGATTACATGTACAGAAGATGCTAAAAGATAATGTTCACTTTAATAATTTCAAATTATGGCACTGTTATTCAGCATTAAATCTGGTGTGTGTCATCAGCATGACATGAAATGTGTCACCTGGGTATCTGATCATTATGGAAAAATTAAAGGAGTTACAAATAGAGGGCATATGTTATATTTAACATCTTCAATAGAGCCTGTTTTCAGATTAGAAGCTTTTGTGACATGATTTTATTGATCAATATTGAGTTAAGCTAAGCATCTTATTGACTTAATGTTATTAGTTACCTACTCTTGCTATATTTTACTATAGCAAAAATGTAACATGGAAATGATACTTATATGTAATATATTTGCATCATTAATACAAAACACATGATAAAATTGAGTTTTAACTGTATAGTGAAATTTAGGCTTGCTAAGATATATTTTTCTCTTTTCTTTCTTCCTAGGATTATTTTTATCCAAAATACTTAGGTAAGTTCCAAGAATCTTAATCATATAATCTTAGAAATGGAAAGGAAGTTCGATTTGATCAAGTCCAATCTTCCATCCATATATTCCATCCAATATAATTTAATTTGCCTTGGGAGTAATATCTCATTTTATATTCAGTTTTGCTGTCCTTTTATTTAAAGACATGTAGAAAAATTTGAAATGGTTCTTTAATTACCATGTGGCATTTTGACTTTTAGCCTTTTTCATTCTCACATCTTTCTTATAAAGGTCTATGAGCTGTTGATACATTATATTTATATATCAGGACATTCTTTATAAGCATGTGAATTTTCATGGATTACCTTTTAAAAATTTTTATTTAATGTTTATTTATTTTGAGAGAGAGAGAGACAGAGTGTGAGGGGGAGGGGGAGAGAGAGAGGGAGACACAGAATCCGAAGCAAGCTCCAGGCTCCGAGCTGTCAGCACAGAGCCCAACGTGGGGCTTGAACTCACGAACCGCAAGATCATGACCTGAGCCAAAGTTGGCGCTTCACCAACTGAGCCACCCAGACACCCTGGATTATCTTTTTAAAATTGATACATAATTAACATACATACATATAATGTTGGATTAGTTTCAGGTATACAACATAATATTTAATATGTGTATGTATATATTACAAAATGATTACCCAGTAAGTCTAGTTAACATCCATCACCACACATAGTAAATTTTTTTTCTTGTGATTAGAACTTTTAAGATCCACTTTCTTAGCAACTTTCAAATATTATTAACTGTAGTCACCATCCTATACATTATACTCTAGGACTTGTTTACTTTGTAACTGGAGCTTATAGATTATCTCTTAATGAAAGGAAAGATCTCTATACTCCCCAGAGCTTATGACAGAAATCATCATAATTTAAATAGTTATAGAAATCATTACTAGTATCTCTCTTTGAAACATCATTTCACCATTCCCTGAAGTATCCCTACCCATGTTTTGCCTTTGGATACCATTCTGGATTCTCAAGGAGGGAGGTGGTATTTCTACACCCAAATAGATTAGATGATTTCAACTCAATAGACATGAAAGATAACAAGGCTCCAGTTTGCTTTAAGCAAATGTTGAGATATATTAATATTACTTGGGAAAGTTGTCAATATTTCCAAACAATAAAAGTAGACTATAATTTGCAAATCTGCAAAAATCCCCTTTTTCTGATGGAATTCTCTGTAGGTCCAACCTACACAGGCATGCTCTCCCTCCTCCTTTAGGCTCAGAATATTCACCATTTGTACCTCTTTCCACCCAGCTCTAATCCAAGCCAATTTGAGGGTTCAAGCACTGCAGAAATGAAAAATCTTCCTTGGAGAAAGAATAGTAGAAATGTGATCTTATATGCATTAATAACTATGCAGCTTAGAGTTATTAATATAATGTTGCAAATAACTCTTTCTGTTAAATGCATTTCTCTTGAAGTTAGACGGTTTCATTATAGTTTAGGGCTTTACTTTTTGTTTGCTTTTGTTTTGTTTCTGAAGTTTCAGAGACCATCTTTAGATGGTCTTTAGATTTATACCTTTCCCCTTTTCCTAGGAAAATTTATACTGAAATGATGGTATGTTCTTATATTTTCCCTTCAGGACAATTAGCAAGAGAAGAGCCCAAGACTACTGGGTAGAACACCCTTTTAGAACCACGTGCCCTTTTTCATAATTCCTGAAGTGGTTACTCTTACATGTTTTGTATCCACGACGGTCTGAATTCTTACTTATGTGGCATATCCTGAGCCAAGGAGACTTAACTGCAATATACTCCATCTCATTTTACCTGTGTTAACAGTTGTAAGACATCAGTTCAGTGGTATCTCTTAGATCTTCATGGCATGACCCATTTGAACCCATGTTCTGTGGGCTGCGGGGTGTTTTCCAGCTGACTTATTATAATTTCTTTCTATAATTTCCAATCTAATACGTATCTACTGCAAGATCTTAAAATTACTTTACCTCAAGGAGCCCGAGTTTTCTCAGTGGTCAGATGGATAACAGCAATTTACCAATACGTTGCTAGCAAGAAATAACATGAGATGATGTTTTGAAAGTACATAGAGGAATATGTTATGCTAGTCCTTTTTAGTTTTCTTCCCTGACTTCCCCTCTATTCCCATTTTCTTTTTTTCCTTCCCTTTTCTAGCTGCTGATAACAAACTTAAACAGTTTCCTTCAAATTTGGAAAGAGGACACTATAAAAACTGTGTACTAATATTACTCATGTCTATAGATGTGAAAATGCAGCAAGATTCTCTAAAATCTTTAGCTGCCGTATCTTAAAGAGCAATGGGGTATAGATACACATCCATGAAAAAGCTCTCTTCTTTTGTAAAGTTACACATGTAAAGTTACTCACTTTCTAAAACAAAAACTAAGTGTTTATACTGTTAAAATGGAGAAAAATTAGAATATCAAGCCTGCTTCAGCTACTCAATTTTAGGTAGGAATTTACATATTTTATTTAAAAACAAAAGATAATATTTGACTGTGAAAAATTAAAAGCTTAAAAAATAGTATTAATTCTTGTTTCTTAGGTTTATGTAATGAAGCTGTGTTTCTGCAGATATCAGTACTCTAGAAGCACAGACCTTTGATCACAGAGTATATTTGGATGAAGATAAATAACATTTTAATACAGTATTATGTATTCTGGGGAATGCCTTTAATAAAATACTTTGCTTTTTTTCTCCTTTTATGCTTCTCAACTTCCTCTTTTCTGGCTCGACTCAACTTTTTCTTCTCTTTGCTTATCTTATGTGGCAGCTTGGTAGAAAAAACAAGTGCAAACAAAGGAAAAAAAAATGAAAACACAAGATGTGGGCTCTACTCCTAGGTCTAAAAATTTCTACTGTGTCAGGTTAAGCAAGTTATTTAGCTTTTCAGGTTCTGCATTTAAATGTACACCATAATTATATTTTCTAACTTTGGACCTATTGGGAATAACAAATAAGTATATGTATGCAGATAGGTTTTTTACTGCACTGAACTGTCTTGAAATGTAAAGTATTATTATTTAACCAACTCATAATATAAAAAATATATACTTTTTATTATGTTTTATTTTTTGATTCATATTTTATATTTGGGTCTTTACTTATGTATATAGGCATATGCAATGAATCCCACTGCTGAAAACAGAAAAGAAATGCTCTACCTAATTTAAACCTTTCTGTCATTTGATTATGTGCATTCTAGAGGCCAATGGCCCTAATTGGAAACAAACAAACAAACAAACAAAAACTTTGTAATCCTGTCCTTGGTAAATCTAACATAATTTTACTAATTATCATAGCTCATTCAGAAAACTTGCAGCAAGATAAGGACACCTAAGAAATTAGACCACTAATACTGACACAGTGGGCAGTGTTTAGATTTAGAGATTCAGAGACTTAGAAAGTGGTTCAATTTATCCACATATCCTATGTGCTGCACTGGAAACATAGAATTTGGTCAGAAATACTCTGGGGCTTCATTATACAAACATAAGTTTTTGAGTTGTGTTCTTTCCTTAGAAAATAGAATAAATAACTCTACCATTTATATGAGCCTTTAAAATATCACCTGATAGAATGGATGATTTTATTAATGGGAGAGAAAATTTTTGGAAAAATGCTAATTCTGAGCCTAAATATAAACGTTAGAAATAAGTTTTAGTTATTTAGTTCTTGCCAAGTTGGCGAACTAGCCCAAACTGCTGACTCCTTCTCTTAAAATCATCTCAGGAGAAACATTGGCATTCCAGGCCCTAATGATAACAACATAAAATGAAAAACAACAAGAAATGTGAGGAATCCATGGGTAAGCTGAAGTCTGGATTTACCTAGCGTGTGTGGGGACTGGGTGGTGACCTCTGAAGCAGCAGTGAAAAAACACATTGGAGAATTTACAAAATGACCTAAACATACAAATCAAGAAAAATTCTTAAATTTGAAACTGAATAGCAAAAAATAATAACAAAAATAGACATGGAAATAAGTTAAAAGGAAAACAAAACAAAAGAGAACATTCACAAAAGCAAAATTGCATTTGGTGCAAAGGTTATTAAGTTAGCCTGATCTTTAGCAAGAATAATTAAGGAAAAAGAAAAAGAAGGAAAGAGGAAATGCCAAAATAGAAGGTGTAGGATAAAAAGAAGAAATACTAGAAGTCCAACATTGATTGAATTTATAATGGTAAAATAAAGAGTATCATAAAATAAAATATAATCACAAAATAATACAAACAGCTGTACCCAAATATATTTGAAAACTTGATAAAATGGATACATTCCTAGAAAAGTAGGAAACATCTATAATTTTACATGAAGATATAGATAACTTGGTTATAAATAACTAGTGAAAAAGTAAAACCTCAACCAAAGCCCTCTTCTGGATCTCCTAGATCTAGATGTTTTAGAGATGACTTCTTCCAAATTAAAAAAAAAAAAAAAGTTAAATTTTCTCTTATAAAATTGCCCTAGAAGAGAGAATAAGATTCTATGCTGTGAGCTTATTCAGAAAGGCTGGTATAATCTTGATTCCAAAATCAGGTAAGGGGTGCCTGGGTGGCTCAGTCGATTAAGCGTCTCAGGTCATGATCTTTGGCTCAGGTCAAGATCTCATAGTTTGTGGGTTCAAGCCCCACACTGGACTCTGCTGACAGCTGGGAGCCTGGAGACTGCTTCGGATTCTGTCTCCCTCGCTCTCTGCCCCTCCCCCACTCATGCTCTGTCTCTCTCTTTCAAAATTAAATAAAAATTTAAAAAAGTCAAAATCAGGTAAGAACAACACAAGAAAATAATATGATATCCAATCTATCTAAAATGTATCAAAGAGAGTATATCATAATAAATTAGGTTTATTCCAGAAATTTAAGAGTGGTTTAACATCAGAAAATCTATCAATGTAATTATCCATGTAAATAGTATATTATTACTTCAGTTCATACAGAAAAAGCAGTTGATAAAATTCAGAGCTTAATTATAAAACCTTTTTGCAAACTATAATTTTAAGGGAACTTTCTGAACTTGGTGAAGGTTATACAGAATAACCATATAATTTACAAATTTTGATACTTTTGTCCAGGACCAGTACTACCCAGTACTAGGACTGTTCTGGAAAAATTGCCATGTATGGTCACTTTAATGATATACACACAACTGGAGAGAAAAAAAGAAGGAAAGAAAGAAAAAGAGGATGGGAAAAAAGGAAAAAAGAAGGAAGGAAAAACTCAAAATCTGCAGTAATTATACTTACTGGGTAAAGTTTAGATATAGTCTATGGTTGAGGACAAGAAGAGAAGTACCGGAAGTTATAGTCAATGAAATACGGAAAGAAAAAGAAATAGGAATTGTATAGCTCATGGGCAAAGTATATACCTAGCATTAATTATAACTGATACAATGATACGCCTAGAAATAAAAATGATCCGTAGACAATATATTAGAACACATAGGAGATTTTTAGATAGCTCTAAGACTAGCCTATAAAAATCAGTAGTAGTTCTTACACAAACAGTAGTCCACTAGAAAATGAAAAGATGATACCTTTTCTATAGCTGCAAATTCTGTAAGATCTCTATAGAAAAATTTTAAACGTGAATTAAGGATATAGAGGATGAACTGAAATCATGGAAAGATATTTCATGGTCTTGAATTGAGTAATGCTAAAGAGAGATCAGTTAACTGCAAATTGATCTATATATTCAAAGCAATCCCATTTAGAATTTCAGATTTTTTAAAGGAATTCAGTAAGTTCACTTTAGCATTTAAATCAGGGAATAAAAGTTCACCTATGTCTATATAAACCTTTAAAAATATAAAAGGAGGAAGTACCTCATCAAATATTAATTCAAAGCTATAAAGAAAACCATATAATATTGTCAGAACATGTAGACTAATCAACCTAGAGAGTTCAGAGACCCATGTATATATGCCAACCTAATATCTGATAAAGAGGACACCACAAATCACTGTGGGTTGTTGAGAAGATGGTGTGGGGGAGAATGGCTAACTCTAACCAGAAATATAAATCTGGGTCCCTAAGTACCACCAAATGTAATGGTGTATTCTAGGTGGAATAAAGACAAAAATGTTAAAGACAAACCATGAAATTAAAGAAATAACACAGTAGAATATCTTTGTAATCAACAGCATGGAAAAACACCTGCAAATTCACAAACCATAAGGCAAAGTATTTGGTAAATTTGATTACAACAAAGTTAGGAACTTCTCTTAAAAGAGACGTAAAAGTTTAAGAGACAGATAACAGAATGAGAGATGATATTTATAAATGTTTAAATTTCTGCAAACCCACATGAACAATAAATAACTGCCAATAGAAAAATGGTTAGTAAGTAATGAAAATTTTCGGAGGAGGAAACTCAAAAATTTTTTATTTCTTTATTAAATTTTTTAACGCTTGTTTATTTTTGAGAGAGAGAGAGAGAGAAAGAAAGAAAATGAGCAGGAAAGGGGTAGAGAGAGACACACACACACAGAATGCAGAGCAGGCTTCAGGCTCTGAGCTGTCAGCATAGAGCCCGACTCGGAGCTCAAACCCATAAACTGTGAGATCATGACCTGAGCCGAAGCTGGAGGCTTAACCAACTGAGCCACCCAGGTGCCCCTCAAAAGTTTTTTAAATGACATAACGGTATTCTGCATCTCACTAGAAATCAGAAAAACAATATGCGATGTCACTTTATTACCTATTCTGGCAAAAATTAGACAGCCAAGATATAGAAATCCTTATGCTCTCTGGTGGGAATGCACCTCTAGAGAGTCACAAAGTACCTGCCTATCTAATGATCTCACAATTCTGGAACCCCCAGGTATCTATTTCTTATGCATATACTAATGAGACACATATGAAGATGTCCATCACAGTGCACCTGTGGAGGTGGGATGTTGGGGGCAACCTGAGTATCTTTTATTGGTAGAGGGGATTATAAAAATGGTCGTTGCTTGCCATGGAGTAATGTTTAACAAGCAATAAATTAGAAACAATCACTTCTATGCAGCAGCATGAAGTGTTCATAAAAATATAGTACCCCCTTACCCCCTGACTTTGGATGACCCCTGGGATTGCTTTGATCAGTAGACTGTGGCAAAGGTGACAAAATGCCTCTTTCATTGGCCTGGCAGTTTCTGCTTTTTTCCTCTTGGAAGTTAGCTACCACGAAAGAAGTACCACTTTAGGACCAGCCTGCTAAGAGAAACCCAACCACAGTGAGAAGCCCTGAAACATGACATGTGTATAGAGAGAAATGCCAAGGAGCCTGAGCTGTCAGCCATGTGAGTGAAAAACCATCTGGGAAGTGGATCTTCGGATCCTAGCCACCCTGGCTGACTCTTATGTGCAGCAGGGACAAACAGCCCAACCAAACCCTTTCTAAATATTTGACCTAAAATTTAATCTAAAATGGAGTTGTTATTTAAGCTTCTGATTTTGGGGGTTGTTAGTCAGCAAAAGATAATAAAAATACCACTTTTTTAGTAAGTTGTGGTTAGCTATACAATGAAGTAAGATACATACGTGTATATATACATACATATATATTTATATAATGTTGTCTTGAGGGACTATTAAGAAATGTTATGTTGTTGAGACTAAATGACTCCTAGTTAATTTAAAGTATATAAGTATTTTATTTTATTTTTTAAGTATATAAGTATTTTTTCTGTTATTTCAGCTGTTATTGCTGCCAGATTGCTCTAATTCCCCAGAGTTGTAGTGAGGAATAACATGAATGAAGTAAACCTACTTTGTAATACTGAGGCATTATACAAATATTATTATATTAATCTATATGCAACACTAGGAGAAGTAGAAGTTGCCTACAGTGACCAGAAACACTAAGTTAGTCTATTGATTTAATTATAGATGCTTTTAAACCAGGCTCTGATCTACAGATTTGAGGGTAACTTTAGGTCTCTGCTGCGGAATAAAGAACATAGACTTATTTGCGAATAAATTTTTTTGTTAACCTAAGATCGTTTCACTTCTTGCTTTAAGGTTCTTCTCTGAGAAGAAGCTTCCATAAACCTGTCTTTCCTTATTGTCATCTGTATGTATTGTCATCTTGCTTATAGATATTTAATTTTTCAAAAAGGTGGATGGAAACATTTAGGGCTCACGTTTTGAATGCTGAATCCTATAAATCCACAGGAACATAAATATTCTATCACTTTGGATAATTTCTACTTCCACCATGATTTCAGATGAGGTAAATGTGTCTACTCTAAGATTACATTTGTGTTTCCAGATTGTCTTGGCTCTTTCCGAGCTGGATTGTTCACTGCTGCACGTCAGTCAACCGATGCCTACCCTGATCTAAGGAGCTGTGTCACTGGTAAGAACCGCTGTCGTCCATTTGAGTAACAAAGCAAAACAAAATAAAAATCTGCAAGTAAATACACCATGTAAATATAACTGATGTTTAAAATCAACGAATGAGCCCTACAAGACTTGTTATGCCCAGCAAAGAGATATTTTTGACATCATTTGGAAAAGTGTTTTTTCAAATGCATATGCTGCTCTTTTACTCAAATAAATATTCCACCTAAGGTTTAAATTGAACAGTGTTCCTTGTTTACTAAGCTTTAGGTCATTGACTTCAGAATTTTATTCCCAAACAGTTTTATTTTGGATGTTGTTGCATAATCATGTAGTATGACCAAATGTTACAGTTGATTGATAGGTCAAAGTGGAGCCATGTTTATTCTTCTAACTTTTGGCATCAGTAACATAAATGTGAAAACTGTTTGAATATCAAATTAGCCTTCTCCCCCTAAAGTTCACATAGGGCCTAGTGATAATTCTGGTAGATTATTTGTCTCTCATTACCCATTTTCCCAATTGAGAGTCAAAGAGACAAAGGTGAAATTGCAAGGTGTAAATTGGGATGTTTATCTAGTGAACATTGTACATATAGCATCGGCATTATCTAAATATTCATTTATCTGCATTTTCTCTAATTTTAAGTTGGTTTTAATTACACAGGTAAAACAGTTTGCTGAACAAACATATTTAATTCATACTTTATTTATTTATTTTAAAGTTTATTTTTTGAGAAAGTGTGAGTGGGGGAGTGGCAGAGAGAGAGAGAGAGAAAAAACCCTAGTGGGGGAGGGGCAGAGAGAGAGAATCCCAGTCAAGCTCCAAGCTGGTAGTGTGGGGCTGATGTGGGGCTCAAACTCATGTACTGTGAGATCATGACCTGAGCCTAAGTAGGACGCTTAATCGACTGAGCCACCTAGGCACCCCTACTTTATGTATGTGTGTATGTATGTATGTATGTATTTATTTATTTAATTAAAAAAAAATTTTTTTAATGTTTATTTATTGTTAAGAGACAGAAGTAGAGCATAAGCATGGGAGGGGCAGAGAGAGAGGGAGACACAGAATCCAAAGCAGGCTGCAGGCTCTGAGCTGTCAGTACAGAGCCAGAGGTGGGGCTCAAACTCAACAAACTGCGAGATCATGACCTGAGCTGAAGTCAGACACTTAACCGACTGAGATACCCAGGCGTCCATACTTTATTTATTTTTAATTTACCAAAATATATGAAAATAATTTGATAACTTGCTAATTAGCTTGTTTTCTATCATTGTAACTAATACCTATTTTATTACTACTTTTCAAAAAACTTGATGATTTTATGAGGATGTTTGTTGAAAAATTGGGTAATTAGGTTTTGGTTAGGTTTAAAACTTTTTTTTTTTTTTTTTGCAAGTCACAGAAAATTCCTTAGCTAACTTAAGCAAAGGGAAATGTGTTAGAAGGATGGAAGGAACTTGCAGAGTTAACTGGGGAGGCTTGAGAAACAGATGTGGAAATGTACAGGAACCAAGGGACCATTGCAGTGTCTAGTGGAGGGAGAAAGACCACAAATTAGTAAAGAAGCAAATGGGCATATCATTTAAGATCGTGATAAGGTGCTATAACATTTTATGAAGAAAATAGCCTTCCCCTGGGCATCACCAATACTCTGCTACCTGTTGTCCAGTGTCTGGAAACCACTGTTTTATGTATTTTGAGCAGGAAGATAAATCTAGTCCATGTTACTTCTTCTTAGCCAAATTGGAAGTCCCAAATTCATTTTCTGTTGATACTGAGTAGTTTTATTTGTTCTGCACACCTCACTGAAGCATTTTAAGGATCAAATAAAATAATTTATATGAAAAATATCAAATTACAGTTAAGTACTGTCTATATTTGCAAATAAAGAAGTAGTTCCCTTTTGCAAAATAATTATAAAGGTTTGTTTAGTAGAATCAGTTTTTTTTTTTCAGGAAGTTATGTGTTTTCTTTCTTTTTTTCCTTTTTCTTTTAATGTTTTATTTAAATTTCAGTTAGCCAACATAAAAGCAATATTAGTTTTAGGTGAGCAATATAGTGACTTAATACCTACATACAACACCCTGCGCTTATCACAATCGTAACTCCAATTCCCATCACCCATTCAACCCATCCCCCCACCCATCTCCCTTCTGGCAACCATCAGCCTGTTCTCTATAGTCAAAAGGCGGCTTCATGGTCTGCCTCTCTTTGAAAAAGAATGAAATCTTGCCATTTGCAGAAACGTGAATAGAGCTGAAGGGTATTATGCTGAGCGAGGTAGGTCAGTCAGAGAAAGACAGATACCATGTGACTTCATTCATATGTGGAGTTTGGAAAACAAGGCAAACAATCATAGAAGAAAAAATAGGGGCGCCTGGGTGGCTCGGTCGGTTGAGCGTCCGACTTCGGCTCAGGTCATGATCTCGCGGTCCGTGAGTTCAAGCCCCGCGTCGGGCTCTGTGCTGACAGCTCAGGGCCTGGACCCTGCTAAGGATTCTGTGTCTCCCTCTCTCTGACCCTCCCCCATTCATGCTCTGTCTCTCTCTGTCTCAAAAATAAATAAAAACGTTAAAAAAAATAAAAAATAAATATGGACTCACTTTTCTATGAAAAAGTGTCACTTGAAGGAAGGGGTTGTAATTTTTTTTGGTATTGATTACAGGCTTCGTGCACAGGATTTCTATTAAAGGGCATATCATTCTTTTTTTACCATGGCACGTGGTAAAATTAAATAGTTGTCTATCTCCTTCAGCCATTCCAGACCAGTGTAGTCCTCTACCATGCAATGAAGATGGATATATGAGCTGCAAAGATGGCCAAGCTACATTCACTTGCGTTTGTAAATCAGGTTGGCAAGGAGACAAGTGTGAACATGGTACGTATGGTAAACCCGCCTGGCTCGTCCGGATTGACCTCCTGGGAAGTTCTCCAAAGGCTTTATCTCTTTGAAAACAATCCGTTCTTCCCTTCTTAGATAAAAATGAATGCAAAGATCCCTCAAATGTGAATGGCGGTTGCAGTCAGATATGTGATAATACACCTGGAAGTTACCACTGTTCCTGTAAAAGTGGTTTTGTTATGCTTTCAAATAAGAAGGACTGTAAAGGTAAGTGTGAGAGCAAAGTTCCGCTACAGGAATTTCCCCCCGAAAATGCTTGGAACTGTCTGGTTCTAAGTGCTTCTAATATATATACGTTATTATCCACCTTGAAGCCTTATGATACTAGGGGACTGCCTTTTAGGTTAATGTTTATACTCATATTTTGTTATTTATAGAATTTTTCAGTGTTTTCTTATTGTATTTTATTACTGAGTATTTTATTGTTTTCTTACTGTGTGTATGTGTGTGTGTGTGTGTGCCTGTGCACGTTTGAATAAAGAATTTCATCAAATGGTGATAACGTGAAGTCTCAGTGCAAATCCTTGCTTACTAGAGTCTTTGCAAAACCATTGTTGGTATCTTTTGTCAGACACTATAATATTATGCCCTTTATTCCAATAAGGTAAACATCTATACAAAGTATACACCATCTATACAAAGTAGTGCACCATAATCCAATCCTTCATAACCTCTTCCACTGTAGGTCGTATTTCCTTGTTAGAAATACCTTTTGCATATCCAGTATAAACCTTTCCTCTTGCACCTTATCTCCTGTTGCAGTTTTGGGAAAGATGAAGAACTTGTTTTCTTTCTCTTTATACATTTAAGATCTCATCTTTGGTCATAACAATTTTTTTCCTTCAGATTAAAAAAAATTCCTGTCAGGTTATTTCAGTAAGTCATTTTACTAGTGTATTTCTTTTGTTTTTCTTTGTCTTTATGTTTCCCTTCAATTTTTACTTTTTCTTTCTGCCTGTTGTCCTTTCTATTTGACTCCTTTATCTGCCATAGGTAAATATTCAAATATTTATGCTAGGTGTGTGGATGACTAAAAATGAAATCTCCCAGTCTGGAGTTAAATTTTGCCTTTAGAAATTGGGAGCAATTTTCCCTTTCCTTCCTTCCTCCCTCCCATGCCTCCTTCCTTCCCTCCTTCCTTCCTTCCATTCTTCCTTCCATTTTTCCTTCCTTCCTTCCTTCCTTCCTTCCTTCCTTCCTTCCTTCCTTCCTTCCTTCCTTCTTCCTTCCTCCTTCCTCCTATTCCTCTTCTTTTTGCTGTGAGGTTGAAAATTTAGTAAGTTAAAACATAAAGTATCCTTGTTCAACTTTATTCATATCTGCTTTGGGAAATCCCCAGATTGAATTCCTATTCAAGAGATGATCTGTCCCTCATCGTACTATAATGTTTAGTATAATTTACTATATTATTTAAAGTGCAGTTAAATGACTCTAAAGTGAACTGCATTCATTAACAATTATTCCTGAACCATTGTCCCAATTTGTGACTATACATCTTTCTCATCTGCCTATTTGAAGGTCTGTTTGAGGTTAGAAATTTAGAATACCAGTATTCTTAGGACACATTATAGAAAGCCATCATAATGCAGGAACCATATGCATTCTATAAGCAAATAATACCCATTTATACTTCTGCATCTTAGTACTTGAATGGTCTGTTCTTCTAAAGAAGTTGTAACTTATATTTTTAATTAAAAGGTATTTAATTCTTATCCATTGAGTTAATACACATGTATACAAATTATTACAAGAAGTTCTCACACACAGAATGTCCCAGATGACCAGAACATGTGTTCTGGTATACTTCATTTACGCAGTCTTTTTTTCAAATATTTTTTTCTTATTAATCTGTTTTTTTTAATGTTTGTTTTTTTTGAGAGAGAGAGAGAGAGAGAGAGAGAGAGAGAGACGGAGCATGAGGTGGGAGAGGGATAGAGAGAGAAGTAGGCACAGAATCCAAAGCAGGCTCCAAGCACAGAGTCTGATGCGGGGCTCGAACCCCCGGACCGTAAGATCATGACCTGAGCTGAAGTCTGATGCTTAACTGACTGATCCAACCAGGCATCCTGATTTACAGTCTTTATCTGTAAACTAGGTGATAGAAGAATATGTGTATAGCTATTACAATAAGGCCTTTGCCAAGATGTGGATATGCTTGAGATCAAGTTGCCAGTAATTGTCTAAAAATGGAAGAATGAAACTTTTTATCAGACATTAGATGTCAGTGTAGAGTAATAAAATCAACGTACTATAACTTGGACTCATATGACTTAAATAATTCTCTGCAATATGCCTGAAACCAAATAATTTTAGTCATATGTTTTTACTATTTTATTTTTAACGTTTATTTATTTTTGAGAGACAGAGCATGAGCAGGGGAGGGGTAGAGCAGAATGTAAAGCAGGCTCCAGGCTCTGAGCTGTCAGCACAGAGCCCGATGCAGGGTTCGAACTCATAAACCATGAGATTATGACGTGAGCTGAAGTCGGTTGCTCAATCCACTGAGTCACCCAGGCGCCCCTACTTTCATTTAAAAATATGGATTTTATAGCTCTTTTTAAAAAAATGAATATTTTATTTGAGGTAATTGTAGATTCACATACAGTTGCAAGAAATTATAAAAAGAGATCCCATGTACTCTTTGCTGAGTTTCCCTTAATAGTAACATTCTACAAAACTACAGTACAATATCACACCTATGACATTGACATTGATACAGTCATGATACAGAAAAATTCCCTTACCACAGGAATTGATTCAATTATTTCTGTGCATGCTTTTTTTTAGCTAGAGTATTATCTGAAATTTTGGTTATTAGTCTGTGAAAAAATTAAACTCTCAATTTTTTAGAGTAGAAAATATTTTTCCTATTCTGAACTTGTCTGTCTCCAGAGATTACAGATGAGAAAAGTTCACCAAAATAATTACATCTCCATTGAACTATTTCTGTCTCTTGCTTTGTTTTTCTCATAGATGTTTTTATCTAGTGACTAGCTGCAATCAATACTTTATTTCCTACTCTACCATGTAATATAATAAATGTGTCTGAAATTTCTGGATATTAATTTAGCACTAAAGTTTGTATTGGGATTTTATAAATACTTTGAGACCTTACTCAATTCCATTTTAAATTTGAATCACTCTTGAATACTTTAGCCAGCAATAATAGTATGCAGATTTAGCTAGTGTATATTTCCAAAGGAAAAAGTGACTGATGAGCCACCTCTTTTTTATTTTTTATGATTGTGATAATACAGAGTGAATCTACTTTTAAGAACATACTTCAAAAACATGCATTTAGGGGTATATATTAAGAATATGGTGAATCTTTTCTCCCATTTATTCATGTAATGTAACCTGGTAGATAAGAAAATAACTACAGCCCTCTCCTTTTACATAACTATAAAGAACATAGCAAACATCAAATTCCCTGTATGTGTGTATGAAGAAATCATATTTAGTAAACTAAAACATGGTGACAGATTTAAAATTTTGTTATTCCCAGGCCACTCTCTTTTCTCATTATATATATTAAACTAGATCCAGGAAACACAAATCAAGCATTCTTTGCTAGTATTCTCTGGTATGGGAAAAAATATTTTTTTTTAATCTGTTGGTTTCATTTATAGATGTGGATGAATGCTCAATGAAGCCAGACATTTGTGGCACAGCTGTGTGCAAGAACATTCCAGGAGACTTTGAATGTGAATGTGCTGAAGGCTACAGATATAACCCCACATTAAAGTTTTGTGAAGGTAGAGTTGTGGTGGTTATCATTGTTGATGGCACAGAGGGTGGGTTTGAGTCCTGCTTTCCTATTAGAAACACTGGTTCTGCTTGGAATTAGCAATCAGATGTTCTACGATGGCAAGCTCCGTGATGTAGCTTGGTCGGTTTGGGGGTCATTGGCTTCCTTCAAGAATAACAGTATGTAAGACACATGGTCTTTAGGTCTGGGGTTGTGCAGTCTGTTTGCCCTCAAAGCTGTGTATGAATTGGAGATCTTCTGTGGATGATAAAAATACATTCACATCATTTAAATAATATTCAAAGACGAAAAGCATTTCAACCTGGAAGGAAAAACATAAGCAAATGAAAGATAAGTTGAAAAATCACACAGGTGTTACATGGATGGTTAGAAACCTTCAGGTGTATGCCAAGCTTTTGGATGATTTTCTGTGCGTGTATTATTATGTCATTTATTCTCAAATAGGAAATGACGTAGTTCTGTGATAATTAAATACGTGTAAAAGAAAAATCTCATCATAAGTAAATGATAACTGAGCTCTAGAAATTTGAGAAGTATTGATTAGTACTGTCAGGACCTGCGCATTTGGGAGAGCCCTTTGGACTCATTACTTCATTTGGCTGAAGGCGCACTGCCAGGTGCGCCCCAGAGGCTTAGATGTTTGGGGGATTTTTTTTTTTATTATGGATATATGCAAATAGACTCATATCCTCCTTTAAATTTTGTAAAATTTCAAAATAAACTTAATATCATAATTAAAACTAATCAAATCAATAGTGATTTTTCATAGTGGAGACATATATACATATATATATGCATGTATATATATATGCATATATATATGTATATATGTCTCCACTATGAAAAATGTATATATATATATGTATATATGATATAAGATACCCTTTTAACCATTTTTAAGGGTACAATTCAGTGGCATTAATTGCTTCCACATGGTTATGGAGCCATCAAGGCTATCTGTTTCCAAAACTTTTCATCATCCCAAACAGAACTCTGTAACCATTAAGCAATAAGTTTCCCCTCCTTCCTCTCCTAAACTCTAATCTACCTTTTGTCTCTATCTACTTTTTTGGGAGATAACCTTTAATCTAATTCCTCTCTATATTAATTTGCCTAAGTCAATAGTAATTCCAGAATAGGTTTTTTTTCTGTGCTTCTCTTGATATTTTGATGTTTTACCTCCCATACACTCATCAAAAATTATACCCTCCACATACCATCTCTATTCTCCCACGACTCCAGACAGAAATTACTGTGGTAATATTCAGATTTATTATTAGCCAACTTCATTGTGTATACTGTAGTTTTATTCAAGAATGACAGACTTTTTTTAAAAAAAAAAGATGCATGTGTGGTACCTATGTACAATATTCAAAGTACTTTATATGTCATTTATTTTTTTTTGTAAATCGTTTATTACTTTGGATTTGGCAATAGGTTCTTTTTTTTTTAATGTTTATTTATTTTTGAGAGAGAGAGAGAGAGAGAGAGAGCACAAGCAGGGAAGGGGCAGAGAGGGAGAGAGGGAGACACAAAATCCGAAGCAGGCTTCAGGCTCTGAGCTGTCAGCCTGAACCGTGAGATAATGACCTGAGCTGAAGTCAGATGCGTAGCTGACTGAGATACCCAGGCACACTGAATTATATGCCAATTAATTTTAATGCTAAGGGATCACTAATTTTGGAGTTGTATGTTGAGGCATTTTATGGGGGAATTTATATGCCATGAATATATGCGTTTATGTACTTGGGAACTTTCAAAGATTGCAGGGTTCATTCATTGAAAATAGCAAGGATCCTATGTAGCTCTGAAGTGGACTTTAGATGAAGCATATCATTACAACTTTCCAAGAATGACTTTCTCAAAATATGGAGTGAGGACAGGGCCATATCAAAGATTTCACGGTATGGGAGATTATAGTACCGTGAGGTGTGTTTTTCTTTTTTAATTGGTAAGAAATAAAGATATAACCTTAAATATATTGCCACCATTAATCACTGCATTATGGGAAGTCAAATGATCTCGATATTATTTAATACCCGATTACATTAACCTTCAGTTAAAAGGGATCTTTTCCCCCTTCCCCTCTCTTCACTACCTGCTCCTCCTCCCCTTCCTCTCTTCTCCCTTCCTTACCCTTCCCTTTCTTTTCTTTCAAGAAAAGAATGGTGAAGCAGTCTTAATGGAATTTATTTAGTAAGAAATGATAGTTATCCTGAGACTCTTAGTCTTTTTTCCCTCAAATTCAAAAATTGGAAAATTAGTGTAGTTGTTATATTTTTACTAATTATTTATTGCTGAAAGTTATACATTACATTTGTTGCTTTAGGTGTATAAATAGATAGGCATTACGCTTGTAACTCATTTAAATTTCTGCCAAGTGTTGAAATGTGATTTCATGTCACAGAGATTCCTTTCACTAAAGAATCTATTATCACTGATTATCTTACACTAAAATCAGAATACTCCTCTTGGATTGAACATGTAGAAGATATTAAGATTTATGTTCTCTTTTACCCCAGATGTGGATGAATGCTCTGAGAACATGTGTGCTCAACTTTGTGTCAATTACCCTGGAGGTTACTCTTGTTATTGTGATGGGAAAAAAGGATTCAAACTTGCCCAAGATCACAAGAGTTGTGAGGTAACATTTTGCAACGTTAAACTTCCCGTCTCTTTTCTAAAATGAGAGAACTGGGTACTTATTTCCATGTAGCTGAGGTAAGTCGGGGAAATACAGATATTCTATAATAATTGCTAGAGATCTAGCAGGCTCAGAGTCACAGCCTATTTACTAATTTTGGTCATGTAAGCCATAAATATTGGGGATAATTAGTGACTAGGTTTGAAAAAGGCTGCAAGGTCATAGTTCAGAGAGCACTCATCTGTATAGCCTATACGTTTACAAAATCCAATGTGTATGTTTATTTAAAAAATTAAGACAAGCTGAGGTTCATACTTCTCTTTGTGAGGAAAAAAATCTTATGTAGAAACTTAGCGGAAACATTTTCCTACATATACTTTATCCCACTCTTGACGAGTCTGATCACATTTTGTCATGTTGGTACTTGCAAGAGGGCTCATAAAATCTCAGGTGGAAATAACTGTCAGGATAGGATTCAGTGAGGTTTAAGTACATCAAAATTCAGAGAGGTTGATTTTGTTAATCTGTATGTCTCAAACTTGCTTTTAGTTACTTGGATTTAATTCATTATTGATCCAGGAATTGAATGTTGGGGGTAGCTTTTCCTTCACTGAAATAAATAGGTCAACATCTGAAGCTTTTCTCCCCCTAACTAAGGATCATGTGTTAGTGATTCTTGGTCCAACTCCGGCATTTCTTTTCATAAGTGAAGGTAAAATGTTATATGATCATGAAGCAGACAGTAAGAAAAAAAAACAAAAAGCAAAAAAACAAAAAACCCCACCTCAATAATGATTTAATCATGTATATACACAAACCTCTGTATCTGTTACCAAGATAAAACTGTCTATGTCCAAGAATGAAACATTCAATATATGCTACCTCCTTGGTAAAGACAGGGAAGGTGAGATTATACTATATCTATGTAGTAACTTTGATTTTATTGAATGGAATTCCATGCCGCTGAATGTCTATTTTGTAATTTAACCTTTTATTATTTTAGTATTCATAGTAGTTACACATCACCATCTTCCTTAGAATAGGTTTGTTAAAGTTCTAAGAGGAGATGAGATGTTGTTTCCGTGCCGTGTGCACAGTTCCCCCAGAACATCCCTGTATGTATGCCTGAAAACTTACCCCTAAAAATCTTTCCATTCTATTCTTTTTTTTATTTTTTGCATGTTTATTTATTTTTGAGAGACCGAGAGAGACAGAGCATGAGGGGGAGAGGAGCAGAGAGAGAGGGTGACACAGAATCTGAAGCAGGCTCCAGGCTCTGAGCTGTCAGGAAGGGGGCTGATGCAGGGGTCCAACTCACAAGCTGTGAGATCGTGACCTGAGCTGAAGTTGGACGCTTAACCAGTTGAGCCACCCAGGCACCCCAAAATCTTTCCATTTTAATGTTTGGTGTTACTCTTAGGAAAAAAATACTTGATATTAAATTTAATGACTCTGAATCACTTTTTTGTAAATTCCTTGGAGACTAACACAATCTATTTGCTTGTATTTATCCTATCTAGGTTTTCTAGGCATTCTCTTTGATGCTGTCAGGCTGAGTCCAAGAACCTGGGTTGAGGTGGGGCGGGGTGTCCCCACGGGATGATCCAAGAGGTCCCTTGGCTTTGCAAAGTGTAGAAATCAAATGCAAACTGGAGAAAGTGAAAGCAGAGTTTATTGAATAGCATGAATAACAGAGTATAGCAGACAGAGTGTCTGGGGGACACAGAAAGGAAAAGAGAATGAGTCTCTTCGTTGTTTAGGGTTAGGGGTTTATATTGGAAAGGGTCCAGGATACATGTTCCTTCAGGAATCTAGGTAGGGTCCAATCAAAGGCAAGTGGTGGTGGATAATAGTTGTTATTTTATAATCATAGAAGGTAGGGGGTGTTGATGCCAGCATCAGCTGGGGTTTATTCGAGGCTAATGTCCTGCAACATGTTTGGGATCTGGTTCTTCTTAGATGTTATCAGGTGTTTGGGGGCCCTAGGACAAAACTCAGAAAATGATCAACTTTCTTGTTTCCCCCCTGGAGTGGGAATATGGCTTCTTTGGTTTCTATATAGACTCAAAGTGAAATAGAGAACATGAGTAAATAGGGCCTGGCAAGAAGACAGCAGAAATGGAGCCTTTCTAAAATGGATTTCCTTCAACTTCCCTACTTCAGCTTCACTGTCTAGATAGTATATTTTTGCTCAGAAAATTTTTTCTTAATAAATGAATGAGTGTATGAGATGCTACTTATTGGTATATTAATTCTTCCATGATTTCTGACTCCAGTTTTTTTTTTTTCTTCCGATGTAATTCTTTGAAAGCATCAGAACTGCAGTTAGTTAAGGGGATACATGTTGTTACTGGAAGGAAAAGGTTGTGTTTTGGGCTGAGATTTGCAAAGGAAATATTAAGGACAAAAATATAAAGCCACACACATTGAACAAGACTTTAAAACATGTGTTCTGGGAGGTTTTACTTATGGACTATATAAGGAAGTAAAAGCTGTTGCTTTATTACCAAGGGTGTTCTTTATTTAATGTATCCCAAAGAATACATTTGACAAGATCACTAGGAACCAGAGAAAGAATGTATAACCTGACACAAACAGCAAGCAATAATCTATGCATTTTTTTATGTGCTTTGTTTCCTTTTCTCCAGGCTGTTCCAGTGTGCCTTCCCTTGAACCTTGACAAAAATTATGAATTACTTTACTTAGCAGAGCAGTTCATAGGGGTGGTTTTATATTTAAAATTTCGTTTGCCGGAAATCACCAGGTGAGGTACTAATGTCAGTGATGATCTCTAGAGGTAAGCAGGTAAGGACAGAAGAAAAGTGACCAAAAAGGTTTGAAATGTATGAAATTGCACTCCCAATTAGATAATTTAGATATATTATCAATCAGATAATTTAGGGAACCCTAACATTAATTCACCCCTTCACACATGTAATTTTCATGCTAAAATCATTTGGGTCATTCTAGGCTGACCTTCCCCAATGATCATTGTACCTTAATCCATCCTTCTTCCATTTCTAGTGAATACAGATTTACTAAGAAGTTGGGAAAGTAAATTTAATATATTTGTCAAATTTTCATTCTTCTTTATACATGTTATAAAAGCTAAGTAAAAAGAAAATGCTGGAAGTATTGCTTTCAGAATATAGCTGTATTCATAATTACTAAGGAAAATTCATAAGATTGTGTAAGTGGTATTTTAAAGAAACACATCACATGATTTTAGTTGATTGAGTAGCTTATCTGCTATTCCTGTAGTTAGGTTGTGTCTAGGGAAAGAATAGTTGTTGATGATTTAGAGTCATGATTCTCCTTTAATTATCAAATTTTCTAAGAGTCATATATGATTGAAACTAGAAAAAAGGAAATTAGAATTTTGTTGTAATAATAGAAAGGGAATGTATTTAAGACTGATTACAGAATCCATATTTTAAAATATTTTAATTAGATAAGCATGCATATGTACAATTTAATTCATTAGATACATGAATGATTATTCATTAAATAATTCACCTAAATTCATAGAAATTGTATCCTTAAGGAACATTATTCTAAAATTCACTAATGCAATTGTGCTCCTTCAACACTCTTTTATCTACCAAGACTTGGTTTTCCCCTTTAATATCTCAGAGCAAATAATGTCATCTAGTGACATAGACTGGAGACAACATTTCCTTGCTAAGATAATAATGAGAATGAGAGAGAAAAAGGTTAATTATTGCATACCTTTAGTCACTATCAGGAGGATTCATTTCTGACAATTCACAATAGCTTGGGCTGTAACACGGAATAACATAAGCCAAATTATTATTTTTTCCAGTATTTATTTGTCCTTTATTTATATAGTTTAAACTTTTTTATTGAAGTTTAATATGTATGTGTGTATAGAAATAAACACGTATCTTAAATATACAACTTGATGAACTGTTTATAAACTGCCACCTGGTAACCAACACAAAGAATAACTAGTGCTTTGTTGTGGCTTTTTTCCTTTTTTTTTTTTTTTTTTTTTTTGCAAATTCCTTCAGCTCAGTCTCCAATGATCAAATACTTATCCCACCCTAAAGTTAACAAATTCACTCTTCTTTTTCATTCTACAAAACTTCAGAGAAAGAATGAATTGTTCCCCGGGGTATGCTGATGTATTCCAGACAGAAAGAATGTAGAACACAACTCTTTGTGTTACTGGTGTAGCATGATTTTGCAAAGAGAAGGAAATTATCTCCCTAAGAGGATCAACTTCTGGAAGATCCTGAGCATACGCAGATTTGGGTTTTGACAAGATAATACCTGCTTCACATCAGCAAAATGTGATGATTATGAAAGAGAATAGAGGTCCTTATCCTAAGCAAAAGTAAATAAACAAAATAATCTTAGTTCAGTAAATCCCTACTACATTGTTATCTGTCCAACATACTTCCCTCCACATAACCTCTTTAAAATATTTCTTTGGAATTCTAAAGATTAAAACATTTATTTCATCAGCCTTTCTTTGTTCTATTTGAAGTTAAGTCTGTTCCCCATTGCATATAGTGCCTCTATGGGGATTCTTTCTTGCCTTTCTTGCAAATTATCTGAAGTCCTGACTTTTTTTTTTAACTTAAATCACCTTTATTTTAATTTAATTCAAGTGACTAACAGTTATACAACTATTTTTTTCTATTCCCTGTTTGTCTTTTTTCAATCATTTTGATTTGATGGTTTCTTGGAAATGTTAATGCTAATTTTCATTACAGTGTCATAGGGCACTAATCAATACATGTTATTTTTTCTTAAAATTTATTTATTTATTTTGAGAGAGAGAGAGGGAGAGGGAAAGCATGGGAGGGGCAAGGAAAGAGGGGGAGAGAAAGAATCCCAATCAGGCTCTGCACTGTCAGCGTGGAGCCCGATATGGGGCTCAAACTCACAAAATGTGAGATTATGACCTGAACCAAAATCAAGAGTCGGACGCTTAATTGACTGAGCTGCCCAGGGGCCCGGATACATGTTAGTTTTTAACCCAGCATTTCTAAGATATTTCCTCCCCTGTAATAGCTACATATATACTCAGTGTCTTAATAGCAACAGACATTACCCAAACTCAGGTACCCCCAAACATATGACTAGACTATATCTTTTCAGGTCTCCTTCCATGTGCTCTAGTGTAGTGATTTATACAATTAAAGCTTTGGAGAACGTTTTTAAATCAAGCTAACAGATCTATCTTAGAGTTTTTTACTTTACTTTTCTTACCGCACACAAAGACTTAATTATGTTTGCAGTCATCCAGATGCTGTTTTGTATATCTCTGTGAGTGATTCCTTCCTGACATATATGAAGTCACAGGGAAAACAGGCCTTTTGATGTATAAACCAATCATGAGATGGTAACATCTTTTACTAATCAAGGATACAGCCAAAAAAAAAAAAAAAAAAAAAAAGGAATCTTAACATCAGATTATATAGTGTATAAAAAGCTCCAGGAGAGATACAATATATCTAATATTTTGTACATATGTATGAATTCCAGCATTTACAAGAGTACCTTCAAAACAAATGCCAAAAAAAGATGAAAAAGTACCAAAGCATCTGTTCACTGGAGAAAAAGTCTCCAAGAATACGAAAGAAAATATAATACCTTGATTTTGAGCATACACAGAGCCAGAGATAACACATGAACAGTCTAATCATGCTCTACTTTTTTACTAATTCCAGGAAAGAAAGAAATACTTGACTCTTTCAACATATTACTGTTTCTAGTATAAGAGAAAAAGAATAATGCATTAAGCATTCCCTATTTCTCTATTAAGGCTCTCTCTTTGCCCATTGTATAGATTTTCAGCTGAATTTGATTTCCGGACCTATGATTCAGAAGGTGTTATCCTGTACGCAGAATCTCTTGACCACTCATGTTGGTTCCTGATTGCTCTTCGTGATGGAAAGATTGAAATTCAGTTTAAGAATGAATATGCAACCAAAATCACAACTGGAGGCAAAGTTATTAATAATGGTTTATGGAATACGGTATGTTTTATAGATTTTAGAAAGAATATCTCTACTTTAACACAGTTTAACATCATTAATAATTTATTTCTATGGTGATACCAAATCAAAATGGAGTTGGATTTATTTGATGTTATATGAAGTATACTACATACGCTGTAAATCCTTGAAATAGTCTGAGAAATGATAATGTCACAGAATATATTTAGGATTTTTGTAACATTGTTTTCAGTTATTTGCTTAAACTACTCTATAACTTTTTACCTTTTTTAATGACTTATTGATGTCTCTCCTATAGGTTATTAGCGGGCATAACAGTTTATGCAAAGATACTACTGATCAAGGACAAAAATACTGAATAGCCACCAATATTTTTTAAATGAAAGAGAAATGCAATAGTAACATAGAAATACACATCGAAAGACTAGTACATATAGTAATTAATTCAATTTCAAATATTAGCATATAGATAAGGAACCAATTTGTATAGAGAGTATATACCAGCCAGTACCAATTACAGTGCTCTTTTAGATAATCACTAAAAGTGAGCCTAAAATGGAAGTTTTCGTGAAGGGAATACTTTCATCTATAATGGGGAGAACTCTTTTCTGCAAGAGTCATTGCTGTTTTCAGCAGGTTCTAACTGAGAAATCAGCTTCACCTTAGAACGTGGTACCCAAAAGAGACACTTTATATGCCTGTGGGATCTGGCAAGAGGTCTATATTGAAAAGACATGTGACATCATCACTACATTATTTCATTTCTTTATTTACCCACTCGTGCACTCAAATATTAACTAAGCCTTTAGTGAGCACTTCTAAAATGTTAAGTGCCTGGGGCTCCTGGGTGGCTCAGTCGGTTAAGCATCTGACTCTTGATTTTGGTTCAGGTCATTGATCTCACGGTTTGTGAGTTCCACCCTGCATCCGGCCCTGTGCTGTTGGTGCGGGGTCGGCTTGGGATTCTCTCTCTCTCCCTCCCTGGCCCTCCGCCACTCATGTTCACATGTGCTGTCTGTCTCTTTCTCTCTCAAAATAAATCAACTTAAAACAAAGAATTGATGAAAATGCTAAGTTCCTGAGTTCAAGGCACTAGAGCTATGGCAAGAGATTTTCCTTGCTCTTGAGCTTACTTGGCACCTCACAATTTAACAGGTGATGCCTTATGAACTAATACAATATAATGTGAAATCATTACAGTACAGGTAGCAAATAAGGTACAGTTGCGCACAGATATGGTTTACCAAAAATGGGGCTATCTGTCCTTTGATAGCCATAGATTTGGGGCTCTGGACTCTTAAATACACTTTTTTTAAGTGTATTTATTTTATTTTGAGGGAGACAGGGACAGCGGGTAGTCAGGGAGGGGTAGAGAGAGAGTAAGAGAGAATCCCAAGCAGGCTCTACACTGTCAGTGGAGAGCCTGATGTGGGGCTCAAACCCAACAACCGTGAGATCACGACTTGAGCCAAAACAAAGAGTTGGATGCTTAACCAACTGAGCCGCCCAGGTGCCCCGGGGCTCTTGACTCTTGACCAAACAGTGTCTGCGCATGATCAGATGCAACTGTCAGAGAAATCACTAAAATTTTCTGGCTTCTCCAAATGCTCTCATTAGCGTAGCTTTGCCGCTACATCTTTCCTACTGCATCTATACGTAGAATACTTGGCTCATACAGCTATTCCTCCACTGTCCTAGAGAATACATTTTTAAGTTTTTTAAAAAAAGTATTTAATGTTTATTTTTGCGAGAGAGACAGAGCGCACGCGCGCACACACACAAGTGGGGGAGGGGCAGAGACAGAGAGGGAGACACAGAATCCAAAGCAGGCTCCAGACCCTGAGCTGTCAGTAAAGCCTGACGTGGGGCTCGAATTCACAAACCGTGAGATCATGACCTGAGCCAAAGTTGGACGCTCAACCGACTGAGGCACCCAGGCGTCCCATTTTTTTAAGTTTATTTATTTATTTTGAGATGGCAAGCTTGAGCAGGGGAGGGGCACAGAAAGAGGAAGACAGAAAGGCAAGCATACCCCGCACAGTCAGTGCAGAGCTCGAAGTGGGGGCTTGAACTCATGGACCATGAGATCATGACTTGAGCCAAAGTCGGACACTTAACCGACTGAGCCACCCAGGCACTCCTGAAGAATACATTTTATTGCCTCGTGTCCCCACATCTCCTATCTAAAAATCACTAAAATTACTTTTTCAGCAAAAGAGAGCAAACAGAATTTTTCTGATCAATTGATACAAATTGAAAATGTCAGCTGTTTGGAGGAGAATTTAGATACATTTTAGGTAATATAGAATATATATAAAGAAGGTAAATATTTACCTACAAGGCTAACATCTTGAGTTGCAGATAGTGTTTACTAATGAACTATCCATGAATGATATGTTAGAGGCAGGATTCTGGATTGGATAGAAGGCAGCTAGCTATTCAGTTCCATACATTTTGTCTTCTATATTTATGATTCTTATTAAAAATAAACTATTATTTAATGATATGCCCATATTTTAAATAAAACAAAATTTCCCTTTGTAAATTGAATACAACTTGACATTCGAAATTTAAGAATAATAAGGAAATCAGAGAAAAACTTTAATCTGGTAATAAATTTGATGCTGGCTAGTTTTTAAAAATTCTTAATTTGATATTTTAGGAATTTATGAATTTTCTCCCCCACCATTTAAATAAGATTTCTTTTCTCCCTATCTTTCATTTAAAAAATATTACTTCATGGTATTTTTACCATTTTACAGTTTTGTTGGTTTGTTAATAACTTGTACAGTTTCAGGCAAATTTATGCAGACACGGAAATTATCTCAAATAAATAGATATCTCAAATAAATAGATTAAATTGCTTTAATTGACAAAGTTAAGTTATATTAATCATTAAGCATTAATACTTAAGTTACATTAAGCAAACTGGAGTGTTCACTTAGTACCATTTGCTTCACTAATTTTAAATAATTTTAAAATTTCAAATAAAATACTTTAAACTTTTTTTTAATGTTTATTCATAGTTGAGAGACAGAGACAGAGGTGGGGGCAGAGAGAGAAGGAGACGCAGAATCTGAAGCAGGTTCCAGGCTCCGAGCTGTCAGCACAGAGCCTGATGCGGGGCTCGAACTCACGAACAGTGAGATCATAACCTGAGCCAAAGTCAGATGTTTAACCAACTGAGCCACCCAGGTGCCCCTCAAATAAAATACTTTGAAAATAAGAATTTAAAATGTAGAGCTTAGGATTGTTGTAATTGAGATAAATGGAATGTGGGTAATTGTTAATTAAAATGGTTATAAACCATAGAAATAAATAAGGCTATAAGTCATTACATCTCATATTTAGGTATAATTCCAATATTGGTGGGAAATTTGTACTTTGTACCATATTTTTATTCATTCAAAAAGGTATTTATTGAGTGCTTTATGTGCTGTTCCTTCTTCTAGGTAGTGAGGCTACAATAGTGATTAAAACAAAATCACCACTCTTGTGGAGCTTGCACTCTAGTGGTGAGATGTTAACCACGAATGCATGAACAAAATAGCTACGTCAGATAGTGGTTAGTGCTCAGAGGAAAAGGAAAAGCAAGGCCAGGCAAGAGTCATGATGGTGAGTGTGCATGTGGAATCAGGAAAGCCATCTCCGATGAAATCACATCTGACCGGAGACTTGAGGGCACAAATCATGAGCAATATATGGGGCAAGATGATTCTGTGCCATATGAACAGCAAGTACAGACCATCAGGCAAGCGGATGTGATTGTTGTATTTGAGGAACAACGCAAAGCTCAGCATAGATGCAGTGGAGTAAGGGAGGGAGGGAGGAATAGAAAATGAGGTTAGAAATGTGGTCTGGAATAACACCAGGTAGGGCCATGGGGACTCTATTGAGAAATTAGATTTTATGCTAAGTAGAAAGACCTAAGATGATTTTGAGAAGTGACATGATTTAATTTGCATGTATGTTAAAAGATAATCAATTCTAGGGGCACCTGGGTGGCTCAGTTGATTGGGTTTCGACTCTTGATTTCAGCTGAGATCATGATCTTATGGTCTGTGGAATCGAGCACCATGTCGGGGCTCCACATGCACTGACAGTGTGGAGCCTGCTTGGGATTCTCTGTCTCTCACTCTGTCTCTGCCCCTCTCCCTCTCCCCCCCCCCCCAAAAAAATAAGCAAACACTAAAAAAAAGAAGATAATCCTAATCAGGACATGATGACTTTGTGGAAACTAGATAGTAGAGAGACAGGAATGAGACAGGATATGGGCTTATGAGACCACTGGACCACTGTAGTAACTCAGTGGAGAGAAGATGGCATCTCTGACTAGAGCGTTGATGGTAGGTGGTGAGAAGTGATCAGATTCTGGATATACTTTTGAGCTTCAGCCTTCAATTTAAGGTAGATAAAAAGTTTTGAATATTCAACATAAAGAGGGGTTTAACAGCCATGAGATTGATTATTGTTTATCTGTGGTTCTAAACTGTCTCATCGAGTGCCCATATATTCATAATGCTCCTTTCCTGTCCTATAATGAAATGCATCAATAATGTAAGCTACTTTTGCATATCCCTAGTAGAAACCAATATAATACCCTAATTACCATACAAAGAAATAAAGGGAAGTAATTTATATACATATTTCAGTATATAAGGGCTCAAGTGCAAGCACAGTATTTGTCAAAGCTTGCTCCTATATGTAGAATAATGTGAAAGCTGCAAATGAAGACTCATGCTGGAGTATTGTATTGGCAATTCAAATACTGTAAAGGCATAGATACCATCAGTAAAGGTGATCTTCCAAAATAGTAAGAAACTCCTGGTAAAGATCCACGCAAAACAAACATCAATTTATCCTTGGTTTGCAAGACTGTTGATATTCTTGAAAAATTCAGTGCATGCTGAAATGGTACAAAAAATGTTTTGTGTTCATATATGCCAAACTCAGATAAGCATGAGTACACTCTGCATGAATATCCTGCAGGGATATTCAGAAGGTTTGCAGGATATTGGGCATTTTATTATTTTGCATGACGATCCTCCCTATTACAGGTATCCAGCATCTTGCAATGTCAGCATGCATCCTACTCATTGCAACAGCTAAGTACCCTCCCCACCCCCAAATTTTCCAAATGCCCTAGAGTGGGAGAGTAGAGCCCCCATTTAAAAGTATTTGCATGACTAAGGGGAAAAAGGTCTGAGAACTGAGCTCTGGGGCTTATTGTAGAGGTTGAAAAGAAAAGGAGGAGCCCCCAAAAGAGACAGAGATGGAGTGGTAAGACTTCCAGAAGCAAGCTAGACTGAGGTTCTAGAGGCTAACTTAAATTTCTCCAGAACGGGAGAGTGTGATGCTAAGTGAAATAAGCCATACAGAGAAAGACAGATACCATATGGTTTCAGTCTTACGTGGATCCTGAGAAACTTAACAGAAACCCATGGGGGAGGGGAAGGAAAAAAAAAAGAGGTTAGAGTGGAAGAGAGCCAAAGCATAAGAGACTCTTAAAAACTGAGAACAAACTGAGGGTTGATGGGGGGTGGGAGGTAGGGGAGGGTGGGTGATGGGTATTGAGGAGGGCACCTTTTGGGATAAGCACTGGGTGTTGTATGGAAACCAATTTGACAATAAACTTCATATATTGAAAAAAAAAATTTCTCCAGAAGGGAATAGTCATTTGAGTAAAATGATACTGATTGGCTGCATTGAGGACAGAGCATTGACCAACTTTAAATCTGTAAATGTCACCAAAGTTATTTTACATTAGAGCATAATTTTTCTCTTCCTATAGTGGTGCTTTAACATGCCTACCTTTTCACTTCCATTACTGATGAGTAAAAGAAGAGTTTTCATTTTGAGTGCTAGTGTTTTGCTTGAGGAGATTGGTTCTTCAAGTCGTCTTTTTGGGAGGATTTTTTATTGTTGTTTGCCATCACTTTCAATCTTTTTTAAAAAACCAAACCACTTTCAAAATTGGAAAAACCCAATTTAATTTTATGTATTGTGTTTCCTTATGACCTCAATTACTTTTGAATTTTGAAATAAAATATAATTTGCATGTAATGAACGGAACACTAGAGATACTGATTTCTCATAATTTATATTAAAAATTTATTTCCCTTATTGATTCCATATGTATACTTCCAGACAATTGCAAAATAAGAACACTTAAAAGTTTCCTAAGATTTTGTATAATTACACATTAGGGTTGAAAGATGTATTATAATTGAATGTTTAAATTTAAAAGAATAATATTGATTTTTTTACCTTAAAATATTCATTTACTTTTCAGACAAGAATTATCACTTTAAAACACATTTTTACCACCTTTATAGTAATTAGACATTTCAAATGGGTTTATGACAAATTAATTATTACATTAAAATGATTATTTTGAAAAATTATTTACTGGAATAATACCAGGATTTTTTCAATCTTAGTGTTTCAAATGACATGCAGTGATGTTTGGTTGTTTGATAATTTCTGTATTTTTAATTGTAGGTCTCTGTGGAAGAATTAGAATACAGTATTAGTGTAAAAATAGCTAAAGAAGCCGTAATGAATATAAATAAACCCAGAAGCCTTTTTAAGCCTGCAAATGGATTTCTAGAAACTAAAGTTTATTTTGCAGGATTACCTCGGAAAGGGGAGAATGTACTCATTAAACCGGTAATGATCCAAGCTTCTATCATTTATCATGGATGAATTCCTCTTGTCTGTAATAGATTTGAAGATGTGTTTTTCTTATAGTCAAAGAAGTTATTTTGTTGAACACACCAACTGTGACAACTTGAATTGAACAAGGAAAAATCACATAGTGATCCTTGAAATTGTATTAAGGAAATAAGAAAATGAATGTCGTGTTTTTGAGCCCATATAAATCCCCAGTGTTACCCATGGAGAAGTAGGCCTTTTCAATTCTCAAGCATCAATTCAGTGTCAACATAACTGTCCATATTCAGCTATTGCAGATACAAATACATTTATTTGAGTCCAAAAATACAATATTTTATGGAAGCCAGTCAAAGAATTTTCTTAGGTCTATTTTAGGACTTAAAATTTGGGAGATAGAATAGCGTGTAGGATAGAACTTCTAAAAATCTTAAAAAAAAAATCTTTGCTGGGAGTACAACTTCAGCCTGTCATAAATTGAAGTTATAAATAAAAGATGATTTTCTGCATGTGATGTTTGTCTAATAACCATGGAATAGGTTTTATGAAGGAGACTAATCACTGTCCTTGAAGAGCTTTAAAAATTTCATTTGAAGTCACGGGCCTGCCAATTATACTTGCTGATCTACCTTAAATATTTACTATTTTATATCCATCTTTTACTCATGGCAATTCAGTTACCATAACTTTTGAAAGATTTCTGCAACATGATATAAAACCTGAATTGGTTCACCCATGTCAGAGTCAATATATCTGTTCCTTTGAAATTGAGAAATCAAGACATTTTAAAAGTAAAATAAATTATTCAAAAACTATTGGTAAAATGGCTACTGTGTGTCTCGAGTCTGGATGCTTTTTTGACTGAAGAAAGCAAACACTTTTGTTCCCAAAGACAGTCAGGGTCTGATGGCAAGACAAACCTATATTATAAATGCAACTAAAGAAAGCAGCTTGCAGCCCAGGGCCACAGCTAGTAGCATACACGGAACTTGAGAGCAGAAAAACCATCTCTGGCTGGGAAAGGCCAGTAGGACTTGAGGTGTTAAAAATCATTAGGATCCCAGTGGGGCTCTGTGATGGCATAAACTGAAAAAGACTGTCCATCTGAAGGGTACCTTAAAAAATTAGATAAAATTCGAAACATTTAAAATATTTAAAATGTCGTCAAAGAAAGGGTTTTCCCTCTAAATGAAAACTGCATCTATATTCAGTTAAACCACTCTGAGTCTGACTTGTTTAAGTTGCACTCCTTGACCTATATTTCAATTGGTTAGATTAACCCTCGTCTAGATGGATGTATACGAGGCTGGAATTTGATGAATCAAGGAGCTTCGGGAGTAAAGGAAATTATTCAAGAAAAACAAAATAAGCATTGTCTTGTCACTGTGGAGAAGGGTTCCTACTATCCTGGTTCTGGAGTTGCCCTATTTAGCATAGATTATAGTAAGTGATTTCTCATTTTACTTCTCTTTTCTCATTAATGACTAAATTTATTCATTGACAAACTTCAGTAATTCCTTCAGTAAACATTATGGAGTACTTACTATGTGCCAGGAATGGTGTTAGGCTAATTCTTATTGTTATATATTTTTTAAACTAACTTTTTGAAGTATATTAGGGGGAAAAAGTAGTTGAATATGCTTATGTTATTATTTAAAGATTATTGGCACATAACCCGATCAATTTCAAGTAAATTCGATTAACCTATTTTAAGGTTCACCCATTTCTCGGTTGTATTGAGTCTATTGATTAATGCATCAAAAGGATTTGTCTTCATTTCTGGCATTTTCATGTAATTGTTTCTTAAAATGTCCACCCCTCTGTTGAAATTGCCCATCTGTACACATTTTCTACCTGAGCCTTCAACTTATTATTCATAATTATTTTCAATTCCCTGTCTGATAGGTCCAATATCTGAGTCATAGCTAAGACTGGTCATGTTGACTGCTTTGTCTCTTGACGATGTGTTGTTTTTCTTTGTTTCCTTCTGAATTGGATAATTTTTGGTTTAAAGATGAGCAACTTATGTAGAATAGTAGAGACAGATAAATAATTATTTTGTCTGGAAATGAGCATATTTCTGCTTTTGCTAGGCCCTTAATAAGGTGGTTGAATCAGTCTCATCAAGAGTTGAGCTGCTTAAGCTTTCTTGTTTCCACGAGTATTCTTCAAATTCCTTTATTGTTACCTAGTGATTATGGTAGGGAATGGTTTCTAGAGGATTTTTCTTAATAGCTGATCCATCGTTAGTTTTAGGTATTCTGTTTAGGGTATGCCTCAAGAAAGTGTCTCTCCATGGTCTTGCTTCACCCCAGAAGAATGCTCTCGTTACTTGACATTTGCTAGCAAGGCAATGGGGTCTGGAGAGCATTCTCTAATGGTCTGGTACAGATTCAATTTTTGGCAGATGTATCCTTTGACTTTTCTTTTCCCCCCTCCCAACCACCAGCGGGGGAGATATCTAATGGTCAAGACTCAAGATGTTTTTCTGCTTCTTTTCCATGGTAGGTGCTCTTTGGTTGTTTGTTTTGTTTTTTTCCAGTTTCCTTTCCCTAACCTGAAGATGTAATGGGTCTTTGCATGTGTCCTAATGATGACAAAGTTTGTTGCCTTTCTCCCAAAGCTGTAAGGCTTTTGTTGCCTAAAGAAGACAGAGAAGGATCTGGGTGGGACTTTGTATACTCCCTTCAGGTTACTGCTCCTCTCTTCTAGGCCTGCACCAGGAGGGAAGCTTTCTCTAATTTCTTTCTCTGCCCCATTTTTCTCTTGAGTACCCATTTAAGGTCTATGAAGAAGAGCCTATAAATGGGTGTGGATTCCTCATGTGCCTGAAGTTCCCAGGGTTTCTGTATTCTCATATGAGCCCCATTTGGAATTATCAGTTTGTTAATATTTTTATTTAAATTCTTCTCATCAAATTGTATAGCATCTGGTGTCTGCTCTGAGTAAGAGAGGAAACTCTTCCTGTCTTTCCATGGAAGCACTTATCTTTCTTCAGATTTCTACTTTGTTAGTTGCTCTGCAACCACAGCTCCCTGACAGTTCAAGAAAAATTGTGTTTAAGTATATAATTGGTCTTTTGTTGTTGTGGTTGTAAGGGCAGGAGCAGTGCTATTTCCAGTTTTGTCTACAGTCTTAAGCAGAACAGGAGCTCTTGCCAGACTGATCCAGGTTTTTGTGTGTACAAATAATATATCTGTAATATCCTAGGACATACATCTTTGTACTTTTATATGATTAATTCTGTAGGAGAGAAGCTTAGATTCTGTCCGTCAAAGATTATGCAAATGTATAGTTCCTGTTGCTCAGTTAGATGCTTTTCCAAAAATGTTTTATGAATTTACACTCCTACCAACAGAATAAGAGAGTTTGTGCTTGAGATTTGTTTCCAATCTGAGAGTTGAAAAATTACAACCTGTAGTTTTATGTATGGTTATCCCAGTTTCTACTGAAGTTGAATATCTCTCCAGATGCTAATTAGCTATTTTTATATCTTAACTATCTTATTAGGTTCTTTGTCTTTTTCTGTTTAGGAGTCCGTTATTTGAGTGACTAAATTTTGTGTCATAAATTTAATGTTATTCTGATATCTCTGCTTTGAGAAAAAATTATATGTATATATATATATATATATTTTTTTTTTTTTTTTAATGTTTATTTTCGAGAGAGAGAGCAGGGGAGGGGCAGAGAGAGAGGGAGACACAGAATCCGAAGCAGGCTCAAGGCTCTGAAGCTGTCAGCGCAGAGCCTGACGCGGGGCTCAAACCCACAAGCTGTGAGATCATGACCTGAGCTGAAGTCGGATGCTTAACTGACTGGACCACCCAGGCGCCCCCCAAAAAAATTATATGTGAAATGTGTTTATTTGCAGTCTACGAAGTATTGCTACAGTTTTAAGGATGAATCTTACGTTGGTACTTTCTGTATTCCTAACATAAGTTAATGCAATGTCTTCAACATTAGTTCTGTATATGATTTTTAAAAAATGTTTCAACTAAAGTTGATGACTGAATGCAGGAAAAAACTAGGCCCACAATAATTTGCTTGAAGGAAAAACTCCCTGAAGAGAAAATGAGGGGCGGCTGGGTGGCTCAGTCGGTTAAGCCTCCTACTTCCGCTCAGGTCATGATCTCACGGTTTATGAGTTCAAGCCCTGCATCGGGCTCTGTACTGACAGCTCAGAGCCTGGAGCCTGCTTCAGATTCTGTGTTTCCCCCTCTATGCCTCTACCCTACTTGTGCTCTGTCTCTGTCTGTCAAAAATAAATAAACATTAAAAAAAAAGAAAATGAAAATAGTTATATTGTGTCTGAAAAAAATCACTTTCATAAGTAATTAGCTATTTCATGGATAACTTGAAAGTGATCAACTTTTTAAAAAATTTTATATCCAAATTAGTTAGCATATAGTGCAATAAAATTTCAGGAGTAGATTCCAGTGATTCATCCCCTCCACATAATACCCAGTGCTCATCCCACCAAGTGTCTTCCTTAATGTCCCTTGTCCATTTAGCCCATCCCCTACCCCAAACCCCTCCAGCAACACTCAGTTTGTTCTCTATATTTAAGAGCATCTTATGGTTTGCCCCCATCCCTGTTTTTATATTTTTTTATACTTCCCTTCTCTTATGTTCATCTGTTTCATATCTTAAATTCCACATGAGTGAAGTCAAATGATGTCTTTCTCTGACTAATTTTACTTAGCATAATATACTCTAATTCTATCCACGTTGTTGCAAATGGCAAGATTTCATTCTCTTGATTGCCAAGTAATATTCCATTGTGTGTGTGTATATGTGTATATATATATATGTGTGTGTGTGTGTGTGTGTGTATACATGCACACACACACACACACACACACACACACACTACCTCTTCTTTACCCATTCATCAGTTGATGGACATTTGGGCTCTTTCCATACTTTGGCTATTATCAATAGCACTGCTATAAACATTGGGGTGCATGTTTCCCTTCAAAACAGCACACATGTATCCTTTGGATAAATACCTAGTAGTGCAATTGCTGGGTCGTAAGGTAGTTCTATTTTTAATTTTTTGAGGAACCTCCATGCTGCTTTCCAGAGTGGTTGCACCAGTTTGCATTCATACCAGTAGTGGGATTTCTCTGCATCCTCACCAACATCTGTCATTGCCTGAGTTGTTCATTTTAGTCATTCTGACTGGTATGAGGTCATATCTCATTGTGGTTTTGATTTGTATTTCCCTGATGATAAGTGATGTTGAGGATCTTTTCATGTGTCTGTTAGCCATCTGGATGTCTTCTTTGGAAGAGTGTCTTTTTGTGTCTTTTGCCCATTTCTTCACTGGATTATTTGTTTTTTGGGTGTTGAGTTTGATATGTTCTTTATAGATTTTGGATAGTAACCCTTTATCTGATATGTCATTTGCAAATATCTTCTCCCATTCTGTTGGTTGCATTTTAGTTTTGTTGATTGTTTCCTTCACTGCGCAGAAGCTTTATATCTTGAAGAGGTCCCAATAGTTCGTTTTTGCTTTTGTTTCCCTTGCCTCCAGAGACGTGTTGAGTAAGAAGTTGCTGTGGCTGATGTCAAAGAGGTTTTTGACTGCTTTCTCCTCTAGGATTTTGATGGCTTCCTGTCTTACGTTTAAGTGTTTCATCCATTTTGAGTTTATTTTTGTGAATGATGTAAGAAAGTGACCAGGTTCAATCTTCTGCATGTTGCTGTCCAGTTTTCTCAACACCATTTGCTGAAGAGACTGTCTTTATTTCATTGGATATTCTTTCCTACTTTTTCAAAGATTAATTAGTCATACATTTGTGGATCCATTTCTGGGCTCTCTATTCTTTTCTATTGATTTAAGTGTTTGGTTTTGTGCCAGTACCATACTGCCCAAAAGTGACCAACTTTTAAATTAATATTTAAAGTTACATTATAATTTCTGTACATTTGCATGTTTATTTTAGTTTTAGTTTGTTAATATCTTATTGTAAATTTACTTATTTCAAAATGATTATATTTTATATATATGTATATATATTTTTTTTCTCTTGAGTGGAAATTAAGGATTAGGAGGAAAAAATGTAATAGCATTAGATGTGGCTAAGTGGAAGATCATCTTGTCAGGGGGTCATTATTTTCTCCATTGACATTTACCTTTTCAAAATCTACAAGCGGTATTTGGGCTATTGCTATATATTACTTCTTATTAAATAAGGAAGACTTCATTCAAATTGTGGATTAATATTTTTAGGAATTACACTATTTTGGAAACATATCAATTCAACACATATTTGTTGAGTGACTGCTGTGGAGAACAACATGGTGTTAGAGACATGTAGAGCCTGTACTCTAGTGGGATAGACAATTAACCTAGTAATGAATAAAAAGGATGTTAACTAACTATTATGACAAGAGAATCACAGGAGAAGAGTTCCTGTTAGAATTTCAGAGTCCAGAATTGATTTCAGAGTATTTCTCTACTATCAAATATCTAACTCCCCTATTTGTATAAATCCTTATTTTTCCTTCCCCCTGCTTTGAACTGACCCGCCCCCCCCCCCCACTTTAAGGATGAGGAATGGTGGGGTGGTGGGGCTATACCTGAGTGTTTCCTGAGAAATGTTATAATAAATTCAGTGAACTTCCTTCTAAATGTGTGCTTTCAAATATGACCACCTTGAGATTTGACCAGTGGTGATTATACAGGTGGAAGGAATATCTGTAAAAGAGCAAACAGGGAAAATTCATAATAATCTGAAATACCACATCTAGAATTTTATTCTAGAAAGACCAGAAGAATGGGGCTTTATTTATTTGTTTTTTGCCTGCATTTTAAAAAAAAATGGCTTTTGTTTTTCTGTGGGTTTTTTTTTTTTTTTTTGCCTAAGTTATATAGATCATTGAGAAAGGAGAACTAAAATCTTTAGTATTACACGAAAATGGCTTTGAGTATGAATAGGATTGTAATAATTCCTTCTGGTGTACTTTAGGAGTACACTGATCCTACTTCTGTTTTATTGTTTAAACAGATAATATATCCAACGCTGAGGGCTGGCAAGTAAACGTGTCCTTGAATATTCGTCCATCCGCGGGCACTGGTGTTATGTTCGCCTTGGTTTCTGGTTACACCGTGCCCTTTGCCTTGTCTTTGGTAGACTCCGCCTCTGAAAAGCTTCAGGTAACTTTACTAAACCTTTGTGATTCTTGTTTTTCTGTTTTGTTTTGTTATCTGTAAAGTGGATATATTAGCAGTATTTACCTCAAAGTGCTATTTTGAAGATTAAATGAGATAACATATGCAAAGTATTTGGCACACAGTCTCTAGTACATCAGTAAAGACTCCATAAATGTCCATTATTATTACTTTCTTACTGGCTTATTTCCAAGGTCTGATCTAAGAAGTAGGAGAAATTGAAAAGCCTGTTACTGCATCTACAGCCAAGATTAGGTAGATTCACACACAGGCTACCTCGAGGTTTCCCAGAGTTCATAGAGATCCACCTTTATTTAGAGTTCTGGAAGTTATCATGGGAGTCTGTGCTAACAACATAAAAGTGAGTCTGATTAAAATTCACTCGCAGATATTCTGTGCCTAATTATAATGTTTTGTGCTCTCTGGCACTCTTAATCTTTTCTCCCATGAGTAAATTAGAAAGAACTAGAGAAAAGTAAAACCAGTCCACCTGGCTTCTTGCTGGCAACTCTGATTTCAAATTAGGAGGAAGAACAGGAAAAAACCTCTTGGATAAAAGCAAACAGGACCGTTATCAGAAGATCTGTATTATTCAGCCTTCTATTAGAGGCTAATAGCTCTGACCATGTGTCATCGACAGTGGATTCCAACAAGTTATAACAAGAAGCTTGTGTTTATGCCCAGGTTGGTTTGGATGTTCTCTGTAGCTTTTGGAAAGAGACGTGTAATTGAATCATGTCTGTAATAATACAAAGATGTGCTGTTTGCAGACTAATGATGATTGCAGAGAGTTGCTGGTGGTTAAGCATAAGCAACCTAAGAGATCCTGCCAAGTTTTTATCTCCAGTCTACCACCAGGAGCTTACTACGTTTTAGATTTCAACTTGATTTCAACTTTTTGTTTGCCTTTTTTTTTTTTAATGAAATGGAAATCCTATCTTCAGCACTACATCCATGCAGTAGAGGACATTAAGGCATGCCATGTCTTTGATGTTTATTTGGTCTTTTCCGTGTTTGAATCCATGGCTGCTGCTGCTGCTTCTCCCCCCACTGCCCTCCTCCTGCTCCCCCTCCTTCTCCTCCTTCTCCTTCTTCATTTCCATGTCAGACTGCCTTCTCAAGATCTGTGTGCAGCGTTTCATAACATTATTTCACATACTGTTGATCATTCTGGAACAGTTTGTCAGCTGGCCATTTTAAGACTCATATTAGTGAGTTCAAGGATATAGACATGTATAACGGTAACAGATTTCCTGTATTTGTGAAGTAGAGACTTAACATAGGTATATTGGATTCTTGAGTAAATATTTCAGACTATCTTTCTACCGTCTCATAACATCCATGTTCCTAGTCCCCATTTTATTTTGTCTTTTTACATTTCCTCTACATACACATATGTTATATGCATAGATCACTGTCAACAAGTTGAGTGATTTTGTGTATCAGCACTTTGAAAAGTTAACAAAATGAAAACATTCTGTGTTTTGAATATCATCTGGTGAATACTCTAACTTAGTTCTGGTGAACCCTGGCTTTTCCCTCTCAGGAGTTCTTCGCTCACTTTGTCCCAAGTCTTAACAGGATTGCTTGTGTGGCACACAAAACCCTTTCAGTCTCGCTGGCATGTGCTTACTAAAGCACTTTACATTTTCCAAGTCTTTTCCCCAACAAAGGGTTATTCAGCTCCTTCCTCTTTCACATGTAAGTGTTGAAGTTAGGAAGGCTCACAAACAGAAAAATATTGCTTAAGACATGAGTTTAGGCAAACAACTCTCTTGGCTTACTGAATTTTTAGAAGCCACTATACATCTTAGCTGACCCTGAAATTCGTAAAGCTAATGTATATTTTAAAGTTATGATTATTATAACAAAATTTTTAAATTTAAATTGGGAGGCTCTATCATACTTATTTTTTCCTCATTGTAAGTCAGTTTTTGAACTTAAAAACCCCAAAGTCACTCTTAAGTGGCATTACCATTAATACTTGCTTATATTTTGTCTTTGCTCTGTTTTTCAGGATATCCTGGTATCTATCGAAAATACGGTAGTATCTCGGGTAGAGGCCATAAGTCTGTGTTCCAATGAACAATTCCATCTGGAAGTAAGGGTCAACAGAACCAGTCTGGAACTGTTGACTCCACTTAAAAAAGATATCATCTACTCCGAAGACCTTCAAAGTCAACTTGCCATTTTGGACATAGCAATGAAAGAAAGAGTGTCCACTTACCTGGGTGGCCTTCCAGGTATCTTCTTACTTTTTTTTTTTTCAAAGTTATCTTTAAAACATCTTTCAAAGTATGTTTTTAATCAAATTGATACTATTTTAAAATTTTCATTTTAATAAAAGGGCATTAGAAGGGAAGACAAAATTCCGGTATCCGTTAGTCTTTTCCTGGGGATTTATTTATATTGACATTTTATTGGTACGTCTTGTTTATTAATTGTTTTTAATAGTGAACTAAAACTAACCAAGTTTTGCTGCATTTGACTATCCTAGTCAGAACATATTTATTATTGGGGCGCCTGGGTGGCTCAGTTGGTTGAGCATCCAACTTCAGCTCAGGTCATGACCTCGCGGTCCATGAGTTCAAGCCCTGCGTCAGGCTCTGTGCTGACAGCTCGGAGCCTGAGCCTGCTTCGGATTCTGTGTCCCCCTCTCTCTCTGCCCCTCCCTCACTCATCCTCTGTCTCTCTCTGTCTCAGAAATAAACATTAAAAAAATTAAAAAAAAACATATTTATTATTTCAGTTCATCCTCAAATAGTCTTGTGAGTTTAACATTTATTCTTTAATTCATCCATCATTTGTTTACCTTATATTTATTAAGAACCTACATCCCAGGTACCAGAGACATAGTAATAAAAAAAAAGATATGATCCCTGTTTCTAAACCTTTTACAATCTAGTGGTAGAGGCAGTCATTAAATAACCAGTTAGGAAAATATGAGGATAGTTAAAATAGTGATAACTCATACAAAGGAATAGTAGGTATTGCTCTTACAGCCTGAAAATGGGGACTTGGTCTGGTTGTGGGGGCCAGGAATGAGCTCTCTACAGAAAAGGCTAAGATGTAAATATGATAAATTGAAGGATTAAACTTAAACAAGTAATGGGGTAGGAATTGGAATTAATATGCAAGTGAAATGGTCTATATGTGGACAGAATGGGGGATTGACACGCTTGAGGAATATATAGAAGATGGGTCTGGTGAGAGCATATTGAGCAAGGGGATGGTAGTACAAGATGAGGCTGTGAACTGGGTGAGGATTTGTAGACCTGGTCTGGGGTCCTGAGTCTTCTTGTAAGAGCCATGGGAGTCTTTAAAATTTTGTAGGCAAGGAAATGGTATATCAATATACCATGCATGATGGATGGAGATGGACAGGTGGAAGGCAAAAGTGGATGAGATGAGCTGGGGGCTAATGAAGTGGTAACAAACAGAAGCAACAAGCATACCGTCATCAGTCAGTGCCTAGTGAACAGTCTGGGCATGTTCAGACTGCTTCAAATGGATCCACTTGTTTAATTTTAATTTTAAATAGACCTGTGAGGTAGGTGCTATTATTAAGCCCATATTACAGATGAGAAAGCTGCCGGACTAGGATGATGGCAGTGAAGATGGCACAGTGTTTAGATTGGAGATGTATGTGAAAAACAAAATTAATAGGATTTCGGGCACCTGGGTTTCTCAGTTGGTTGAGCAACTCTTGATTTCAGCTCAGGTCATTATCTCACTGTTCGTGAGATCAAGTCCTGCATCAGGCTCTGTGTCGACAGTGCGGAGCCTGCTTGGGATTCTCTCTCTCCCTCTCTCTCTGCCGCCCCCCCCATGCTTCCCCCCTCAAAACAAATAAATAAACATTAAAATTTTTAATAAGGTAGAAAGGCAGGTGTAGGGATCCCCTTCTTAGGTATCTGGCATGTCCAGTTTCATGGGTGGAGATTCCATTTACCGTGAGATGGGGAAAACTGGAGGAAGAGCACATTCATCTTTAACTTAATATTGAAAAATATGAAGTTGGCATCGATCTTTCATTTTAAATGGCAAAAATAATTGAGGGAGAGAGTTTTTGAGGAATATTTTCTGATACCATTTTCAGGTTATTCTCCTAGGAAAATTCTGAGTTTGATGTCTGGACTTCTAGTAATCTTCATTATATTACTTTAACTGCTCAGGGCCTTCATTTTTGTATATGGAAATTTTATCTGGGTTTTTGAGGAATAGAAGTAAAGATTCTATGAAAGTGACAGATTATGGGGCACCTGGGTGGCTCAGTCGGTTAAGCGTCTGACTTCAGCTCAGGTCATGATCTCACAGCTTGTGAGTTCCAGCCCCACATCAGGCTCTTTGCTGACGGCTCGGAGCCTGGAGCCTGCTTCGGTTTCTGTGTCTCCCTCTCTCTCTCTGCCCTTCCCCTGCTCACAGTCTGTCTGTCTCTCTCTCTCTCTCTCTCTCTCTCTCTCAAAAAATAAATAAACATTAAAAAAATAAACATAAAAAAATTTTTTTAAAGTGATAGATTAGACAGATAGAAAATCTAGCATTGTTAATTATTACAAAGTTACTTAAGTTACTGTGAATAATTATTAGGAAGTATAATTGTTCAAATAAATGAATTCTATATCAAAATCTACCTCCTTATTTACAAATTAGTTGAATGCAATTTTTGTAAATCAGACAATGAAAGAGTTCAAAAGAGGTAAAACTGCCAAATTTTAGTGGTTCCAGGACTTTTTCACCAACACTTTAGATTGACTTCAGGTAAGATGTGTTTAGAAAAAGAGTGAGGAAAATTGAGGAGAACTGTGACAATTGAGATATTAGGAGTAGAAAAAATGGGATAGGTAAATTGCCAGTTAACATGCAAAATAGGCATATTGAATTGAATGTTATGAGTTAAAAATCAGGGAAAATTGACGATTCTGAGGGTTTTTATAATAGTGGCATAATCTTTGATGCTCTGCCAGACTTGAAAGGGGTTCATAAAAAATGCTGTGAGCCCCTAGAAAAGTATGGACTTTATTCACTGTATTGGCAAACTAGAGGTAGAAAATTTGAACTGAATATTTTTTGCATAAGGCACTAAGGAAGAAGAATAAAGGCTGAAAAATGTGGATTGGGAACTAAATTGATGGAGAGAAGATGCCAAGAAAGAAGCAAGTATAGAGATGGATGTTGTTAAGATGAATCATAGCTCTTAGGAATTCAAGCGTGTAACTCAAGTATTAAGTCTGATGAAGAAAGTGAAAGTGTAGAAAGGCCCAAAGACCCTAAACTAGTCACTGAAGCATTATTAAAATTATTTTTTAGAACACCAGAGAGCACATAAAAGTGAATTCCCTATCATGAGTTGCCATTTTATGCTCAGCAAGAAGCTATTTTTTGGGAAAATACAGAAATCTGCTTTTATTCTAGCAATAATAAAAGAGATATATTTATCATGACATTTTAAAGAGATTCCCAAGTAGCTATAGCTTGGATTTGAAAAAATGATTTAAAAATGCTTATAAACTATTGTTCAAATTTAAAGAGAAAATAATAAGCGCGCCCGGGCGGTTCAGTCAGTTAAGTGTCCGACTCTTGATTTCGGCTCAGGTCATGATCCCAGCGTCATGGGATCGAGCCCCACATCTGGCTCCACACTGAGCATGGAGCCTGCTTGAGATTCTCTCTCTGTCTCTCTCTTTCTCTCTCTCTCTGTCTCTCTCTGACCCTCTCTCCTGCTCTCATGCTCTCTCTCTCAAAAAAAAATTTTAAAAAGAGAAGATAATACAGTAGAACATCGCAAGTAAGAATATGCTCTTTTTGACTCTTTTTCGAGTGTGTTTACTTATCTTAGGTTTTGATGAGACTGATTGTGTTTATGAAATCACAGGAACTCATGACATGCTGAATCCAGTGCCAGGCACAATACTTTATATACATGAGTCACTTAATATAAATTTATTGGATAGAATAACATTACTAACATTTGCCTTATGATTAGAATTAGGTTGGAAATGGGAAGTCTGAATAGTTCCTCTAGTTGTAAGCAAATAAGATGCCAAAAGTCTTGGGCTAATATTTTAATGTTCTGTTTTTACAGATATTCCGTTCAGCGCCACGCCAGTGAATGCTTTTTATAATGGCTGTATGGAAATGAGCATTAATGGTGTTCAGTTGGATCTGGATGAAGCCATTTCTAAGCATAATGATATTAGAGCTCACTCATGTCCATCAGTTTTGAAAAAAACAAAGAATTCTTAGGGCATCTTTCCTGTGCTGATGATATTTTTTTCCTGTGTGTAATTATACTTACATTTCAATAATAGCTGAAGGGTTTTTACCTGCAGTGTGCAGGCCTTGATTATTTTATGGTACTTCAACTTTCCTGGAATTTCAAAAAAGGTTGTTTTTCAAGAGAACAAGACCCTTTTGTGATACAAACCACATTAAAAAATTCTTACCTCTATTGCTGCCTAGAAATTAAATAATGAAATACACAAACATTTCTAATTTGAATTTTTTTGCTACAAATGACATCTCTTCATGTTTATGTTTGCAAAAGTAAAATTTAATTTTATCGCCATGAGTTGGTGCTTAAATATCTGTGTTTTTTTGGAAGGCAGGGAAGTAAACTCAAACAAAAGTGCATGTACTAAATACTTGTGATCATAGCAGATACTATTTTATTTATTTTCGTTATTTCCTAATGAAGGCAGAAGGAGAGACAGTGGCCTCAGTATGAATTGAGTGGAAGGCTTTAAAGCTTTATTCCCAGCAGCTCCTCAGGCGGACCAGTTTTGGCTTCATTTTTCTTTCTCTTAGCTTCACATTTTAACCAGTAGCTCTCGTGAGTTACAAAACAAGTGGGACACCTGTTCACGAGAGCTCATGGTTCTTGCTGGTTAGTAATTGGAGTTCACGAGGATGAGATACTAGATTGTGCTGGAATGGGCGTGGAAACCTGGGACGGGTACACTCCTTAAATTTGGCTGTGTGGGGGCGCACAAGCTCTAGATTAGAAAAGGCAGAACCTAAGTGGAAAGGATGAATGAGACAATGAATGAGGTGGAAGTTCATAGTTATTCTTGAATCAAACTTCAATTACCAGGGTAACTTGCCAGCACGTGATTGTTGAAGGGCAATGAACTCTGAAAAGTAAAACAGATGTAATGAAAGGATAACCACACAGGGACATAGTTAAGATTGTGTCTTTGGAATGAGGAGGTAAGGATGCCAAGTCCTTGTTGGTAATGCATTTCCAATGGCAGTTTTATCACTCCCAAACCTACCAGTCACATTAGGTAGGTACCAAAGGTTTCATTGCTAGTTTTGGAAACAAATTTTTTTTTCTACTGTAGATATTTTATAGCATGTACAACATAATCGACTGGGGTATTTTCTAAAAATTAGGTGAATAATATCTATATTCTATCAACTCTTTGAACAGAAGGTATAATTATGTAATATACATGTGAGTCTTCATACAGTACAGTAGTTCTTTAGTTGAAAGGTGTAAAGCTCAAATATTTGATCAGTAGTTATGGGTAAGGTGTATGCTGGAGCTCAGAAAGGGAAGAAAAGCAAAGGTAATATGTGTTGAGTGTTTGACTCATACCAGAAATTGTGCTAGCTCATCTTACTGGCTGTAATCTTTCTCCCAATTACTACGGTGTACTATGGGCGATGAATTCAGGCAACAACTATGGACAATCATGTTGGTGTAAAAAAGCAAAGAAGTACAAAAACTGAAAGCATATGGAAAGGGAAAAAAGGAAAGGAAGGAAGGGAAATGAATTTTCTTTGCGGAGGAGTTTTCACATTCTTGCTTAATTATGCCCAGATACGAGGACAGCTATAGGGATCAATTCCACATTTCCCATCAGAAACAGAAAACTTCCAACATGCAGTGACCTTCATGTCACTCCATCTTTCTTTGCGATGCATGTACATGTGGCTTGGGGCAGGGGGTGTTTCTTACAAACAAGATTCGTCCGACAATGATTTTACACATGGGTTACTTGTTATACCAGACTTCAAGGCTTCCCAGAGAACTTACATTTGAAAATTGGATCTTCTCCTACAGAAGGGGATAAATCCTTTTTCTTACTAAAGTTTCAAATGGTGGGATCTAAAATCTTATTCTGTTAGTAGTCTCCAGACGGAAAAACCACTGGATACATCTGATCTTTTTTCAAGTTGATTTTCAGGGAGTTGGGTCAATATTTAAATGACATAGGAAGAATCTAATATCATTATCTGGAGTTGCCAAATAATAAATAAATGTAAAATAATAATAAATTATTTTATACAAATATAAATAATAAATATAAAATGTTATTAAACAGAGCTATATTGAACATGGGTTGAGGCTGGAGCCTTCAGGGATGAATACCTTACTGAGCCAACTCAGCATGGACAAGGCAGCCACAGAGGATTAACAGCTGGCTGTTCTGGAAAATAGGTACAGTCCTAGCCTGCTTTGTACATGTGGTAGCAGGTTACATGGAGGGGATCCAAACTAGGTCGTCTGAGTCAAGAGTCCATGTCCAAATTCAAAAATCTATACTGCTCTTTTATCCTTGCCAGTTATCCCACCACTCAGTAAATTTTAATTGTTGGTGTGAACAAATTCTGTATTCAGTTCTATATATAACTTGCTATGTCTTTGAGTCTCAGCTGATAATATTAATTTGATAGTTTTGAAGACAAATTAATATTACTTAATTAAATTAAGGAAATGCTGACAATGACTCTGAAAATGTATATAATTAGAACTCTGGGCTATATATTGTCCTAGGAAAACAACAGAGAAAATGTTCTAGTCCTCCCATAAAAATATTCACAGTCTAGGAGATAGTAGAGAAATGGTACAAGTAATTCAAATGTGAGCCTGAGTTTGGTAAGAGGTGCAACAGGAGAATAAACCGTATGCAGGGGGTTTTGGTGAGGGAGAAATTGATTACAAATGCAAGCCTAGTGAGTTGCTATTTAAATTAGGCCTAATAAGATACATATGAATTTCTTGGGGCACCTAGGTGGCTCAGTCAGTTAAGCATCTGACTCTTGGTTTTGGTTCAGATCTTGACCTCACAGTCATGAGATTGCGTCCGCATTGGGCTCTGCCCTGAGCATGAAGCCTGCTTGGGATTCTCTCTGCCCCTCCCTTCTCTCTCCTTCTCTCTCTGCCCCTCCCCTGCTCATTCTCTCTCTTTCTCTCTCTCTCTCTCTCTCACACACACACATACACACACACACTCAAAATAAACATTAAGTATATATATATATTCATACACATATATATACATATATATGAACATATGAATTTCCATTAGTTTCTCTGCTTCCAAGTCCTCTTTCCCATAATGTTTTGGTAATCTCTCACACAGAGATCTTATTTCAGCATAATTCTCAAAATCTCCCTTATTTCCCTATTGATTATTGCATGAAGTACAGATGATTAATCCTAGTTGTCAAGAGCTTTTATCATTAAACTAGTGAATCTCAACCCAAGATGCTTATTAGATTCACTGGCGCCATTGCAGACAACTGAATCAGAAGATTCCCGTGGATAACCAGAGTCACAAGGCACGGATCCAGCCTCTGGGTTCTTCCCTCTGTCTCCTTTTGTCTCCCATGTGCATGTGAGCTCACGGGGGCACACAGAAAAACAGACATAAAGCAAAAAAATCAGTGAAAAGTGGAGATAGGAGAAAGGGAGAGAGGGACAAGTATGAGAGTGTGTGTGAACAAAACCAGGAGGAGAGGAAAGGACAAAGAGAAAATGAGATGAGAAAGATATGAAAACAGATTCACTGAAAGATTTGGTAAGATACAAAATGAAGAAAAGGAAAGAGAAAAAGCAAAGGACACAGACAGATATTGGTGAAGAGAATATGATATAGAGAAAAAATATAAAAAATGAAATATCTACTTTCCTCTAGACACTTAGATAGGAGTAGGTGATATTAGTAGTGACAAACTGAGATCCACATAGAAAAGGGATTAGAGAGAGACTGAGATAATGAAATAGAGATAATAATTTATAAGAAGAAATTTAGGGGCGCCCAGTTGGCTCATTCAGTTAAGCATCTGACTTCGGCTCAGGTCATGATCTCCCAGTCTGTGAGTTCCAGCCCCACGTCGGGATCTCTGCTGACAGCTCAGAGCCTGGAGCCTGCTTCAGATTCGGTGACTTCCTCTCTCTCTGCCCCTCCCCAGCTCACAATCTGTTTCTCTCTCCCTCTCTCTCAAAAATAAACGTTAAAAAAGAAAAGACATTTAAAAGGAAAAAGTGAAAGAAGAAAGGTAGAAAGAGACAAACAGAAAAGACTAGATGAGCATAGAAAGAAAAAAAGAAGTAGGGAGGAGATGAGCCAAGCATAGGCAGACAGACAGAAGGAACAAATATAAATGGGAAGAAGGAGTGAAAGAGTGCCAGAAGAAAAACAAGAAAGGGGCAGATGTAGAAATAAAGAGAATATGTCCGGGAAGAGAACGCAGGAACAAGAAGAACATAGTAATAATTAAAAGAGGAAAAAGTAAGAAATGAGAGAGAGAAAAAGAAAGAAAGAGAACCAGAAATATAGAGGAAGGCAAGAAGAAGTAGAGGGGACGCATTCAGTTTACCCAAGGTGAGGGTGGCAACTGTAAGACTTGGGGCTGGAGATGATGTTCCATGCTGGGAGGTGGAGCTCTCGGCCAAGTATCTGCTAAATAGGGTACACCCCAGAGTGTCCCCAAAATCATCATCAAGGAATCCTCTATGGGAATTCATAGGTATGCTCTTGTACCATTCTGCCAGGAATGGATGGAAGGGCTTGCCACTAGCATCGCTGGCATTTTTCTGGCCTTATTTCTGACCTCTTTGAAATTAGGGGCTCGGTCAGTTTACACCAAAAGGAATTGTCAGGAATTACATCTGGGGAAATGCAGAGGAGAGAGGGCACTCTTAAACATGGTGTGAGATCGATGCTACAATTGGAACAGTGAGAACTTACATTTTATTTTTTCTTTAAGTTTTTATTTATTCTGAGAGAGAGAGAGAGAGAGAGAGAGAGAGAACAGGGGAGGGGCAGAGAGAGAGAGGGGGAGAGAGAGAATCCCAAGCAGGCTCTGCACTGTCAGTGTGAAGCCTGATGCGGGGCTCAAACTCACAAACCGTGAGATTACGACCTGAGCTGAAACCAAGACTCAGGCGCTTAACCTACTGAGCCACCCAGGCACCCCAAAAACTTTTAAACCCACTGTCTTATGAGAATCCAAGCATCATAGCCTGTGGCTGCTGGCCTATTAATAGTGGTCTAGTTATATAAATGTGCAACCCCTAGGAGTGAAGGAAAGAAAATCCAGTCGTATTTGCAAATGACAAGTTTATGAAAACTACTGAGTTACAGAGAGTGTCATATCATATTCCACGAAGGAAGAAGCTTGCTTGAATTGCACCCTCCGGTAGAATCAATCGTTAAGGTAATGTAGCCATCTCCTTATACCTCTTTGGAACAGCTTCTCTTGATTTTTGACATTCCTTTGTCTTTGTTATAGACCCCAAAACATGTAGAACAATTAGTTTTGGAAACTAATTGTCTGGAAATTTAAGTAATGTGTTTTTATTTTCCTTGCAAGCACCACATTTTTCCAGAATCTCCCCAAAGCGTGAAACTTGCTGTTGAACATGTTGCTCTTGGAAGGCTTTGGCAGATGCATATGAAACTAAAAATAGTAGCTTTCAAAGAAAATTTTTCTCTTATGCCAGGCCATTTTGAGCTGAATCCTCACACTCTGTGGTATCTGTACTTTCCCGTCTGTTGTTTAAAATACTCTAGAAATGCCTGAAAAGACTAGGGATATATAGCCTTTTTTTTTTTTTTTTTTTTTTTTTTTGAGATAGAGAGAGCCTGCAAGCAGGGGATGGACAGAGAGAGAGAGATGGTGAGGAAGAATCAATCTTAAGCAGACTCCAAGCCCAGTGCATAGCCTGAGGCGGGGCTCAATCTCATGATGTGAGATCATGACCTGAGCTGAAATCAAGACTCAGACGCTTAACAGAGCCACCCAGGCGCCCCAAGGGATCTGTAACTTTTAAATAGTAATTATTTCACTCTTAGCTCAATCTAGCTTCACAAGAGCTCTGTGCATAGAGCATGGCATCTAATCATGAATCTCCCTTCAAGATCACAAAGATGTCTTCCTCGCTCCTGCCTTTCTTTCCTTCCATCTTTATTCCTTCCTCCCTTTCTAGTAAGGAAGATTAAGCCTTACAGGCCCTGATTGCTTGAAAACTATTGGTATAATAACATCAAGTTTTCCTGGTGATCAGATTGTTTACCCCAGAGAATTATCTGTGGGGCTTCTGAAGGCCATGAACTGCACACAATTGTAGGAAAACTTCTGAAAGTTTTGTTGTGGAACACATACAATATGCTACACTTGTTCTACACTTGCAGGTACTTGGGCTACATGAGTGAAAATCTTGCACCTATGTACAAATATAGTCATGGGAAAAAAAGAAACTAGAGGTCTAACCCAGAAAGCAAAAGTATATTCTGTGACTCTTTGCATATCATGGCTTAATTTAAATCAGGTTTTACTTTGTATTCCAGATTTCAGTTTACTTTTTTACTGCTCATGTTTATTTAAAAAAAAAGCGGGGGTGGGGGGCACCTGGGTGGCTCAGTTGGCTAAGCATCTGACTTCGGCTCAGGTTATCATCTCACAGCTTGTGAGTTCAAGTCCCACGTCAGGCTCTGTGCAAACAGCTCAGAGCCTAGAGCCTGCTTTGGATTCTGTGTCTCCCTCTCTCTCTGCCTCTCCCCTGCTCCTACTCTCTCTCTCTCAAAAATAAATAATAAAACATTTAAAAAAACCTTATTTGAGTCTGGAATTCAGATAGAAACCTAATCAGTAGGACCAAATGATATCATTGAGAAGTGATCCTTCAGGCTCTGTGTGAACACCTTCACTGATGCAGGGCTCACTATTTGAGAAAGCTCCTTTTCTCTTTGCTCAGTGCATTAGTTTGGAAGCTTCAAGAAGCAGATACCAAGAAGGTATTAGGCAGATGTTATGAACTGAATTGCATGTCCACAAAATTTGTATGTTAAAACCTTAAACCCCAATGTGGCTGTATTTAGACATAGGGCATTTGAGGAAGTAATTAAGGTTAAGTGAGGTCGTAAGAGTGGGGTCCTAATTCAATACAACTGCTATCCTTATAAGGAGAGAGAGAGAGAGAGAGAGAGAGAGAGAGAGAGAGAGAGAGACAGGATGTACGCACACAGAGGAAAAATCATATGAGGACATAGTGAGAAGAAGGCAGCCATCTGCAAGGCAAAGAAGAGAGAGGCCCTAGGAGAAACAAACCTGCTGATACCTTGGTTTTTGGACTTCTAGCCTCCAGAACCATGACAAAACAAGTTTCTGTTGTTGAAGTCACCTGATGTGTAGTATTTTATTTTGGCAGTCCTAGCAAATACAGCAGGCAATATATTTATTGGGAGAATCACCTGTGAAGGAAAAAGCGGGAGACAGCAGGAATCGGTAGGGAGAATCTTCAGGTAGCCAGGTATGTCTGATACCCATACAAAGAGAGAAGGAAATAGATTGATAGGAAGAGTCTAATATCTCAGTGTAGTTCTGAGAAAGTTTCATCTAGGTTGGTGAGGACTTCTTGAAAATATTGTCCATCAGAAGAGTTTTGCACAAGGCAGGAGTGGCCTGGCGTAAATGCTGTAACTGTGGTAAGTTATTGGCTGGGAAACATTCCAGATGGATCCAGGGAGGGAACAACTGCAGCTGTCAGTCAGCTGTGTTCCAACAGCAGGTTCTCAAAGGTGGTCTAAGCAGCATGCTTCCCTATCTGCCACCGTCAGCTCTCTTAGAAAGCTCTCCTTATATTAAAAGAAAATCAGAGTATCCACACTTAACACTAAATGCTCCTCTATTACTGACACAAACGAATTAGGATTCTATTGGTTGCAAGTAGCAGGAATTCAGTTGGAACTAGCTTACACAAAAATAATTTTTAGAAAGGTATTTAGTTGACTTACAGAATTTAAGGGTAAAAACTGTTCCTGAGGGTTGGATTGCTGTAATAAACGAGGAAAGTTTCCTCACATTGTTTCTCATGGCTGTTTCTCTCTGAACAACTATAGTTTGCCATAAGAATACATACCGGTTTCCTCAACTATTGAATTGGAACATCATGGAATATGGCTGCCAACTGTTTCTGAATTTGCATATTCAGGTCACATACAGCTCAGAGGTAATATTTTTTCATCTCCAGTTCCAGAATTCCAAGGGGAATATTTGAGTGGCCCAGCCTGGGTCGAGTGTTCATTCTGAACCATCAACAATGGTAGGAAAGCAACAATGGTGGGCTTACATTAGACCAGTGGTCCTCAAGCTTGATTGCACAGCGAAATCACCTGCAGACCTTTAAAAATACTGACCACTTACCTCCATCCTCTTCGCCTCACCCCCAGACTCCAAACTCCAGCCCAGGATTCTAACTTAATCAGTTGGTGTGCCATTTGGTCATGGAGGGTTTTAAAACTCTGCAGGTGATTTTAAGGCACATCTCAGGAACATGCATCACCCATGAAGCTAGATGGGTGGGAGGGGGGGCGGGAGTGCGAACAACTGCAAAGAAGCGGTCCTGGCAACCACCTGTAGATTCCCACCATGAAGTAAAACTTTCCATTGTTTCTAAGGAACCTTCTTACTTAACCTATTCAATAAAAGCTATATTTCTACACCCCATTTTTAAAGCGTGTCTTATTTTGCCATGTTTTTGGTTAAAGATTTTATTAAAAACACATGCCAAAAAAATCCTTCATGTACCGTAGGAAAAGTAACTTACTCTAGCAGGTAATATATATACCTTATAAAAATAATATTTGTTTAAAAAACCCTCTAACTTGAAATATACTTTTCATACAGAAATAAAAGTCTGAAAACGTATATGCTTCTAAAACAAACCAAACTTTTGGCATAAAACTTACGCTAGCAGATAACTCCTTTTTATAAATTACTTTCTTCCATTGTGGAGGAGATACCACTTTGGCAGTGGGATCTACTGAGGCCAACTCTTTTCCAGGTTTCACGTTCTGCCTGTTCTGGCTCTTCAGAAATGTTTTAAAGCAACCCTGGTTGGAATACAATATTAAATTTTTTCTTGAATTTATCTTTATATTGCTTTGGAGAGTCTTGGTAAAACCTGTTTAAATGATTGGTTCTCTTGTAAATTACCATGCTTTCTGATGTTACCGTTCTATTTAGTCAGATACCAAATTTTATTCCCTCAAAATGTATTTAAATATTGTTTCCACTTTCTCACCAATGCTTCATATTGTTAATCTTTTTTACGTTTTGTTAATCTGATGAGAAAAAAGTGGCAGCTTGTTGTTTTTATTTGCCTTTTACTAATAACGAATGGGGCTGAGAAACTTTGCACACATTTATTGGAATTTTATGTTGACTTGGTTGGGGAGAAGAGGCTTGCTTGTTCTTTATGTATTTTGCGATTCAATGGTTTGTCTTTCTTATTGAAGTCTAGGGGCTTTTTATATATCATAGATATTAAATGTCATCTATTATTTATCTTATAAACCATCTGTCTTCTATTATTTATCACTGAATGTTCCATTTGATTGGCTCAGTATATTTCTTTGGTTTTTACTGTTTTCACTACTACTAAAATAGTGCTAATTTTTCTTCTCTGTACACTATGCTTCATTTGTTTTAATTACTAATTATATTGGCTAAGACTTTCAGAATATTGCTGATTGTTAACAGTTGTTCTTATATTGCTCTTGATTTTAATGGGATTATTTTTGCTATTTCACCATTAGGTTAAAATTTGCTGTTGATATCTAAAAATATTACTTACTCATCAATTTATTTATAAATTACTTAACAGTAATACTTTATATTTTTCTAGGTTTTTTCCAGATTGCTTATTGAAGCTTATCATGTATGTCTTAGTGTCCACTGGGATTATTTTTTTCTTCTTTAATATACTGTAGTTAGTTATATCAACAGATTTCCTAACATTGAACTATCCTTGTATTTGTCAAATAAAGGGTTTTTATTTATAGTATATTCTGACACTTTTATATACTCATAAGTGGGGTAAGTCGAGATAATTTTTCTTGGTTCTGTCTTTGTCCAATTTTTCTATTCAGATTATGCATGATTGAATGGGATTGCCAGTGATGCTGAATAGAATAGCACAAACTGTTTGGCTTATATAACAAAATTCATTGTCCCATGGTTCTGGAGGCTTAATGTGAACTCAGGATATCAGCAAGTTTGGCTCTTTCTAAGGACTGGGAAGGGAAGATATGTTCCCCCATCTTTCTTTGTCTCACAGATGGCCATCTCCTGCCATGTCTTCACATCATCTTCCTCCTTATATAATTGTTTAAATGTCCCCTTCTTAGAAGGATAGCAGCCATATTAAATTAGGACACATATTAACAATTAAAAAAATTTTTTTTAAATTTTATTCATTTTGAGAGACAGAGAGAGACAGAATGCGAGTAGGGGAGGGGCAGAGAGAGAGGAAGACACAGAATCCAAAGCAGGCTCCAGGCTCTGAGTTGTCAGCACAGAGCCTGATGTGGGGCCTGAACTCATGAACCGTGAGATCATGACCTGAGCCAAAGTCATGACCTGAGCCAAAGTCTGACACTCAACCAAATGAGCCACCCAGGTGCTCCTTTAATGACATCATTTTGACTTGATACTTAGGGTCTGTAAAGACCCTGTCCCCAAATAAGGTCACTTTCTGAGAAACTAGGGTTTAGGGCTTCAACATATACATTTTGGGCAAGCACAATTCAATACACAGCAGAAGGTTTCCTGTAGTTAGGAATTAGGTAAAACTTTTGGGATAGAAGGAAAAAATACAGGGTAAATCAACAGATATTCAGACAGTAGAGGCATGTCTATGGGTTTTGGGAAGTTACAATATTCCAGTTTTTGATTTGAAATATCTTTTGACTCAAGAATATCTGATCTCAGGAATTATCCTATGAAATACAAGCTGAATTTTAGGATAGAAGTATATGTGTGTCTGAGGCAGGTAGAGAGAAGGTGGGGGGAGGTGTTGAATGTGTCGATACTTAACTAGCATTTCTAACAGGTCTATTATAGAAGCCCCTGTTTTGCTGTTTAGCAACACTTCATATTCTTATCCTGCTTTCTCCACACTTCTTCTCCCTATACACACTAACAGTAATAATCAAAACTTGCTAAAGGGCATAAGATGCCTCTCCTGAGGAAAGGAAACATTGCCTATTGCCAGAATCCAGAGCTCTACTAGACTCAATGAGTGAGGGCTGTGAAAAGATGAGACCTAGGCCAAGAGAGAACACCCAGCTCCAGTAGTGTATCAAGGAGAGGTAGTGGGGAAATAGGCAAGTGATTCTGAGGGGGTAAGGGGATGCCTGATTGGTAGCAACTTAACAACAAATTTGCAAAATTCTTGAATATTCAAGAATCATCTCTCACAAGTCTGTCTGAGCTATACCACTCTTAACAGTTCCTCAAAATCTGTTTCCAGTGTAGTCATCCAAAACCAACACATTGTTTACTATACTAGTTTCCTGAGGCTGCTGTAACAAATTACTACAGACTTGGTGGCTGAAAGTAACAGAAATTTCTTCTCTCACAGTTCTGGAGGCCAGAGTTCAAAATCTGGCAAGGTCATGCTTCCTCTGGGGGCTGTAGAAGAGAATCCATTCCTTACCTCTTCTAATTTCTGGTGGCTGTCAGCATTCTTCGGCTTTCTTGGCTTGTGACCACATTACTCCATTTCTGTCTCCTTCTTAACATTGCTTTCCCTTCTGTGTGTCTTTTCTCTGTGCGTCTGTCTCTTTCAATGGCCTTTGCCATTAAATTTAGTGCCCATCTGAGGTGCCTGGGTGGCTTAGTCAGTTAAGTGTCCAACTCTTGGTTTTGGCTCCAGTCATGATCTCAGTCTTGAGATTGAGCCCAGTGTCAGGCTCTGTGCTGGGTGTGGACCCTGCTTAAGATTCTCTCTCTCTCTCTCTCTCTCTCTCTCTCTCTCTCTCTCTCACTCTCTCTCTCTCTCTCTCTCTCTCTCTCCCTCTGCCCCTCCTCCCTCCTTCCTTCCCTCCCTCATTCTCTCTCTTAAAAAAAATTAGGGTCCACCTAGATAATCCAAATGATTTCTCATCTCAAGATGTTTAACTTAATCACGTGCAAAAAAAATCTCTTTTTCCAAGTAAAGTAACATCTGTAGTTTAAAGGATTAAGATGTAGGCATGTATTTTTGGAGTGTGGGGGTACACCATCCAGCCCATTACATTTACTATAGTCTAAAATTCATATTAGAGGGGCGCCTGGGTGGCTCAGTCGGTTAAGCGTCCGACTTCGGCTCAGGTCATGATCTCGCAGCCAGTGAGTTGGGGTCCCGCGTTGGGCTCTGTGCTGACAGCTCAGAGCCTGGAGCCTGCTTCAGATTCTGTGTCTCCCTCTCTCTCTGCTCCTCCCCCACTCACACTCTGTCTCTCTCTGTCTCTCAAAGATGAATAAATGTTAAAAAAATTTATAAAATTCATATTAGATTGATGTTAAAATTTAAGAGAACAGAGAAAACGAGAGGAATATTTTTTTTAATATTTACTTTTTGAGTGACACAGAGAGAGTGGGGGAAGGGTGGAGAGAGTGGGAGACCCAGGATCTGAAGCACACTCCAGGCTCTGAGCTGTCAGCACAGAGCCTGACATAGGGCTCAATCTCATGAATTATGAGATCATGACCTGAGCTGAAATCAAGAGTCAAGCATTTAACTGACTGAGCCACCCATGTGCCCTGAAAGTGAGAGGAATATTATGTTATTATTATGGACATGAAATCTGGAGCCAGACTAGTTTAAATACCAGTTCCATCACTACCTAGCTGTTAGCACTGTTACTTATTGTCTCTGTGCCTCTATTTCCTCATCTGTAACATGAGATAATAATGCCTGGTTTATTGGGTTGGTTTGAAGATAAATTGCCCATAGTAATATATGTGTTTGTTATTAGCATTTTTATTATTGTTATTATTAAGTAGAGGGAGGTTGGCTGGATTCCCAAGATTCATTAAAATAGTGGCCTTTATTAAAGATTGAAAATCTTCTACTGTGCAAGACCAGAAATTTGCCATTTAGAAGTCCACAAACTAGGTTTGAAAGGAGTGGAGTAAAGATCCAACTTCATTCATCTGTACATTCCAATTTTGTCTCAGGTCTGTCTTGAAAATGGTAACAGGCTGCTTTGTTTTCCTGGTTCCTCTTTTGAATTGGAGAGGAGAATGTATACCTTCTACTTGATCAAAACGGCTTAAGTTTGTCCCTTCCTCCAACAGTTCCAGATTTAGGAAAAAGCAAACTTTGAAAACCTTGAGAGATGTGTTAATGCTATATGCTTTCACCATCACAATTTGAATCAGCATCACTACAACATTCATTCAGATTCATTATGGTGCAAGAACAGAAATGCTAGTCCACTAAGCACTCATGTTAGTGTGTATTTAATAAAATAAATAGATTCTGACACCCTGGTAAATTATGTGAGGGGGAAGGTAAGAAATATAAAATATAATTAACTCACATAAGTCATTTTGATGCCTTTCCTCTGCAAGTATTAAAATGTCTTTGCTGCTTCCTCTAGGAATTACTTAAAACACTGACATATTATGCTTCTTCTATAGAATTTTCAGATAGCCAATTATGTGGTTTAGAAAGTTAAAAAGAAGAAAAACTCTAGAATTCCATTTTCAAATTGACCCTCATTTGTAGACCATAGATTCATTCAAATAAAAATTATCTTCCACAATCTGGTCAATTATATAGGCAATTACTATTTAATGCTTTGTTCTATTTTCTGACTTTAATTTTAAATCCAATTCAATTGAACTTTTAGTTTATTTTGTTTTTTTTAAATTTTTAAGATCCCTTTTATTTAATTAATTAATTTTTTAAAAAATTATTTATTTTTTATTATTTTTTTTTTAACGCGCTCCAGCGGGTTTTATTAAGGAAAACTTCTGCACGGTTTACTTTTCACCGGTGTGTTCTCACATGCTTCTAATGATATCAGAATCACCTGGATCATGACGGCCGCCGTGCAACACTATGCAGTATTTCCCACACGCTGCACCCCGTTCAATAGTATTGCCACTGTAGTGACGGACGTCAGTTTTGGCCAACAGGGCACAGTATCCCATCTCGGATTTCCTCAAGGTCAGGCAGTTGTTGAGGAGGATGACTAGTTTTGCTTGCCATGTGTGATCATTTCCAGTCTGCTTATACCCCAGTGCGTACGTTCCACTTTTCACAGTGAGTTGGAGCCTAGAGTTGATTCACTCCAGTGGCTTTTTCATCGTCTTTGTGGCCACCCTCTTCCTGCCTTAGGCGCGGGATGGTCCCAAGCAAGAGCAGTTGCCAAGATGGATGGGAGTGAGAAAGGATAAGATCTCTTTTGTTAAAAATAAATATAAGACCCTTCTGGGGGTGGGCAGAATGGGAAATGCTAAATAATTCAAATAATTGGTATGAAAAATGTCAGTTGTAATGAACAAAACTGTGTTTCTGAAAGTAGCTTTTTATCTGTGTTATTATTACTCACGTTTAATTTGCCTGGCCAGAAACTAGAAAGCGTCAGGCTGTTAGATCCAAAAAAAGTGGTCTCGTGACCATGGTGAGGTAAAGTCAGGAAAATAACGTATATTTCGAAGTTATTCTTAGGATTGTCTATTACTCTACATTTATGCGACTACTCAGTAATAATGTACGTTGAAAAAATATTTAGCTCCATTAATTGCATAATAAAATGTACTGTTTATAAAGTGTATCTAAGGGCTGAGAAAAGCAGCTCAATATTTATTATGAGTTATCCAAATTTAACACTATGATCAGATGACTTTCATTTTTGCTCTTAATAACTTAAATTTTATTTTATTTATTTTTATTTTTTTAAGTTTATTTATGTATTTTGAGAGAAAGAGAGAGAGAGTGAGCAAGCAGGGGAGGGGCAGAGAGAGAGGGAAAGAGAGACTCCCAAGCAGGCTGTGCACTGTCAGCACGGAGCCCGACGTGGGGCTCTATCTCGCGAGTTATGACATCCTGACCTGAGCTGAAATCAAGAGTCAAACGCTTAACTGACTGAGCCACCCAGGCACCCCATTAATTACTCAGGTGTTAAAGAAGGCTTTTGCATGAAGTTTCTCTCCACTTATGCTTTCAGTTAAGTTCGTAAGTAAAACCGAAGGCAACTAGAGACAAAATGACAAGTTACCACACGTCCCCAGGTGCTTTCTCTGACTCCTACCTTTTCCCTCACCTGCAAAATTCTCCAGTGAAAAGACTAAGAGAAAATCCTCATTGTAGACAAAAGTGATGAGTCTGCTCAAGCTTATTTTAAAAACAGGCTACTTCCTTGGTCACTAATTGCTTTGTTTTATGTGTAAGTTCCCTGCAGAGTTTCCCAGGTCCTTCATAATCTTTTCTCCTCCTATCACAGTACTTCCCCAGCCATTATCTCTACCTCATTAGGTCAGTTACTCTGTGGCTTTTCACAGGTACTACTAATCTACCACTTAATCCCCTTGTCTTCATCCACTAACAGAGCCCTCCCTACTTTAATCCAGACTTTTTCAAATTAATCCATCCATTTTCCCTTGTAGCACCTGATCCCACTTATACACTTTCATATACACTGATTATTTACAATGTGCCCTCCCAGGGACTGCAATTTTTATGAAAGTCGGGCATTATCTCTACGCTAGTGCCTGGCATTTGTTAAGTCATACATATTTGTTAAATACTTTTGTTTATAAGTATTTGCTTTACTTCCTCTCCAACTTGCAATAAATTTGCAAATATTCTCATATGGGGAAAATACCTGTTATTCTTTTTGAATCCACAGATGCTTCTGGACAATCTGTCTGCCTCCTAAAATACCAGTGACTTCATGGATACTTCAAAAATCGAGGCTCATTAACATCATGAGGCACTAGGGAAGGTCAAAGGAAGAACAAGCAAGAAGGTGGGGAAGAATGAGGCACGTGAGTTTCCGTAAGCGCTTTTTTAGCACACAGAGAGGAAGTATGTTATGCTTCACCTACTATCTCATCTAAAAGAGAATATCACAATAATGAAGTTTTTTGGAGCTTAATGTTTATAGCAGAACATTTGCAGGATATAAAGGAAAACATTGAAGGCTTCTGTGTTTCTGTTGTCTCTAAAAGGAGGCAAGAACAAGCCATTTCTATGCAAGTCCACAACCAGATGATTTAGGGCAAAAGGCGTTGCACTCTAAAGAGAGATTATCGTGTAGGGAAGATATTGACATGCAAAGATGCATCCTATTTTCCTCCTCATCCTTGGAATTTCACGTCCCAGGCAAAACAGATGACTCATATTACTGTAGAACAACCCACACCCACAAATCTTGCCAGAACTGTCTCGAAGGAAATCCTCAACTTTCATATCAACCTGGTCATGTCATTATTTTTCAAATACTCTTACAAAAGGAGTGTTTCATCATGACCTTGACATCCTTGGGAATAATTCAAATGAACTCTACTCCATCACAAAGGGAAAAATCTCCCATTATTTACATTTAACAGACCTGTTTTTCCCCCTCCTGATTTAAAAGCCCAATATCTGACTACATTTTTTTTCCTTTTGTACATATAATATTTTTGCCTACAATACTGCTTTTTCTCTCTGTCTGCCTTTGAAGATAGACTCATATTTCAGTCTTAACTTTGTTTCAGGTCAGTAAAGTCAAACTAGAACTGTAACGTATTTGGCAGAACATGTCATTGTCTTTGAGCAAAACCTGTATCTCTCCCTTCCTATTGCTTTGCACTAACCTTGACTGGGTGCTTTTCAGGCTCCCGCTTTTGCTCACCAGTTTGTTTTGTTTTGTTTTTTGTTTTTTGTTTTTTTAATTGAAGTAAAACTCACATAACATAAAATTAGCCATTTTAAAGTCATTTGGTGGCGTCGAGTGCATTTACAACGTACTCACTAATTCTTTTACTTCTCTCAAGTTGACCATATTTAACAAACTTTTGTTATCTCTTCATGACTGAGCTCAACCCTGTGCCTTCAGCTCTCACCAGTGTCTAAATCCTCTGAGAAGGCAGAAGCCTCACAGACTTCCTAGCTTTTCACCTCTTGTACGCCTTCTTTTCTCAGCGGTCCCTCTGTCATATTGCCTCCACTTTGTTGGTACCCTGTGCCCCCAAATACCCTCTTTCCTTTGCATTCTTTTTTTTAATGTTTATTTATTTGAGAGAGACAGGGAGAAAGGGAGAGAGAGAGATGAGCGGGAGAGCATGTGTGCAAGCAGGGAAAGGGCCAAGAGAGAAGGAGACAGAGGATCTGAAGCGGACTCCATGCTGACAGCACAGAGCCCCCCGCGGGGCTTCAACTCACACCCGTGAGATCATGACCTGAGGTGAAATCAGGCACTTAACCAACTGAGCCACCCAGGCTCCCTTTCCTTGCATTCTTAATCAATTCTTTCTTCTTTCTACCTGTTTCCCTGGTCCATGATTTCTCCACTCTGTGAAAGGCTTTAGTCCATTCTTATCTCTTGACTGCCGCCTGCTTTTCTAAACTTCTCAAGAGAGCCATCGTATTCTTTTGCTCATTTTAAAAAGTCATCTATTTACAACTTAACCCATGCCCCAGATTCCACTAAAACTGTTTTTGTAAAAGTCACCTCTCATTTACCAAACTGAAGATCTTAATTATAATTTTCAAAGACCTTTTAACCACATTTGACCCTGTTGACCAGGGCCTACTATTTGATCTGAAACACTGTTGGTCTTTGGTTTTTGTGCTATGTCTCTTTCAGGATTCTGTTTCCATCCCCTCTGGGGGAAAAAAAAAAGAAAGAAAGAAAACATTGGGTGCGGGGCCAACTCTGGGAAAGCCATCCTTTAAATTGAATTTTTAAAAACTTCATATTTGGCTTTCTATTCACTTTATACACTTCCATGGTTGACTTCACAATCTCTTATTCCATCTCCTGTCTTCTGTTGTAGTTGTTCTGCAAACTGAAAAAACAGCTCCAACAGCAAATGAGAATGAACTTTTGTCTTGTGAAGGTTTGGAAGCATAACATGAAATTGTTCACCCTAAGCACAAAACTACTTCGAAGGTCTGAGTTTTATTTTAATTCAGGTGGATTTTATATTCCACTTGATATTATATTTATTGTTCTTTAATTTATAAAACTTGTAACTAAAATGTCAGGTGAGGTAGTCTGTCCTTGGGAATGATTATTGTGTTTGCTTAAACCTCATACCATGTACTGTGGGTCCCCCTCCAACTCTCTGGGGATTTGGTGACTCTGTGTGGCAGCGAGAGGCATTTAAGCTTTCCTCAGTCACTTCTGACTTTGAGTTCCTGCTGTTTCTGATGTAGTTCATTTTATATACTATTTCACTATCCTTCTAGTACCATCCATCCCTGTCAGAACACCATCACCCCAAGTGTAGAAGATAAACTTCTTTCTCTGCAGTTTTCTAAATACAGCTGACACAATGAATTCAAAGGTGCAGTACTCAGTAGAGTTTTGATGTACTTGATGACAGTTATTTAAAAAGTAACTTCAAAGCCACATTAGCCATTCTTGTTCATCCGTATTCGCAGTTACCCATCATGCGATACCTTTCCATTTGCCTCGGCCTGTCCTCTAAGGATGTTCTGCATCGACACATTCTGAGAATCATTTTCTTAACGTTTTCCTGGAAACTGAATTCTTTCACCAAGAGCTACGTGCCATGAGCTTAGTTTTAAAATTTGTTTTCCCATTGCCAATGCTTGAGATCACTTGTCCTAGGAAAACACCCTGTAGTCTCCTATGACTTAGTGTAAACTTACTGTGCTGCTAAGTATATAGACCCTTTTTGTGCATATTCCATTTTGAGAGGTCAAACTCTTTGGAAATGACTTCCAAAGATGTATCTCTGGCCTGACTTCTATTGAGCTTTTGTTCTGTATCTTTAGAACATCCCCAGCACATCCCTGGCATTTCAAAATTAACAGAGCCCGAAATTGCACTTTTTATTAATTTCTGCAAGTCTGTTTTTCCTGTTGTGTTCTTTATCTTAAATAAAAGGATCATCATTCACTTGGGCGCTTTCTCTGCGAACCTTTCATCTGTGACCTCATGCTTCTTTCTTTCCTCGCTTCCTTCGTATGTATTCATTCGGTTACCACATCTTGTCAATTCTACCACTGAAATATTTTTGGGATTTGTTATCTCTTCTCACTTACCACTTACAGTACTTCTGCCCTCTGCTCACTTCCTCTCTCACTTGGGTTATTGCATTTCTCCTTGCCTGTGTTTCCATTGTCATTCTCTATATTGAATTTCTTCTATGCATTCCACAGTTCAGTTAACTCTCGATGCACTTATTTTCTGAACAATTCATTTACTGAACAGCTACTGTATGGCAAGCATTGTGATAAATGCTAAGGATAGGAAAAAAAAAAAGCAGCAAATGAGTTTCTGCCCTCAGAGTTTCATTTTAAGTTTCCGCAGTTTTGGTTATACTGTTTTCTCTGAATTAAAAAAAATGTATATTTAATTAATAAAAATATATACATTCAATTAATAAAATATGTATATTTAATAGATTTTATTCTAGTGTAGTTAGCATACGGTTGTAGTCATACAGGTGTACAATTTAGGGATTTAGGGATTCAACAATTCCATATATTTCTCAGGACTCATCAAGATAAGTGTACCCTTTAATCTCCTTCCCCTATTTCACCCATTCCCCTCCCCCCCCACCTCCCCTCTGGTAACCTTCTCTTTGTTCTTTATAGTTAAGAGTGTGTTTCCTGGTTTCTCTCTTTCTCTCTCTTTTTCCTTTGTTCATTTGTTTCGTTAAATTCTACGTATGAATGAAATCATATGGTATTTGTCTTTCTCTGACTGACCTATCTAACCTAGCATAATACTCTCTAGCTCCATCCATGTTGTTACAAATGGCAAGATTTCATTCTTTTTTTATGGCCAAGTAATATTCCATTGTATACATATATCTCCTTTATCCATTCCTCAGTCAATGGACACTTAGATTACTTCCATAATTTGGCTATTGTAAATAAGGCTGCAATAAACATAGGGGAAATTAGTATTCTTGTATTCTTGGGGTAAACATCCAGTAGTGCAAGGGCTGTATCATAGAGTAGGTAATTCTATTTTTAATTTTTTGAGGAACCTCTTTACTGTTTTCCACAGTGGATGCACCAGTTTTCATTTCTACCAACAGTGCACAGGGTTCCTATTTCTCCACATCCTCACCAATACTTGTTGTTTCTTGTGGTTTTTGATCTTAGCCATTCTGACAGGTGTGAAGCGACATGGCATGTGGTTTTGATTTGCATTTCCCTGATGGTGAGTGATGTTGAGCATCTTTTCAGGTGTCTGTTGGCCATCTGGATGTCTTCTTTGAAAAATGTGTATTTAGATCCTCTGCCCATTTGTCAATCAGATTGTTTTACTTTTGGTGTTTACTTGTATAAGTTCTTTCTATATGTTGAATATTAACTCCTTAATGGATATTTTATTTGGAAATATCTTCTCCTTTTCAATGCATTGCCTTTTTGTTTTCTTGATGGTTTCTTTTGCTGTGCAAATGCTTTTTGTTTTGATGTAGTCTCAATAGCTCATTTGCTTTGTTTTCCTTGCTTTAGGAGAAATATCCAAAAATAATGTTGCTATAGCCAATGTCAGAAAAAATTTTGCCTGTTTTCTCTTCTAGGATTTTTATGGTTTCAGACCTCACATTTTGGTCTTTTATCCGTTTTGAGTTTATGCTTGTATATGGTGTCAGAAAATGGTTCAGTTTCATTCTTTTGCATGTAACTGCCCAGTTTTCCCAGTACCATTTATTTAAGAGACTGTCTTTTCCCAGTCATTCACTCCTGTTTCCCTTGTCATAGATTAAATGGCTGCATAAGCATGGGTTTATTTCTGGGCTCTCTATTCTATTCCATTGATCCATGTGTCTATTTTTGTACCATACTGTTTTGCTTACTACAGCTTTGTAGTATATGCTCAACTCTGGAATTGTTATAAGCCCTGCTTCGTTTTTCTTTCTTAAGATTTCTTTGGCTATTTGGGGTCTTTTGTGGTTCCATATAAATTTTAGCATTATTTCTTTTAGTTCTGTGAAAAATGGTGTTGCTATTTGGATGGAGATTGCATTGGATCTGTAGATTGCTTTGGGTTTTATGGACATTTTAACAATATTAATTCTTCTGATCCAGGAGCATGACATATCTTTCTATTTGTTTGTGTCCTCTTTAATTTCTTCAATATTTAAAAATTTTCAGAACACGGATATTTTTCCTCCTTGGTTAAGTTTGCTCCTAGTTATTTTATTCTTTTTGGCATTCACCTCTTTTCTTAAAAGAGAGGAAACATCTTAAAGTGGTGAAGGTTGGCAGTCATTTGTACACTATATATCTCTACCGATCCTACTAAGTATTATTACCTCAATGTAATCTGGGTCCATCAGATCCACTTTCATTCTACACTTGAATGAGACTGAGAAGTAATTAATATGGTTTATCATTATAAAGAGTTTTGTAGTCTCCAAAGCTAGAGAGTGATCCTTTTTTTTTTTCTATTGAAGTTCATTGAAATAAATAAACTTCTTTTATATAAAACCACTATAAAATTCATTAGCAGGTTGTGGAGAGTCACTATATTAAGTGGAAGAAAATTATAGAGACCAAAAAGTTAGGTTGAAAGTTACGGTCATGTACAGTAAAGCAGAGATGGATGCATGCAGAGACAAAGATAAAATAGGCATGAATAGTTCATGAGGCTCTGGAGGCCCAGAGGGAAAGTTGGATGGATCTAGTTCTGGTTCTTCAATAAGGTTTGGATGCTTATACTGCCATCTGTTTGTGTGAGATAGCTTTTGTCGGGTGTCCCAGTCTAAGGGGGCATTAAACAAGGTCTCTGTGAAATGCCTTTAGTGTTAGGTCACTTTCTTCAATATAATAAGACATTAAGCAAGGGATTCATATGCAAGTCATTTATTAAAAAAGCGCTCCCAGATAAACTGATAAGGGAGTGAGGGAAGCAAGAGAGGGAAAGTAAGCAGCAAGTGCTATTTCAAGCAAGGGTGGTGACATCCTTATTCAGTAGGGGAATTTGGAATGTAAGATACAATGCACTGTTTGTCTTAACTCAAGGCAAAGTTGCTGGGCTTCCATATTCCCTCACCAATCAGTTGTTGGCTTATAGCCATCTTGGGAGGCAATGGTGATTGTAAACTCTCGAGGGCTTCCTGCCCTCTGGTTATGCTGCCTCAGATGCTTCACTAGCTCAAGGCCCTCCTTGAAAGAAAATGACTTGAGTGGCCTCCAGAACTATGAGATAATAAATCTATTGTTTCAAGCCACCAAGTTGTGGTAATTTGTTACAATGGCCATAGGAAAGTAATACAGATTTCATTAAAGAATCAGCAGACAAAAGGGTACTCTATCAAATGTTATACAACTTTTAAAAATAGTTAGTCTCCATTTGTATAACCAATCCCATCACTGTCTTTGGATTGCTCTTTGAGTAGCACTATACATTTCTATCCATGTAACAGATGCCCGTTCTTTGTAAAAACTATCTTAAATGAGTATCTGTAACTTGCAGTCAAAAGAAAGTTGACTAAGATTGCCTCCATTTTTTTTCTTTAAAACAATAGACATGTAGCTATGAAGGTGACCAGTACTCCTTCCTTGATGTTACCTCATGGCCAGAACTTCTAGATGCCCTTCATCTTCTTCATGGGGGTGAAGATTCTGGAGACTTTAGAGTTGTAGCCCTGCCATTGGCAGCTGCCCCCGACACTCCTGTTGAGTCAAGGCCACCATGACTAAATTAAATTTTTCTGGGATTGGCAGGCAATTAAGTAACTTGTGGACTGTCTCAGCTGTGGTCTCACTTTCCTTAATTATTAAGTCCTTTAAAAATGTCAAGATTCCATTAGGTATTTTACATGTTTTTGTTATGTCTATTTACCGGGTTTGTTTTGTTTTCATAATAGACACTCATATAGCCAAAATAACAGTTTATCTAATCTTTGGGTTAGATAAGCTCCCTCTCTACTCAATACTTTCTTTTCTTTCTTCATTAGGATATTTACTTACCAGGTCTTTTTTTTTTTACTCATATTCTGACTTTATATCTGTAGATAATTTTATATCTTCTAAATTTAATAAGCAATTTATGGTTGGTGTTCAATGGAGAAAGTAAAATAGGAAAACAAATTAGGATTTCATCTCACAAAGTTGTTTGGTGTGTTTAAATTTATGGTCTGAGGCAATATATTTGAAAACACTTGGCATTTCTTAAAACAATATATAAAGGTAATAGAGTTTGAATAATCACATTTTCTTGCTTTACACTACTGATTAAAGGTAAAAATTTCATCCGCTCATTTAATACTTTCTAAAGTGAGAGAAATCATTAACAGATTTGCATTTCTCTGTAGTTTTTGCTAAATTTAAATTTTAATTATTTTTTGTTTCTGTAAAAAAATTCAGACACTTTATAAGAACTTCTGTATTTAAATCCAGAATTACTCCCTTACCAACTTATTGTTTTTGATTTCCATGTTCTAATCTCAGAAGAAAAATATTAACTTGTAATATAAATCTGTTAAGATGATCTTGTTATTATACCCATTCCTCAGTATTAGATATGACATTGAAAATTAAGTAGCAGAGAGTTAAAATAAAAGTTGGATTTTGTGCTTTTGAAAATGGGTATAAATGATCTAATTGAGGAAAGCATGATATTGGGCTGTATGTTTAACATTTCCAATTTAAGTAGCTTTGAAACACCCCTTATGTGCACTTAAACTTGTCCATTCATGTACCCAGGTTTTTTCAGTTAGATAAAAATGGCACTAGGGTTATAAATCATCATTTTACCCATAACTTGTGATTTTGGAAATATATAAATGACATGACTTTGAAAAGTTGATAGACATTTTATATAAAATACCCAGAATATTAAACAGTTCTGAAATAGGAAATGTTACTTGCTCCCTGTGTTTTTATCAGTTATGTTGATGTGGTTCTGACTTCAAACCCAGTCTATCCAAGCCTGCTAGAGAACAAGTTCTTTGGCTTACATCTGTGGCATGAGGTTACTGCAGCTAACTCTTTCTAGGCTCTTTAGATAAAATGGAGGTGATCAGAATGAACCAAAACAAATAGCCCATTTTATCTCTTTTGGGGTCTTTTCACAGTAATCCAAATAAGCTGCTATGTGCTTGAGTTACCACACGATGGTGCTAAGTGAATGCTCTATAATGAGAGCAAGCCCTAAAAAGACTCCTTTCAAACTGTATAATGGAACAACTGAAATTATCCACTTAAAACATAAATGTGGCCTAATTCAGTTCTGCAATTCCACAGAACGTTCTTCATAATGAAAATATTGTCAATTTATGCTCTTTTTATTGAAGTTTTCTCTCCCCCACCATAGACTGACAGAATTAGTAGTAAACCCTGGAAGCAGGTAGATGTGAAAGATGTTGTCTTGAGTTTATTTCTAGTGAAAAGAATTATCAGGCATTTATAGTCAGAAGGAAAATAATAGCATTAGCTCTTTATCAACATATAACTCTTATAAACCTTGTCATTTCATTTCTATAAAGTGTTTTCTTCCTTTTGCATTATTAATTCTCAGGACACCTCTCAGAGGCGAGTAGTAAATTAAATAATTACTACCATTAAGATGGAAAGTCATGTGCCTAGATATTAAAATTTCAAGATGGGGGAAATAGTGAAATTATCTTTTACAAGGGGACAATTTTGTGGTCAACGTTAGTGCTCCTATCAAACAAACTGAAATAAAACCAATGGGGAGAAGCACATATATTTTAAAAAGAAAAGTGAGGCAACAGAAGGTAAGATGAATTTGGTTCTTAATACTTGAATTTAACCTCATATTCTATCTTGTACTCATACAGTGTAGGACTAAAAAAAAGAAAAAGTCATTCTTATCATTCATACATTTTTCAGGTGACACACTTTTTTCCATTATTGTTTTTCAAGCACCTTATTAGTTTGAGTTTTTAAAAATGCCTTAGTCAGTTCAACCTGCAGCAGATAATCTGACTCTTAGTGGGTTCATTAGGAAGACACTCCCACTAGCCTATCCAGGTTGCCCTTTGATTAATAGAAATTCCAAACTCCTATATAATCTCTGTACAGTATCTTGCTCTCCTCCATTATTTTTGCTTATCTTAAACACACCTGAACAGAGTTCCATATCTTGGCTTATTCATTATTTGACCCTACCTGACACTGTATCTTTCCTTAGTCTCCTTGGATAAAAGAAATCAATTACTGATATCAGTTCTCTAATTTTTTCCTTAATCTTCCCCAGTGGAAAACCAAGCACAGAACCCTTAGTTGTCTTTCTGATGCTTCTGAGAATGGGTAGCTACCGACCTGTTTCCCTTTACTAATTTACTTGAATGTATAAACTATACTATATGCACAATCACATAGGTTGTGTATTAAAAGACAATATTCCTTGGCTCTTCTGATTTCAGTTTTGGAGAGGTCTGTTCTCTGTTTAGCTTGCTGCCTTAAATTACTTTTGTGGGCAGAACACCAAAGCTGTAGAGGCAGGGCTCATGTAATAAACTGCTCCTCTCCTCTGCCCCCTTCCTCTCCTCACTCTGCCCTTTCTCACTCTCCCTTCCCTTTCCTGCTGTCTCGTCACTTCTTCTTAAATTTGGAATTTTAGGTTCTCAAGCACAGGTGAGAATGACAAGAAATAGGTTGGGGGTGGGGAGCGGGAAACTTGTAATTGTTAAATTACAACCCAAGGGACACAGTGATAAACATCAACTTGAAGTTCTTTCCGACTAGGTTGCATGGCTATTACAGGCATATGCAAACTGTATGTACATAAACTTGTGACCCACTTGCATATTGATCTTGGAAGTCTTAACTTCTTAAATGCTGCTCAATCTGACTATCATGAAGTTTCTCTGTCCTCAGCATGAAAGATTGCCTCTATTAAAAAAATATCGATATTTTCACCTCCATCGCTTAAAATATGGAGCCAAAATAAGCTTTTGTGAACTGTTGCTTTATCCTGTCATCCTCATCTACTTGGCCATGATAATTACACTACTGTAACCGGCTTGAATTTTCTTTGGTTGTAATTCTAAAATGATCCATGTTACTGTGATGAATATGTGTTTTTATGGAGCTGGCTTCATTTCCTCATCCTCAGGATTGGGTGATCGTGTTTCCTCTCTGGATGAATTAGAGTAGTATATTTGAGATTATATTTCATTAGTTTTATTGCTGCTTGTTAAAGTTTTATTATCCTCTCTGTTTTATATTTCAGGCTGGCAACACTTGCCAGCAGTGCTAAGTGACTTGATATATATGAATCATAACTTTGTGACCTAAGAATATGCTGTCTGCAAATATAATGGTGCTTCAGAAGCGATACTTTATAATGCTATTAAACACATGCATTCACAGAACAGCTATCTAAAATTAAGGAACTTTATTTCAAATTTTCTTTCATCCCAGGCCAAGTATTCAGCAGGTTTCCTAAATGGTACATAATATGCTTTAAGTAAGAATTCATTCATTCTGATGATTTTCATTTATTTCATGTAATCGTTATCTGCTATGTAATCGTAATTCATTAGTGTCTTTAAAGTTCTCTAGCACTTAGGTCAACTCTGAAACTACTTGGTGCTACTTAGGTTGATGTCTCTTTACTCAGCTGAATAAACAGTTGAGTAGGTATAATGGATAGTTACACATCGCATAATTGAAGTAGGGCTAGACAGGTTGAGGGTTGAGTAGGAAGTACGTATCCTACCATTATAGAAACCTTATTCCTCTGGACTCACTATACTGTGGTTTCTTGTTCTGTAAATGGAGATTAAGCTTAAAGGTAGCACTCCTTGATACATTTATAATAATTGTTATTATAAAGAACAATGATTTTAGAGGACATGATTCAAATAAGTCACTTAAAATTGGACTCCTTAAGAGCAAATTTTCTTAAACTTTTTTTTCAGGAAAAGGTAGTATTTTAGTTTTCTAGTAAAGAGAATATTACCTGCGATCACCATCCATAATTTAGTCTCTCGAAGGAGAACGATTCTTTATGGATATTTATGGAGCTCCCACTCTATGCCAAAGGATACTTTGAATTATATTTAACACATTGTTATTTTTGGGTCATGATACTTTATGTCATTGAAACTAGTAATTGGTACAAAAATCTTTAGTTAACTAGATGTTCACTACCCATAACATAAAATTCTTGGGACATTTTAGAAAAGAAAAAGAGAGCATTATGTATTTTTACAGGGTTTTTCTTTCTTGGTAGTACTCTTAACACTTAAAAAATTAAAAAACAAATTTGATTGATCATGTTATCAAACTCTTTACTCATTAAAAGCAAAATAGGACAAAAATACAATCTGTGTGAGAGAAACAGGCAACACGGAAATGCCAACGCACCAGGTCTTGGAGCAGACAGAAATCCCATGCTTGCCTTTCAGTGAGTGGCCATGTGGTGAGGGCCAGTGAGCACCCCTTCCCTGAACTGTGTCCCAGCATTTCATCTCACGTGCCAGGAAGCACTGAAGACATTTGGCATCTCCAAGGTTGGAGGACTCTTGAGGTCTCTGTGGTTTGACTGAATGATGGAGATTTCTATTCAGTTTCTCACTGATTCCCAAAGTCCAAGGGATCCTAAAAGAGAGATCCAGAGATCTTCTGAGAATTTAAATTTTCTTCTCAAGAGCTTAGAGTTTGAGAACAAAATAAAGCATAATAACAGTAAATTATTTTGAAACTGAGCATCCACACTTGGTGGGAACAGCAAATGCTAATATGTCCATGCTTACTCCTTCCCACTTAAGCCCCGGATTTTCTCCTTGCCTCTGACCTCCAAGGAAAATTGTTTCAGTTCCTATGTTACTGTGATGCTGTTTTGGGTCAATGAATTTAAAAAAAAAGATAAAAAGGGAGGATGGAATATTTACTTTGAGAAGAGAAAAAAAGAATAGTGTTAGAGGGGCACCTGGGTGGTTCAGTTGGTTGAGCGTCCAGCTTCAGCTCAGGTCATGATCTCACGGTTCATGAGTTCAAGCCCCACATTGGGTTCTGTGCTGTCAGCGTAGAACTTTCTTCAGATTCTCTGTCCATCTCCCCTCCCCTCCCCCCACTTGCGCTCGCTCAAAAATAAAGAAAACATAAAAAAAAAAAAAGAATAGTCTTAGAAGGAAAGTGGGAGGAAGGAAAGGCAAAGACCTTCAGGGGATGGTGGTGGGGCTGAGGAGAGCACTCGCGGGCCTTAAGAGCATCAGAGAGGAAGATTTTTAGGAGCTGTTGCTAATCCATGTGGGGACAGTTAAGAGTTGCAGGGACGGGAAGAATGAACATTAGAGATGATGTGTGGTTTTTAAAGTGTATTTCCAACTTGTCACCATTTTTTAAGTGACGTCTTTAAATGATTTGAATGTCTTTTAATTCCTTGTAGTTACTCTTGTGTTTCTTTGACCAAAAGTCTGAGCTGAGCCTGGATCACCGGAGCCTGGCTGTTACCTGAGTTATTGTCTATTTCTAGAAGGCATCAGGTTGCCAAATGTAGGAGACGTTTGTGGTCATTTTGCCCATCTCTTGGTGGGGAGATTGTACCATTCCATCTTTCTGGGGAGTGCAAGGATGGAAGTATGATCACACTTCACATTCATATTCTAGGCCCCTTTACTAGACACGTTGTTTTCTCATCTCCTTGGAGTAAAGTTCAGGATAATGAATTAGAAGATGCTTAGAAGAATTAGGACAACTTTCGATGAGTGTAGGAAAGTGAGCCTATAAGAGAAGTCATAGAAGGAGCCTGACTCAATGTCCCTGAGTGGAACTTCATTCCTCAGAGAGGCTGAATGTTTAGGAGTTCTAGGGATCCCACTGAAACCGTCACTGAAAATATTCACTGCTCGGTGTTTCATGTTTAAAGAAGAGATGCTGTGATCCAAATAATGAAAAGTTTTAGTTATTATGCTTCTCCCAGTAGGAGGAATGGTAGCAGTAATCTCTTGTCATGTCGGTCAAGTTTTAATACCACTTTTCATTTCCTTCTGGTTGTCCCAGAAATGACTGAATTCAACACATACAAACCCAAATTCAAGCTTTTCTCTTGTGAGAGTTCCCTTCAGACTTACCTTGATTTCGTTCTCTTGTTCTTCAAGATTTGGAACTTAGAAATAATCTTTTCTTTCAGTCTTCACCCTCGTCCAATCTTTCATGACCAGCAATTTCTTCCTTTACAATATTCCTCAGACCTTGATTATTGCCAGTGATATGATTGTACTCAAGTTGTTCTTCCAAATGGGGAAGCTTGGCCCCTTCCTCTCTCTCCATTCTTTTATGAACAAAAGTCAGCCTCTGGCCTTAGAGTACTGTCCACTCCTTCCTCTAATGCTCAGGTCTGTCTCCCTTTCCCATATGTGATAGTAATCATTGCGTCACTCATGGGAACCATTGTGTGCCTTATTAAAGTGCATTATTTCATGTGTATCTGTCCTATATGTTTAATGAGTTTATAAGCTATAAAAGTTACTGTACTTTGTTTCTTTCCTCAATTATTGTGTCTTATCCTCAAGTATCTCTTTGAATGTGTATTGAAGTGCCAGCTTCATAAGTTCTCTTTACCTGTTGAATTTAATCAAAGAAGCATTTACTTGCATCATGCAGGGTAAGAGATGCTGTGGCAGTGCAATGAGCAAAAGGAAGGGACCACAGCCGTATTTCTCAAAATGTCCTGTCCTTGAAGCAGAGGAGAGTGGCGAGTGTTTAGGCGGCTGAAGAGTAGGCTAAGCAGTTGTAATCAAATATGTTGGCTACATCCCGTTTAATCCTAAACATTCTGGGAGATTTTCTTATTCTAACTCCATGATATTATTTGTTTTAATATAAAAAAAATCATGAACTACACTAACAATTTCTCTTTTGACTCTGTGCCTCCTAAATCTTGCCATGAAGTCACTGAATGGTCCAGGAAAATTTGCCTGATAAATGGCTTTTCTCATTCTTTCAAAGATATCTTAGTTTGAGATACTAGAAACTTGTTGATAATCCCAGCATCATGTATAAGGTGAATAGCAAATTCAGGTAGGGCTGACTAAAAACCAGTGAGGAATTCTCCTTACAGAGGTTTGTATGTATTTTTGCTTACTGAAATTGTGAACAGTAAGAGATTTAAAATTGAAAACCTTCAGTGTTTGGGTCACAATAATTTGTGTTTTATTTATCAATTATATGTTCAAATTTAATGACCATTTTAGCATGTATCTCTAAAATATGAGGTCAGTTAACATAAGTTTTCTATGATAGTTTAGTTTTACTTCTAAAGAGATCTATTGAACTCAATATTTGAATGCAATGTTCCTTAATTGTTTTTAAAATAAAAAAGAAACTTCTACTACAAGGTTAGGAAGGAAGTGGTATTAGAATATTAACATGAAAACTGATTTGTACAAATAACACACACATATAATATGGTCAAATACTTTAATGTCATGTATTTAAAATATTTACTATTTTCAATTAATTATGCACAGTATCATTAATATTATAATACATTTATTATGTAAAATTATATTCATAATAAAATAAACAAAATTGTACAATTATATAAATCATTACATAAATATAATATGCAGGGGTGCCTGGGTGGCGCAGTCGGTTAAGCGTCCGACTTCAGCCAGGTCACGATCTCGCGGTCCATGAGTTCGAGCCCCGCGTCAGGCTCTGGGCTGATGGCTCGGAGCCTGGAGCCTGTTTCAGATTCTGTGTCTCCCTCTCTCTCTGCCCCTCCCCCGTTCATGCTCTGTCTCTCTCTGTCCCAAAAATAAATAAAAAACGTTGAAAAAAAAATTAAAAAAAAATAAATATAATATGCAGATTAATTATTATCAATATTATTTTTACAATCTCATTTATTCTTTTTTCTTTCCTTAGAGACAGCACACGAGCAGAGAGAGAGAATCTGGAACAGGCTCCATGCTCAGTGCATAGGCTGACGTGGGGGTCCATCTCACAAACTGCGAGATCATGACCTGAGCTGAAATCAAGAGTTGGTCGCCTAATGGGCTGAGCCACCCAGGCACCCCTCATTCATTCCTTTCTTATTTGCAGATATGGTTGCAATTATTTTATGGCACAATTGCAAACAAAATGAAACATTACTGAAAAGTTAAATGAATTAAAATGAATCCAACAACATGCACCATTAAAAACATCTCCAGCATTACCCACTTGGAAATTGCATATTAATGATCCGTGTTATCTTAAAATGTATTGAAATAATGTAAATGTGGTGCTCATATTTATTGTAGACTAGCCTCTGGCATTCTGGTAGTCTTTGAAAATTTTCTTTATGCTCTTGACAAGTTAATTACCCTGATGTCTTCCCTCAAGTTTTATTGAGTATACTCTTCTTGTCAAACATTTTTAATATTTCCTTCTACATTTCAGGTTATGTGAAAAATATATTAGATTTTCAGATTTTCTAGCTGTCAAAATTATGTTCAAATACGTCTAATTGTAAGTAATTCCAGCTTTCCAGAGCTGCACAAGGTTATTGACATCTTTTTAGACGGAGAGACTGATCCTGAGAAGGTGTAGGTGAGTCCCATAATTTCCGTTGTTAAAGAGTAGACAAAGGTAGATTTTGCTGCCGTGTGGAAACCCCTAAGCCTGCTCTTCACACCGGGTACTTTCGGTTCAGAGCTGAGTCAAGTTTAATTCAATGGGGCTCCTAGTTTTCTCAGGAGTATTTGCTACCAGTGATCAATGCCTACAGCTATACTCAACAACACTGGTGACATTTCAGTCATAATGGATGTGGTTTTGAGGGGGAAGTATGGCCTTATGCCAAGTACCTTTATAATCCAACTAGGTAGATAAGGGCCTACTCCATTTACAATTCCAAACGTGTCTCATTTTATTTGAAACTTGTTTCCTTTGCATAAGGATGTGTAACAGCTATTATATTTTTCTCCCCCTAAGTTGTCTTAAATCTAAAGTCTGAAATATTTTGAGAACAGTTTTCCGATATTCTTTGTATGCGTTAGTTCTTAGATCTTTCTCAGATGTACCTCTTTGAGGCCCAGCAAAAACTTGTGCGGTATAAATGTTTTCTGAAGGTTTACATTGCTTTTCTAAAAGCAAACCATATAAATATGTATCTTACTTACAAATATGCATTAAAATATGTGTCTTTAAAATACCTTAAAAATGGAAATAAAACAGTTAAAACAATTCATCCTCGGTCAGCCAATCAATAATACTCATTGAGTTCCTGTCTGAGCTAGAACTGCGGAGAGGCCTCAATTGATTTAGGACATTCCCCCTGCTCTAGTTGATCAAATGTTACAAGAAAACTCCAGGATGTTTGCAGGACATTTGTCTTTTAAGCTCATTAGACTAGCAAACAAAAAGCCCAATTAAGGGGAAAAAGCCCCTCTCTTTTTAACCATTATTTTATTTAAAAAAATGTTGCTATGACAAAGTACCTGGAATGTTGCAGACTTATGGTGGTATTTTTCAGTGAGTAAGGAGTTTTCAATGGATAAAAATACTAAAGCTGAGAGAATGAGAAGTTAGAAGGTGCTGAAGATCTTTGTGTTGCCCCCAAACTTCTTCCCACACTAGGCTGTTTCTAACTTCAGCTGGCTGTAAGTATAAAGTTTGTAACTATATATTGTAAAACTGATACCATAAAAGTTTTATTTATTTTATGATAAATAGTGTAGTCTGCTTTCCTTTACAAACTCAGTGACCTCATAGTTTACCGTTGCTTCCTAATGTAAGGCAGTGGTTCTCAGCCTTGGCTGCATATTAGAATCACCGGGGGAGCTGTTAAAACACATCGATTCCCCAGCCATCCTGGATGTTCTTTCTTAATTGGATTAAGGCGGAGCCCTGGCATCTGTATATAATAAAAGCTCGCGAGGTGATTTAATATACAATTAAGGTTGAGAACTACTGATGGGAGAGGGAGAAGGGGTTTTATTTGAATTATCTGAAACAAACCCATCACCGGGCATATTAATATACCCTGTGTGCATAGTGACCCGATGTATGTTTTGAAAAAGCTCTCCCACTAATGCTAATCTTGCAATAGACCCCAGTGTGAAAAATAAGTCCCTTTGTGTGCTTGGTTTTGCTGTCCATTTGCAATTCTGGAAAAATAATGTTGGCAGGGGTTTGTTTATTAAGCCACACAAAAATCAGTCAATGTGTATCTATCAATTATTTCTGTACTTCATGGCATATTAACACCCTAGTTTGATTTGTTATAATATTTACAGCTGAGGTTGGGAAATTTGGGGCTAGGAACACAGGACATATAGGTTTTGATGGAGGGAATGGGACATCTTAGCAGGTTTCAAACAGTGTTAGAGCCCTGTCACCCAGTAGAGCAGTTACCGGAAAGAAGTCAGCTTCATAATTGTCCTTAGAGCGAATCCTGTGTCTGTTTTTCATAAGTATCCTAAAATTTTATTTAGAAAGCTATTTCTGTTGGGTCACTAAATACACTGAGAACTTTGTCACTGACTACGGCCAAACTCAGTGACTTTGGATCATTCAACTTTCTTATTGTTTCTATCTCCATCTTATTCATTTGAACTTTTCCTGGGGTGATTTGCAATAATGAAGAGATTTGGAGAAGAAAAGTTACGTCTTTTTCATCTTGGATTCAGTACTTGTGGACAGATGAGAATATGTATGGTTCATTTTGAGTGTCAACTTGACTGGGCCACAGTACCCAGGTGTTTCTATGAAGGTGTTTTTTGGTTATCAACATTTAAATTGGTGGACTTTGAATAAAGAAGAGCACCATCCATAATGCAGGTGGGTCTCATCCAATCAGTTGAAAGCCTCTGTAGCGCGCACACACACACACACACACACACACATCCTGTTCTGTTTTTCTGGAATCCTGACTAAAACAGGCCATATTTCGGAGTTGGAAATCATGGGGGTTACTGTGGGCTTACCTGTCCCAACTCCTGATCACTGGACCAGCAACATGAGCATTCCACTGGAACCTGTTAGAAATGCAAAGTCTTGAGCCTCATCCCTACTGATTCAGAAACTCTGTGGTGTGGCTGGCAATCTCTGTTTTAATAAGTCCTCCCAATATTTCTAACGCGCACTGAAGATTAAGAACAACTGTCATAGGCCACAGGGAACCTTGGGGACTAGCATCTTCCACTTCCAACCTCACTCTTGCTGTATTTTTTACAGATGTTCCATCTAGGTAAGGAGGAACACAGATCAATCGTTCTTAAACTCGGGTGCAAATTGAAATACCGTAGGATTCATTTAAAAATTCGAATGCCTAGGCTATAGTCTATACCAGTTGTGAGTAGTTCTAAACATTGCCTGGATGATGCCAATGTGTAGCCAGGTTTGAAACCAGAGGCATAAAGAAGCTTCATTTTCTTCTGGGAATAGACAGAACATTGTTACAGTGTCGTACAATCAAAATGTCTTCTGAGTAACTATAAATCATAAAATATAACAATATACCTAGGATATATTTTCTAGAGTTTTACATATATGTTAACCCCTTCAATCCTCCAAACAACCTGATAATTATCCTCCTTTTGCATATTGAGGCAACGGAAGTGCAGAGAGGTTAAGTAATTTGGCAAGAGTCAGAAAGTGGCAGAACAGGAGCTTGAACCCAGGCCCTTGGTTCCAGGGCTTTTTGCTCTTTATTATTAATCAATACTACCTTGCAAATATCAGTCGATGTCACTGAACACATCCTTTGCTGCCTCCAGCTCACCACTTGAGGAATGCTGGCATTTGCCATCTTTGCTAATTTGCTCCCAGGGATCTAGGCAGGCATTGCAGTGCTGACCAAAGTCCAGAACATGTTACCATTCCTTGAGCACTTGAACAAAAATAGACTCCTGGAAAATATCTCGAACTAGAAAAAAAATCTGAATGACATGAAAGGTTTTTTTTGTGTGGTTAGCCAAGAGGAAGGAAAAATGAGTAGTTTCTGGTTGGTGACAAGGAAGGAACTGTCCTCTCTTTATGTTATTAGCCTGATATTGGCCTGGCCTCTTCATAATGGAGCTGTATAGTATCATCAAGGATATATTTGCATAGAGAAAAACACACCCACAATTTCACAAAGGTTTTCAATCAATTGTTGCATGCTCTCATTCATGACCAGTGTTGTGTGTGATGCAAAGAAAAATACTGCATCTGCGTTATGAGCCTGTTAAATGCTGGAACTTTCTAAATATAACATCCATTGAATCTATTTAATGTTCACCATGTTAATTAAATTTGGAACTTTTTCTGTTTTATTTATCATTTTACACATAATTAAATTTGGGGTCTGGCCATGGCCATTGGTTACACAATCATTTACAGATGTCTCTACAACAGGTTTGTAATTCAACTTGCCAGTATCAGGGTCTGATTTTTTGCAAAGGAAGTAAAAAAAAAAAAAAGAAAAGAAAAGAAAAAGGAAAAAAAGAAAAGAAAAAGAAATCAAAGGAATAGTTGAAGAAAAGCTACAGTGACTTCTTTGTGGACTTCAAACACCAATCTGATGGATTTTGTGCGTTAACACCATCTTTGTGTTACTTGAAAATTTTAATACAGCAGCGATTGTTCGATTCCACAATATGGATTTGTCTTAAACATAATTGCGGGCTGTGTTGCTGGGTGGTAAAAATGTGCTGAGTAACTCCCTTTCTGTGAAAGGCAAACTCACACAGACATGAAGCTTGGTGTATATTCTATCTAGCGCTCTAGTCTCCTGCTCAGAGAGAATAACTTTTTCTCAGTTTAGAGATGCACTTGGCACTTATTTATGCTATGGGCAAAAAATTTAGATTTTGAAACATTCCTTATGCACCTTAGAACCCTTGGTTATATGTTTTTGTTTTGTTTTTATTATATTAAAGTAAGAGAGCATCTGAAGAAATTTATCAGTTAAGCTTCGAAAATGTGTCATTTCTTCAAAGACCATTAAGCAGGTGTAGAAATCTACTCTTGGCAGTCACATCACAAGAATTCCTATGGAAAGTCTATACTGCAATTGGCCTATTTTCTGTAATTGTAAAATTATTGGTTGCAGAATAAAGAAGAGTACTAGTGATCTTTTCCTTAATGAAGCCTACTATTATTTGTTGACTAGTAACAATCTTTAGGTTATTGCTATTATTGTGAATTCAGTGGAAGAGTTCCTTTAAAAGCGTGAAATATAAAGACAATATAAAAAGTGCAAAATTTCCCCTCAAATAATAAGAATCCAAGGAGTTACAATTTATAAGTAAAGTCACTCTTACAATTAGCTTAGCCTCGATTGTTTTGTTAAGCCTAACACATATTCTCTGAAATAGGAGTAAATCATACCTGATAAGAGACCACCTATTTACTTTCAATCAGCTGTTACTATGTGAAAAATTCCATAAATGAATTTTACACATTAATACATTAATAAAATAACTCTTTCATATCCATTTGTGTTTGGGTATAAGAGGTTTTCATCTGTGGTGATTTAGCCATGAATATCTTTCTATAAGAAGTTAAGAGCGTAGTAAGATAGAGTTGTACATGACTTACCACTGTGTGTGAATTGAGGCTGGCTCTCAGCCCTTTTTCATTCATTTGCCTTGACTATTATTTAGTAGAAACTGATACAAAAAAAAATGATGGTCCTGCAATGGTATTATAAACCTTCTTATCAGTTAAGATAGATATTTAGGTCTTAGGAAAGGGAAGATATATGTATATCACGAGGAACTTCTTCCAGTTGCTAAAAATAAAGGTTTTATTGAGACATCCATTCTCATATTTATGTCACCTTTACTTACTCCTTGACAGGAAAAAAAGAAGAGGTGATTGCTGATTTAGTCAAACGAAGTAATGTATATAAAAGGACACTGTAAACAACAATGCAATTTTAACATTTGAGGTATATTTTAGTTTCCAAGGGAAAAATGCCCCCACAAATATTGCTGACAAAGCAAGTAATCCATTTAAAGGGACTAGAATATTAATATAATCTTTCAGCAATGGTTTGAGGCAGTAGACAACTTTGAAAGGAGATGATGAATTTCCTAAAGAAAATCTCAGAGAATATATTATTTATACAGGTTCATCATATTTCTCTTGTCTCTTCCTTGTCTTTTTCCCTTATGTATTAACATTTTGTATGGCACTGTCCAAGTTAGTCCTCTGAATGCATTAGCTACTAATGATTAATAAAAGTTAAAAAAATTCAAATATAGTTTGAATTAAACTGCATTGTCTTTGTAACAATGGAGTTTTTAGTATCCTAGAACAGACAACACAGCTGCATAGGCTTTCAAAATATAAATAAAGGGCAAATATTGAACACAAAGGAGATTAGTGAACTGGTTCAGAGCATGAACTCTGGAGCCACCTAAGCAGCTCTTCTACTCACTAACTTGCGACATTTGGCAATTGACTTCTGGGTGCCTCAGTTTCCTCCCCTGTAAAATGGGACTAGTCATGTACTTACCTCACAGAGTGGTTGTGAAGATTGTATGTTAACACATGTACAATGTGCACGCCTTAGCTCTATTAAAAACATGAATTAGAAAAGCACTTGAAATTGAAGACCTGTGTAAAAGGCTAGAGAGTTAGGATGCGATCTGGGAAAAAAAGGTAGAAGGGAAATCATGGGGATTTTCTTTTGCAGGCATGTGCCAGTTTCTTTCTATTCACTGTGGAAAGGTCCGAGGAGGAGGGAGGGGTCCTGGGAAGATTGAAAGTAGACACCGGAGGCTGCCGAGGAGAACCGGTGGAGAGGGTGGACGAAGAGAGTTAGGCAGTGAAAACCAGAGAGATCAGTGTGGATTCAAGTGAACGTTTGAGAAACAGGTGTTCGTTTGCATCAGGACTGTTAGGGAAAACCACTTAGGAGTGTCAAATGAGTCATACTGCAAAGAAGGGAGGGGGTTCGCTGCGGCTTTGGTAGTGAGAGGAAGTTTTGTGTCAAGAATTTTGGGTGATAGAATTTATTTCTAATGGATTATATTATAATTCTGTAAGTATAGTAGAATAATATAAATAATAGAATTTATCGTGTATACGTATGTCTGTATATATGGAAATGGACGGATAGATAGGGAGAATTATTTATTGAAGGTTAAGGTTAATTTACTTGGAAGTCGCTTCTTGAGAACTCTCGTTTCTTAGACTTCAGAGGTGAAAAAAACCCCAAATAGATGATGTCTAGGCATGAGGTGACTATAGGGAAACTCATGCTCCTGGTGCAGCTATGGCTAGACAATAGTTTCACGACCTCTATCCATATTCTTGTTGGTGGCAGTGAGTGAAGATACCTGAAAACAAGTTATGATACCTGATAAGTGTGGCATAATCTGATATATTATAAAAAATATAATTTTTAAATATTTTCAAAATAATTCCCTCTCTAGTTTTCCTGGGGCAATATACTAACTGAATCAAAATATATTTTATATCAAATGCCAGTTAATATTAAGCCTGGTGAGGCCATGTAACTGTCAAAAATGAACAAAGTGATAAATTTCAGGCTACTTTTTAAAGCTGATACCGAGATCCAACTGTATTCCTGGATTTCCCATTTTATTGATGTAGTGTGCTAGTTTCAGAACTTTGGAGGCAAATGTAAATGAAATATAACATGTTTTCTTCTCTTAGATGAATAAGTTTTACATGTTTCATACATCCTAATTAAAAGTTTTTATTTTATCTCAGTAAATTTATATTAGAAGTTATAAAAATGAACCTGTAAACATTTGGTTTCATTTGGTTCCAAAATTCATTTTTTTTTAAAGGAATATCTGTCTTCTCTGTTAGATGGTAATGCTTTTCCTCTCTGTGTATCTAGCATGGCTCTCTTCCCATTGCCTAATTGATGTCAGTTTCATTTAATCCTTCCTAGTTCCTCCCTTTTTACTGGAGGTTCAGTACTTAAGTCTTTTCTTTATGAAAAGTTCTCATGTCTCCTTTGAGCATTTTTTGTCCTACAATTGTAGAGGAATTGTATCATTTATAGACCTGTTAATGTTCTGCTGCTAATAATTTTCCCCTACAGTGAATTCAGGAGTTTCTGAAGGCATCTTCACTGAGTGTTATGAAGTTGGACTTCTTAACCATGAGGAGTAAACTGTCCTTTTTACTGTGTAGTACTTCTTTTTTAAAAATTATTTTTAACGTTTATTTATTATATTATTGAGAGAGAGAGAGAGAGAGAGAGAGAGAATGAGCCGGGGAGGGGCAGAAAAAGAGGGAGACACAGAATCTGAAGCAGGCTCCAGGCTCTGAGCTTTCAGCACAGAGCCTGTGGGGCTTGAACTCACGAACAAGGAGATCATGACCTGAGCCAAAGTCAGACGCTTAACTGACTGAGCCACCCAGGGGCCCCTACCATGTAGAACTTCTTATCTGCTACTTAAAGCTAGTTCTGTTTTATAGATTATCATAATTTAATCTCTACCATATTTTTATTTATTTTTTTATTAAATTTTATTTCTTTTTTTATTGTTTTTTTTTTTGTTTTGTTTTTTTACATTTATTTATTTTTGAGACAGAGAGAGACAGAGCATGAACGGGCGAGGGTCAGAGAGAGGGAGACACAGAATCTGAAACAGGCTCCAGGCTCTGAGCTGTCAGCACAGAGCCCGACGCGGGGCTCGAACTCACAGACTGTGAGATCGTGACCTGAGCTGAAGTCGGACGCTCAACCGACTGAGCCACCCAGGCGCCCCTTAAATTTTATTTCTTAATGTTCATTTATTTTTGAGAGAGAGAGAGAGGCAGAGTGTGAGCAAGGGAGGGGCTGAGAGAGAGGGAGACACAGAACCTGAAGCTGTCAGCAGAACCTGAGCTGTCAGCACAGAACCCGACCCAGGGCTCGAACTCACAAACCATGAGATCATGACCTGAGCCAAAGTCTGATGCTTAACCAACTGAGCCACCCAAGAGCCCCTCTACTATGTTTTAAAACTAAAGGCATCAAATGATTAACATTGTGATTTTAACCCAAAAAGAAAAAAAAGTTCAATGGTCATATTTTCTCCAATATGTATCTTTAGCCTCAGATTAAAAGATGATGTATAGAAAAGGCTCACTCTTGGTAATACACATGCAAACAAGGAGTTTGGGCATCAAAAGTCACTTCCAAGACCTTAACCTTAAGGTCTGATAAGTAATTGTCCTTATTTATATATCCATACATATCTATCTCTATCATACATATGATGAATTCTATTGTTTCCATTATATTGAATATATATTATAATATATATTTCCTTCTTTCCTTCTTTAAAATATTTCTTTAGGGTACCTTAATCTAGAGTACATACTTGGTAGGATAATAAAACTAGGGGCACCTGGGTAGCTCAGTCGTTTGAGCATCGGACTGTTGATTTCTGCATAGGTCATGATCCTACAGTCATGGGATCAAATCCCACAATGGGCTCTGCACTGAGTGTGGAGCCTGCTTAAGATTCTCTCTGTCTCTCCCTCTGTCCCTCTCTCCCGCTTGTGCTCTCTCTCTCTCTGAAAATAAAATAATTATTTTCTGGGCAATATTTATTACTGAGTCAAAGAATATACAAAGGTAGGGCCCTGCAAGCTTGCACTCTCATGGGAAATTAAAGTTTAATTTCCTTTCATCCTCTCCGTGCCAGCCATGCTCCTCCTTGCTTTTCCTCAAATAGCCAAATACACTCCTGACTCAGGGACTTGGCACTTGCTGCTGCTGCTTCTGAAATGCTGTGTCTTCAGATATCATAGAGTTAGTCCCTTTGTGTTTCCAGGTTCCCATCAAAATTCACCTTCACCGTGAGCCACCCCAATCAATGTGTGCAATCTCAAACTCTCATCTCCTCATTTCATATCCTCCCTTCCTACTTTATCTTTTTCTTCTCGCCACTAATTCCGATCTAACACATCATGTATATTATTTGTTCATTTTCTATCTTCCACAGCATAATTCAAGGCCCACTGGGGCAAGGCAATTTTTTCACTATCATATCCTCAGTGCCTAGCAGAGTGTGGACACATCTAAGTGCTCTATATATGTTTGTTAATTTAATGATTGAAAACAAACAAAAAATGGTTCCATGATGTTTGAACATATACCCGAGCTTTTCCTTTTTCAAATGTAGTCTATGCTTAATGTAAATCTCTTCTTCTGTGTATAAGTCCAAACAAGAATTTTTGGGAAGCATAGAATTAGTTTAAAAACTCTATGGTACTTGAAATCATCATTGTCGGTAGAGGGTCAACGTACTAAAGTTGTACATGCTTTTTGTGTAAGACCCTTGGATAAGTAAATTATATTTTTTGTCATATGGCTTTCTTTATTTTTATTCTGAAGAATAAATAAGTAAATCAGCAGGAAAAATATTTAGATAGGTGGTATGCAATGACGCCTTGGGGAAATGTATTTGATGACTTACAATAAACTACGTTCCAAGCAAATTATAATTGCTGCCCAGGAGAGAAAAGCAAAAACCAAGAAATTGTGTCTGCCTTTATTTGGTGGGAATTGTGTGCACATAATGCACTTGACAAAAAAAATGACAAAGGAGAGGTAAAACCATTCATAGCAAAATATTTATAATTTCACCATTGGGTATGAGTCAAATGAGTCTGCCTCAAATGGAGGGAAGTCATAAAATTTTTCAAAAGCAGTCCCTGGAAAAAGTAACGAGTTGACCTATTTTTTAAAAAAGCCTGTTCTTTGTGCCTGGCACCTTGCTAAGGACTTTGCACACATTAAAATGCTAAATCCTCAAACAACACTGTGAATTGGTGTTCTCCACTTTTGCAAATGAGAAAATTGAATCTTAGAGAGGTAGGTACCTTTCTTAGTTAATACACAGCTGCTAAATGATAGCACACAGTTTCTGCCCTCAGTCGGCCTCTTAACTACCAAACATATTGTATATGGAGGCCATAACTGGATACAATCTTAATAGCAGGTGCAGTAAAACCTTTCTGTCTGTTTAAACTCACGTCCATGGGGCTAGACATCTTTAGGGTATCCCTTAGGATTAAATTACCGAACTGACAGCAATAATGAATGTATTTCATATTAACTTTTTAACACTGAGATTTCATAGCCAAAAGAAGAAGATAATACCAAATCATGGCAAATGTATGGTCCTGAATTTACATCAATTCTTTATCTAAATCCTGAAGTCAAAGTTTTGGCTAGATATAATATTTGAAAGAGTTAGCCTTATAAGAGCAGACAATTGAAAAAGAGAAAGGAAGTCAGGAGAGAGAGCTAATTAACCTTGCTGATTCATAGATGGAGAATGCCCCCTGTCTGTCCCCTTAATAGTGAAATGTGCAACCTATAGATAGAAACAAAGGGAGCCATAGAGCAGTAAAGCAAATGCGAAGCTAATAACAACTACAAGTAAGCAACAACAACGAAGATTTGGAGTGTGGTCTGGGTGTAGCAAATATCTGAAATTGGGACAGAGATGGTGGAGATTGGAGATTTGTGAGTGTGCAGGCAGAAGGAAAAGTCTTGGAAAAAACAGCCATTCGGTTGTTTGCCCTCCTTTTTATTGTGATCGTTCCTTTAAAATTTTTTTAAATTTATTTTTTATTTTTTAGAGAGAGAGAAATATTTTCAGTCTCTGTTTTTCCAGATTGTTTTTTACTTCTATTCTTATTGTCAACTCCCTGACCAAGGACTACCTATGAGATGTTTTCAAGGACATTTGATTATGGTTACCAGTTTACCAGTTCTGCTGACTTGGATGCTTTTAAACAAACGATTTCTTTCTTAAATTCTGGAGAATCTAATATATATGTATGTATATATATTATAAACCAATAAATTTTTCTACTTTTTTCTCCTTTCTTTGTTTAAGTTTCCCTTGCTACTCTTAAAACTATACCCACTTTTCCCTAGCTGTGAAATTCTTCCTATGTTGCTGTGTTACATTAGTCATAATCCATTGTGGATTTTATATTCTGTGATAGTAACTTAATCTGTTATAGCATACGCAGGTTCAATTTGTTTACTTCAGTGACCTACTATGCTAGAATAGTTAAAAAAAGAAAAAGCCAAGCTCCCTCATGTGTCTTTTAAGGCAAATTCCCTCTGTCCAGATGGTTCCTGCTACCAAGCCAGGAACATGTAGAGTCTCTCTATTTCCTGCTGATTTGTTTATAGTGGCCCTTGATTGCTATTAACAATCCCCAGCTGTACCAGCTACCTAGCCCTGTCTCCCTTCCACTGAGGCTACCCTCAGTAACCCTTTGGGGTCAGTTCCTACTTCTCTGCTGTCTGATCCTTCCTCACTCCTTGCAGAAGAAACAAAACTTCAATTTTGAGAACCTAGAAAACTGTACAGACAAAAATAATCAAATCCATCTATCAAGGGGTAAATGGCAATGCTGACACCTGAGTGACTCTAGAAAGGGCTTTTTTGACTTTCATTTTTCTTAATTTCATACTCATGCAACCGTACATGTGTTCATTCTCACTCACTTTTAAGAGAAATAATGAATTCAGAAGGTTCTAAAAGTACAAAAGAGGGGTGCCTGGGTGGCTCAGTCGATTAAGCGTCAGACCTTGGCTCAGATCAATATCTTGCAGTTCATGGGTTCAAGCCCCGCGTCGGGCTATGTGCTGACAGCTCGGATCCTGGAGCCTGCTTCGGATTATATGTCTGCCTTTCTCTTGATCCCTGCTCATTCTCTCTCTCTCTCTCAAAAATAAATAAACATAACTTTTTTAAAAATAAAAATATAAAAGTACAAAAGAGTCATGGATGCACATATATCTATCCGTTTCAGATTGGGTTTTTTTTGGGGAGATATTGTAGGTAGAGCTTTGTCAAATCTGTAAGAGTTTTCACTACTCAAAGCTCACTCTTGACTACCAGTTCCCACTCTTTCCTTGTATGTGCTATTTTAGGTGACTGAGACATAAATAAAAATATCACAGCGTTAACAAATTTCCATTATGCTCAGAAACGGATATTTCTGTAGCCTTTGTTTGAAGTAGATGGAATGCTCTGTAAAGGAAGCAAAAAAAGGAATGGAGTGAGGAACAACTCAGCTTTCATCATTTTAGCACCTCAGTCGAGCTCAAAGCAGATGTAGCTCCATGAACTAAAGTGAAGTGTCTTTTGCCTTCGTTATTTTATCTCCTCTTTTAATGTTCTTCGGTCTCTTTCTGCCCTAAATATTAAGCTACAAATTCCTTTTCAGATTTTTTTAAAGTGCCTTTTTGTCTTTTACTAGGGTGCTTGATAATAAGACTTCGTATCCACACCACATGTTCCAACTTCCAGGCCTTGTTACATACACTTTACGTGCATTTGCTCTTCTTTTTCTCACAAAGGCTCCTGAGATAGAGTTGTAAATCATTCTCCTTTTTTTTAAAGTTTATTTATTTATTTGGAGGGAGAGAGAGAGAAAGAGTATGAGTGGGAGAGGGGCAGAGGGAGAGGGGGAGAGAGAACCCCAAGCAGGCTCTGTGCTTGTCAGCATAGAGCCCAGTGTGGAGCTTGATCTCACGAGTGATAAGATCGTGACCTGAGCGGAAACCAAGAGTCTGATGCTTAACCAGCTGAGTCACCCAGACGTCCCAAATCATTCTCCTTTATAGAGGGAGATACTGAGACTTAAGAGAGGTTGCATACAACCACCATCTGGGTAGTTCTTTCCTAAGAACTCATTGAACAAATGCAATATCCAAGTATTTTTCTCCAAACAAAAGTCCTGAAGTTAAAGTGACTGAGGAAGAAGGATCTGGAACTGTTGCTTTTGGGTAAACAATCTGAGAACAGGGACCAGAGGGGCTGGCTATTAGAGGGTAGCAGCAAAGCCTTCTGGGAGCAGCAATGGACAGATGCTAGATTATATTGATCCAATAATCTCACTTCTTTTCCCTTCTGAGGGCAGAAGAACAGATTGCTTCTGTTTTCCTCACTGGATGGTAGAAAGAAATCCCCACATGATAGGTATAAAGAATATACATTTTTAACATGAAAAGACTTCAAAGCTCTCTGATAAACTGAAAATGCCATAAGTAACATTTATTAGTCACAAGTCTCATAATCTAGCCTACTAAATTTTTTAGTCTGTGGACAATTTTTCTGGTATTTTGTAACCCAATTCTTGAGAGGGTTGCTTTTTAACTATACTAAAATTCAGCAACCTTAGTAGATTGTATATTGGGTCATAAATCATCTGGGGATTAATTTTGCCACTGGGCTCCCACTCTTTTTGAGCTTTTGATCCTTTAGCTAATCTTAATGGCTCCTTTGTTTAAAAAAAAAAACAAAACATTATCAGATAGTGTGTATTTAGGGCTTTGACCAATGAATTCAGAATGCCTTGTACTGTCTCCCTAGGAGGGATGTTTTGTTTGCAGGAGCACAGGTTTGCTGAACGAGTTCCCCTGGTACAAATACACTCTCTGAGACAGCACATTACAGTGTGCTTTAAGTGAACAGATACATTCCAAAATTAAATGAGGACTTGGGGAATTGCCCACATTTAACCAAATAACCAGCTGTGCAAATGTTAAAATGCAATTGATCTACGGCAGTATTTGGGAATCACGGAGGGTCGTTTAGTTCAATACTCAGATGGTTACCCAGCAGGGCTGGAGACTTCGCAGGGCCAGCCGTGACTGATATTAGTCATTACTGGAGATGATCAAAAAGGCTGACTGAGCCTCTTTTAATCCAGCTACCATCCCATGTGTGCATCCCACCCACCTCAATTCTCTGGTCCTGTAAATTTCTTTTTAAAAATTTGGCTAGGGAGAAGTGTTTTTGGTACATTTTTTTCCCTTGTTGATTTCTTGCTCCTACATAGAAATGACAAAATTAGACATACAGATATATGTATGTGTATCAAAAAACAAATAAGAATCTTAGTCAGAAATGTTCTGGTTATCTCTTTCTTTCTTGTTTCTTGTGAGTCCACCCCTCATGCTTTCATCAAAATTTGCTTTGATGATTTTGGGCCCCTGAAGTCCATATTCACTTTGTTTTTCCTTTTATATAGATAAAAACCTCTTACACAAACCCTAGTCTTCACACTGTTGTATTTCCTTTGTGTTTCTAGTGTGTTGGATCTTTATTTTTTCTCTCAGCTCTGTTTTAATGAGTTATTTCTGGTCACTGAAATAATAGTCCTGGTGTATATATATTGTTTTTTTGCCAGTACATAAAATAATCCATTGATTTATTTAGGAAAGGTATGCATTCCACTTAAAATTTTAAGAGCATATTTTCAGGTTATTTAGAATTGAGTTGGTGTAAAATATTATTGAATTAGTAGTTGAATCTTTTACTCTTTAGATAAAGCCTCTTATAACAAAAAGAAAAGTATTTCCTTCGGGCTTCACATAGCATTTTGAGTTTCTAAAGTGTTTTGGAACAATAATTTGGAACATGCTTACAAAATGTAATTTTATTTAAATAAAAATAAAGTATTTACTATTTGAAAGAATAGCTTAGGGTTGAAATTTCACATTTTCTGATGAGATGCAAGCCAAAAAAGAGACCGTTAGAATTATTTTTTTACTTAAATAAATAGCAATTACAATAGAAAATGTAGAAAAATCACACCTCGGGAGAGCTTAGAGATTTATGGAAGGCAGGGTTAGAGTGTAAAAGGGTTGAAGAACCCAAAAATAGAAGGAAAATGAAACCACCAAATAGACAAAAGCTTTTTTTCCCTCTGTATTTGCTTCAGTGGAATAAAACACTGGTCCAAGAGGCAGAAAAACTGGTTTTAGTGCTCTCTATCCCCTAACGAGTCACAGGATTCACTTCCCCATGTTAAAAAACAAAACTCAAGTAAATTTTAAGGATCTTGTTGGTTTTATTCAATGGTTCATGAATTGGACAGCATCCCATGTAGCAGATAGAAAGGAGCTGCTCTGAAGCGCTGTACAAAATGAAAGTCATTTACAGGCAGAAGGAGGCAGGAAAAGAAAGTTTCTAGCAAAGAGTCAAATGTTTTAAAGTCATTTTCCTATGGGAGATGGAAGAAGTCTATTGAGGGGATTACCTCACTATGCTGATCAAGTAATTCTAAATTGACTGCTTAAAGGTTACATTCCTGGGAGAGGCTGGAACTACAATTATGTTAGGTATTAAGTACTGTTTTGCCTACATGAGGCTTAGCACAAGTGACTCCATTTTGGTCCTGTTGTCTTTTTTAAAAAAACCCATCACTAAGTCATTTATTTGCAGGTGATTTCTTGTGGTCCCTTTCTGCTCTAAGGCTCTATGAATTCTAGAACTATTGACTTAGAGATTGTTTCACAAACCATGAGTATGAACCAACCAATCAAATGACAGATATCAATATTATCAGACGTAGGAGTGACCCTCCAGATTTTCAATCACCATATTCTGAGCTTCTGAGCCAAAAACTGAATCTCATCTGAAGTTCCTGAAAGGTTGCATATGAATAATGAAATTCTAATGCATCTTGAATTCTGCATTTCAGGGGCAAACTTTTTAAGTTTAGCTTTATCTTCTCTCATGGCCTTAGAATTTCAAAAGATAGTCTCTTTTGTAGATGATTTGTGTGGAGAACAAGGACTAACTGGTACTTCCATTGCACTCTGTATATTTTGAAGTTAGACTTCTCTTTGTATCTCTCACCACTTAGAAGTACAAGGAGTTATCAGGACGTATATTTAGAATAAGTTTCATTATCTAGGTTTAAACACCAATGTTTCTTCATGGGAGGATTGTTTAACTTAAATTTGCAAAGTTACTGGAATGCTTAGTATCCAGGGTCAAATTGCAGGCTTTCTTTGGTCTCCTTTCATGCGGGGAGGAACCTTTTTTTAAATTTTTATACTGAAATTATTATTCTCTTTTACATTATCTAACATGGATCACAATGCTTTTAGAATACCTGTAAATGTTTGATGAGTCTGATGGAATTAACATGTCCTCTGATAACAGTGGTGGGTAGATGAAGAATAATTCTACTCACCATCCAAGCTACATTTGTTCTGTCATTTTGAGAAAAGTTGGGTCAACTTTTCTATGAACTTGCTTTTGAATTTGCTATCTAATACTCTGCCAGATTCTAGGCAAGTGCCTTCAAATAGTTTAATTTATGTTGTTAACATCACGTAAAACTGATAGCTGTTTAAACACAATATTCTTTTCAGAAACAAAGATTTTGACCCTGGGCTTCTTCTCAGGTCTTTTCTGATAAATTCAGTTTCTGTTTGCCACCTAAGACTAAGTAGTTCAATTAGTTATCTGAGTAGACGATCCTCACAAAACCAATTCAACCTCTCCAAACCAAAACTTAACAAACGTATACACAAAAGTTCTGGGTTAGGGTTAAAATAAGATCAAAGGAAACATGTACACAAAAGTTCTGGGTCAGGGTTAAAATAAGATCAAAGGAAAAGGAGAACAAGGGAGGACAGTGATTGGAGATGCAGAAAGAAGTTGCCAGAAAAGGGACGAAGGAAGTCACCAAAGAGGTCTGGTGTGAGGTCACCATGCAAGAAAGGTAGAAAAGAAGTTGTGTCATAAAACATTGCAAGACCAGGTATATAGAAGATGGAATATAATGGTTAGACTAGTAAAGTGTATTCATGCCTTCAAATTATTGGGAGAAAGTGAGGGCTAAAATCAGAAATATAAGACTAAAACATGGAAAAATACTTCATTTCACTGATAACTGGCATATATGAGGACACAATGCCCTTAACAGAAATTGAGTGATAATAGCCTTGTTGCTACTAAAACCAATTATAAGTAGCAAAATACATTTACCTTTTTATGACTGAATATAATTAGATTTGCATTATAAATAGGGTAGTATATATTATGGAAAATATGCAAAATGTGTGCAAATTGCATCAGGGCTTATTGAGAAGGCAAAATTATGGGAGAAATAATGATTAACCGTGCTAAACTAAAAGTTCCTGTATATCTAATTACTACCCACTTTAGCCACTGATATGATCCAAACTATAGTCTAAGAATTTATTTTACATGTTTGGCTGTAATTTGGTGTTTTTAAAACTTTTTGGCTGGGTAGCATTTGTGTTGACCTTATTTCTGATTAGCTACTTTCGTTGGTGGAAAGCCAGTGATGATTGGAATTGGTTTGTGGTGTAAACGGGGGAGAATTTTCATTATACACTTGGTATTTGCCAACCTTTTATTTTAAAACGAAAGCTCTACTTTTAACCTAGGCACAGCCCTAGGAAAATGAGAATTTAGTGCAATGAACTAGGCCACTTATTTATTTGCAATTAGTATTCTTCTCTCAATAATACAATTTTCACAGTCAACTGCTTGGCTAAATTAATTCCTTTTGTTCCTCCAAAGTGTATTCCCTTTAAACATGTTCCCAATGGTTAGGAAAGCTGCAAGTGAGAAATGTGATCTGTGATGTCAATGATAAGGCTTTGTTTTATTGTATTACTCTGTTATACACATAACAATAAATACATTATTCCCAGCAGTGGTATTGTTATATTAGTCAGATTCTTTAATACTGCAGGAAAGAGGCACACGGGAATTACCTTTGGCAAAGGGAGCTTGTTAAGCTTATATAGAAATATTGGGTTGAAAGTTCTTCTAGGAGAGTACTGCCCTCTTCGGAAAACCGAAACCATAACAGTATTACCAAGGATCTAACAGGAATATGAGACATGTTTTCATTTAACATTTCTAGTTCTAAAAATGAAGATTTGATTGGCTTGTTTGATCATCTTTCAGTAGGGGGCAAGATTCTCGGGGAGAGTTTCAGGCTAAAGCTTTTCAGGCATGTTTGGCCTCCCTTTTGACCTGCTCCAATGTGGTTGTCTTTGACTACTGCACTGATTATTGCTGCAATCCGTTGTGACCAAAAGACTGGGGTTGATTTCACTCAAAATATATTTGAAAGTGTCTTATGCAAGAAAGAACCAGTTCTGGCCACTTTTCTTGGGAGGCTTCTGTGGATTTGGCAGTCATCTGATGTCACATGGATCTCCCTCCAGCACGTCCAGTAAAAACACCATTCTGTTAAATAAACATTATCTCTCTTATTTAAATTAGTTAACTTAATTAAATTGGTTGTTTTCTTATTTAAATTAGTTGGAAAATGTGGCAGGAATGGAAGGATTCAGAAAAAAAAAAGTGTTCTATGTTAAAGTGCTAAAATCTAAATGTCTTATCAAGAGACTAGTTTCCAGTTTCGTGCCTTCCTTCCTTGAAATCACACACGTTAAATTTGAGTGTATTACATATATGAAGGAGTTAGTTGGTAGGCATTGTTTCATAAAAGTTAAAATTTCAGGGCTTGTTATAACTATGATCTGTAGATTTAGCTGTGAAATGCCTGAAGTACGGAAACCAGGACTTGTCAGAGACTTGTGAATTTCGAATGCTAGCTCCTGGGTTGTGAGTCTGCAGAAACCTTGCCCAAGTTTAGAGCTCAGTTTTATTGCTATAAATAAAAACATTGCCTATTCTTTTTTTTTTTAATGAGGTATTCATAGAGAACAGAACAAATATAAACTGCTGGCTTTCCTCCCAACAGGTTTTGCTTCTTTAATGGGATACCTTATGAGGCAGTTAGCAGGGAACAACTGATACACTACATTTTTGGGTGAGGTTGGCAGTAAAACAGTAAGTGGAAGGGAAGAGGCTCCTTAGATAATTCAGCAGGCTCATAAAACTGAATTTTAAAAGGAGCTGTTGAATTCGGTTGTCACATCTTAAAAGAGCTTTGGTGTGCTCTGGGAGGAAGTTTCTAGTAGGTTTAAAAGGGGATTTTGACACACAAGCCACAAAAGATGTGGGGCTTAACATTTCCACTGACCCCGTCACACCAATTAAAAACAGAGGACTGGGGAGAGATAGCTTGGCAACTTGAAATCAGGCAGGAACAGAGGTTAATTATTGAACTTCTCTGGCCGTCTGCACACATGTTTAAAGGTTGAGAGAAACATTAGGCTGTATTATTTTGATGACTGCAGGAGAAATACACCCATGTTGTTTACAGGATGTGTGAATAAAGCTAACTCATATGGCATGTTTACTGTGTCATATTATGTGGTAGGGCTTTTCTCTTTAACTTACAACCCTAAACACCTTTGTGTTGGGTCTTATTATCATCATCTCTATATATCAGTGAGAAAATGGGCCCAGAGAGGTTAACTGATTTACTTAAGGCCCCACAGACAGTAAGAAGCCCTTCTGGAACTGGGGCCTAAAGCTGACTGATTTGAAGGCCAGAGTGTCTTTAGGCATTTGAAGGAGTTTATTTACTATTGTTCTAGGACCAATGAGAAGCCTCCTCATGGAGTTAATACGGAGAACTGCTCATTAAAAGAATATTAAAGAACATGTAAATAAAGAATGAATGCCTCATTTATTTATTTGCTCAACAATACCTGCCTTGACACATTGCTGTCATATTCTGTGTGTGGCAGAATAAAGTAGGAATAAATAGGTCACAGTATCTGTCCTAATAGGGAAGAGAGATGGATATAGTAATGAAAATCACAGTATTATATAAGAAGAGCTAGAATATGGGAGCTTCAGATAAAAGGGCGAGTTCACCCTGATGTTATTCATTTAAATGTGTTCTTTGGAATTTTTTATTGAGGCAAATGTTATACACAGTGAAAGGTATAGACTTCATATGTACCATTTATTGAATTTTGATAAAGGCATATACCTGTGTAATCAACACCCCAAACCAGACATAGGACATTTTCATCATCCTAGAAAGTCCTCTCATGCCCCATTTCACTCATTTTCCAACCCATAGTAACATTGTTTTAACTTAAACCTCATACAAATGAAATCAGTTGGTATGTTCTTGTTTTTGTTGTTGTTGTTGTTTTGGGGTTTTTTGGGGGTTTTTTTTGGTCTAACTTCTTTCTCTCAGCATAGCATTTTGAAGATTTATGCATGTTGTTGATTGTATCCATGATTTCTCCTTTTCTATTGCAGAGTACTGTTCCATTATGTCAATATACCACTGATCAATTTTGTTTCTCCTCTTCTGTACCAATTTTCTACTTGTGTATGGCAAATAACATCAAACTCTAGTTCCTTCACTAGAGCAGTGGTCTCAAAATATTTTTGGTTGTACCAGCTATTTATTTATTTATTATTTATTTCTTATATATATAGACCATTATTATTAACCCATATCTCAACATGCAATACAGATTTAGGGTGAGATTTTCCATTACTGGAAGTATATATGTGTTCATATTTCTAGTTTTTTTTCTTGATAACTTTTATATTTTTGTTGATATCTTTTCCGATCTGATTGCGTTCTCATTGGTTTTATTTTGTAATGTGGCCAGCGAGGCTCTCAGACTAAGATTACAGTCATGTAATTGTGGCCTCTTGCCCATTTCATGTAGGCTTAATTTAGTGGAAACTAGATAATACGATTTGCAAATTCACTTGCTGGTCTACAAACTCACTTTCTGGTGCAATATAAATGTGAACTAAAACATGCATCAATAAGATGAAAGCAAATGCATAAGTAAAGGAACTTCCGTCTCATTTTTCATAACTGTGGATGTCGCACTCTTTTCTCAGGACAGCTGAATACTGTAGATGACATGAGCATCTGACATATATATCACCTTAGTGAGGGGACTAGTGTCAGTCTTACATTAAAATCTTGTAAAGCTTAATTACGTATCTACTTTTCTCTTTTATTTATTTAAAAAAAAAGGTTATTTATTTATTTTGAGAGAGTGTGTGTACGTGAGTGAGCAGAGGAGGGGGAGAGAGAAAGGGGGAGAGAGAATCCCAAGCAGGCTCTGCACCGTGAGCACAGAGAGCCCGCCAGGGCGCCAAACTCACGAACCACTAGATCATGCATGACCTGAACTGACATCCAGAGCTGGATGCTCAACTGACAGAGCCGCCCAGGTGCGCAGTCTCTTTTTCTCTTTTAAGTATAAAAAGTGAATATAATGAGAAATGCTAACATTGTCTACACTCAGTACAGTGGTTTGGTTTATTTACCTTCCGGGGTGTGTGCACGCCACTTTGGAGACTCCTGATTTAGAGCATAGGTTCGCAGAAAAATTGTGGACCAGCTTTCAGTCAGAACACTCATTTTTAAATCAGATCACACTCACGGACTGGAGAATACTATACCAGTCACTCTGTATCTTTGGACTTATTCACAAGATAAGGTATTTCAACTGTATAAGCTCTAAAGACCTCCCTGGCTCTAACATTGCCTGAATTCCCTACGTCTTTGTGTCTTTTTTACCCTCTCGGGAGACTCATCTCTTCTTAATATAATCTCCTTCTTATTATTACAGCGATGTTCCCCTCACTGCCTTTAAAACAATATTGTGGGTTAAGTCAGTCTCTAGCACACCTTTCCCCCTCCTCCCCCATAGTTCAGCTGTCATGTTTCAAAAAGACTCCTAGCGGATGTTTTGCCAAGAGTAGTATGGTATGTAGGTGGCTAAGATGGGCAAACCCAGGCCACCCAAGTGGTTAGAAAGTGAGGCAAATGTTCAAAAGTCAAGGATGAAAAAAAGAAGGTAAATTCCTGCAGCATATATTTCTGTCCCAAAAGAGTTGGCAATAACCGTACAGCCCTTGGAAGCCGGTGTAGTGACAGCAGGAAGTTTTATTTCATTGTTTCATTGACCAGGACTTAGTTATTTTTCTGTTGATGAGTAGTTATTTTTCAGAATACTCACCTTAATGAGAAAGTTCAGCATAGTGTGAAAGATCATTATAATAGCTGACAAGTTGGAGTACTTTGAATTTTGATCTTCTTACCATTGAACATTGGAATTATTAACTTTAGGAAAACAAGGGTAGTCATTTAATTCATTTAAGAACTATTTAAAAGGCAGAAATAGAAGGATGAAGTAAGATTTGGGAAAAAAGCTGGGTTGGATTTTGGTCAGAGTTAAGTGTCAGGCTGTAGCATTGGGGTTTAATCCTGTAGGCGATGGGGAACCATTGATATTTTTTGAATGGGTTAGGACGTGGTTGTAAACCATGTGTTAGGGGAGAAAATAGATTGCTGACCATGCATAGGATGAAATGTAGGAGTTAAAAACATAAGCAAGATACCTGGAGGAGATCAGGCTCTAATGACGGGAGTGTGTGGAATGAAAAGATTGAAATAGATCTAAAGGGGAAAAAATACTCACATTCCTGACTGACTAAATATAAGGACGAATGGGAAAGCATCAAAGATGACACTGAGATAGTCTAAAAATTACTTTCTCTGAAATGAAGGCATTTAAATGCAGTCATTATAAATATACATATTTACATCATACATCCATAGGATATAAATGTGTATGTGTATTTTTATCACTTAAATTCGACCAATGCTAAATTTTCTGAAGGAGAATTATTATTCTTCAGGAAAAGAACCATGAGGAGTATACTAATGAAAAACATGAAGGTTTGCTCTCACCGTCTTCTTTCTACCCCCTCTGGCAGTGCTGTAATGAGCAGCTATTAGTATTTTACTTGTCACCAGCTACTCATGCAAAATACATTAATAATGTTGAAAATGGTCATTAGGAAAGTTAATTATTTTTAAAGTGTTAACTGATTATTGTATAAGTATTATGTATTCACTGATTATTATTCCTTTCCATTAATTATATATAATTACTTAATTCCGTAAAGCAGATGATTCTTGTTTTGCCATGCTGTTCACTTCTGTTAATCTGGTTTACCAGATAATCCTTTGTACTAATGCAAAAATATGCACTTGAGTGTTTAGGGTAATTTGATAAACATTCCTTTGTTAATCCTAATGACTTCTTGGTATCAAAATGAAAACCTCTTTTTTGCTAGCTTGTGTCTTATAGTCACCATCAAGTTGGCAGTTGGATACTATCTGAATAAACAAAGATAGTGAAACCATATATAGTGCTGGATAATCCATGGGAATTAGCCCATTTCCCCAAAAGGGAAGGAAAATAAATCATACCTAAGATACGGAATTAAATTATTCTGCTTATCTTATAAATACAGAAACTTGAAAGAACACAGTTTTAATGTGAACAGGAAGTAAATGAATATAGACAAACATAAATATAAATCATGTAGACATAGGAGTCTTCTTTATGTCCGCATTTATGTCTACATGCATAAATTCAAATTTATTTGCAGATCGATCCAATTTTGGGACACAGTTCAGTATGATTTGTGGCACCTTGTAGATAGAAACAAATGTTGCATGAAACAATTCAATATTGTGCTTCTTAGTAAGGTGCTATTGTTTCTATTTTCAGCATATCTGTCTTTGGTAGTTCCCCCGAATGTTAAAATGATGGGTTTGAGTGTCAGCAAATTCTATCTGTTACTCACAATAGTATGTTTATTTTTCTTATACTCTAATCCCCATTAGAGACATTCATTGCAATTTCAATCCTATTTGCGAGTATCTCTTTTCTCTCAAAATATGACCACCAACATTTTATGTAATGGAAGCTTAGAAGAAAATGGTTAAGAAAGCAGACTAGTGAATAATTCACCATGAAATAAAGTGGTTTAGCCTTCTATTTTCTGCCATTGTAGTATGTTAGAACATATTTCAAAAATCATTTCATACCCAACTGATAGAATACTTAAGGGAAAGATATAAGTATACACATACAGGGATTTCATATAGGTGAGTGGTTGAATTTCAGCTTAGACCAAATGGGCATAGGAAATCATTTGTTAGTCAGGAACATTTCAATGGCAGAAAATGTGAATTAAAAACTCACTGTTCTCATTTGTCAGGGTCAATAAATCTGAATATTACTAATTGTCATATAAGAAATCATTTTGCTTAAGATAGAAGAATGGCATTCATGTTAAGAAGATGAGCTGTTCTATTCCAGGTAAAAAGAAAGTGAAATAGTTTGCTATTTCTAAGCAAAATCATAAACTAACAGAATAAACAATGGAAACCAAATTGAGGGATAAAACCAGTTGATGAAGTACATTAGATAAAATGATATTTACTTGGAAGTGATTTTCTAACTGCAATGTAATCTACTATTCTAATTTACTATTGTCATGCGAGGTCTAATTCCATTTTGGCGAACTAAGTAGCCAGGGACATTCAGGCAAGTGATTCATCTTCCCTTGACCTAAATTCTCTTCACTCGAAAGTAATATAATTAGATTAGATAATCTCCAAGGTCTCTTCAAATTTCAAAATGCTATTTTATTAGAGTTCAAATAAACATGCAGGGTTTAGATGTGTTAAAAACTATGTAATTGATTACGTAAATTAAGAACTCTAGATCCAGATGCATTTAAAAATGATCTCTAAGTGTTAACATTTTTTCAGCTCTGTACTTTTGTAAATTTAGGTTCAGGATTTCATGCATGTGGATTTGAGAAAAAAATTGTAAATATGTGTGAATGATTTGTCATCTACATTTTTAAAGGTTAGATTATTTAATTTTAGAGATTATAAGAAATGAGAGAAGTTTCTAAAGGGGTAGTGAAGAGTTACTTCTCAACTTTATAATATTATTTTTTCTTTATTGCTATATAGTAGAATATATTTCAATGTAAAATATAAGCTGATTTAGCAGTCAAGACTAGATTTCATTGAGTTGGTATGTATGATTTCACTAAACTCATCACAGAGAAATCTCTGATAAATATAAAGAATTTTACCTTTTTCTCCTTTACGTAGTTTGAGAAAAATGGGTGTTTATTATTTTCTCTGTGGAGTTAGCTTGTGATTCAATATATTGGAATTCTCCATTGAAGTTCTCTATCTTTAATAAATAACTAATTAAGAGAATTTTTCCGAGGAAACACAGGAGCTCAGATTTGAGTCACATTCATTCAATTAAAAGCAAGTGAACTTTTGTTTTGTTCCATGCAGTATTTTCCTTCTACCTGTTCTTTTCTAGCTAACACTAACTTGAAAGATAGGGTAGAATCTTTAAAATTAACGGTTTTTATTATAATAATTTGTTATCATTTGTATTTTTACCAACCCCTTTTAAAGCCCAGCAAGTGATTCATAGATACCTTCCTTTAAGAGCAATTTGGCTAGTCTCTGGATAGTATCAGCATTTGGCTTTTCTTCAGTTAAATTTACCAAACAAAAGAGAAGAGAGAAAAATGTCTTATCCATAGCATGGATGAATTTTTAGGGGAGGGAGGTGATATAAAGATAAGATTTGCATTCAGAGATTCAGAATTAATGGAAATCTTAGGAAATATCACATATTACGTATTCTCTTGTGACCATACTGTAACTCCTTTTGGAGAAAATAGTACTATTTTCATATTCTAGGTGTTAGAATGGAAACTTAGACTTGCCGGTAAGGTACAAAGTCAATACATATTTCTGGAGAGAAGCTAAGTGCAAAGTTTATGAGAAAATAGTTCTCCTTTCCTTTGACTTCATTGTAGCAAAACTCAAAGTTTCTAAGGCATATGATCATGGTGGAATTACCAGAGGGTGGCAGAATTAGTTCTATAAATGTACTGTGGTACTCTGAATATAAGTGATAAACATGACCCATATCTCTAATCAGAAATGCAAGTTCATTTGGGCATCTGCTAAGACACCTCAGTTTAGATCAGTCAAAACTAATCCACTTAACTGAAAGCTAATAATTGAGCAATGCAAAATCATGTGTGATTTGTAGATAATTTCAGTGGCAAAACCTTTTTTGTCTTCAAAAAAATGTCTCTTTCAGAATTCCAAACTATGCAATGGATAATGAGATTTTATTTGTATAAATTTACAATTAACTCCGTATTTGTTATACTTACTTGCAAAGCCACCATTCAGAACAATATTCAAGTAATCTATACTATGTGTAAATAGTATAAGCACCCTAATTAAAGACAGAGTTGTCAGGATGAAAAAGCAAACCCATTTATACATTGTCTATAAGAAACTCACTATAAATATAAAAACATAGCTATGTTAAAAGTTACATGATGGAAAAAGATGAACAAGGTAAACGTTAATTACAAGGATGTGGGTGTGAATATATTAGTATCAGGATGAGTAAACCTCAGAACCAAGACTATTTGCGGAGATCCAGAAAGCTATTGCATGATGATTAAGGGGCCACTTCATCAAGGAAACATATGAATTCCAAATATGTATGCTGCTAATGACAGAGCTTCAAATTATGAAATCCCAAACTGGCAGAAATAAAAGGATGAATAGACAAACCTATAATTACAGTTGAAGATTTTAACATTCAGCTTCTTCTGTGTCCTCACAGAGACTTTGTGTGTATGTGCTTGTTCCTCTTCCACTTCTTATAAGGACACCTTCCTATAAGGATATTGGATTAGGGTCCCATCCTTATGACCACACTTAATTACTTCCTTTAAAGGCCCTATCTCCAAATACAGTCCCATTGGGAGGGAGAAGGGTTAGGGCTTCAACATATAAATTTGAAAGGAACACAGTTCAGTTATTATCATTCTGTCTTCTCACCTCCCAAATTCATGTCTTTCTCCCATGTGAAATCCATCCCATCCCAACAGCCCTCCCCAAATCTTAACCCATTCCACCATCCATCCCAAAGTCTCATCTAAATTTCATCTCAACTGGGTATGGGTGAGACTTGAGGTATGATTTTCCTGACTCATAATTCCTCTCCAGTTGAGAACCTATGAAACTAGACAAGTTATGTGCTTCTAAAATACAATGGTGGGACAAGCATAGGATAGACATATTCCATATTCTCCCCTATTCCAGAAGGGAGAAATTGGAAATACAAAAGGGATGACAGGTCCCAAGCAGGTAAAAATCCCATTAGGTCTTAAAGCTTGAGAATAATCCTCTTTGGCTCGATGTTCTGCCCTCTGGGCCCATTGGGTGATGGTATCATTCCCTGGTCCTGAGGTGACAGCCCACCCCTTCACCTGTGGATGCTCTTGTCCCTGAAGCACTGGACAGCAGCATCCTGGCCCACAGAAATCCAGGAGGTGGCCCCACCCTCTGCAACCACTGAGCAAACAGCCTTGCCCCCTGGGTCTGGGATGGGAGTGGCATTCCTGATGGTCTCTGAATTGCCTTCATAGCCATTCTTTCCTTTTCTTCAAGGATAATGCAAGTTCAAAGCTGGAGAGTTCTATCATTCCGTCCTATAGAAGCCAACAGCTTTCCTTCATTCTGTCCCATTTTGTCTTTAGTCCAGCTGGCAGCACTTCTGTCACATTTTTAGATATTTTTCATAGGAGCACCCTGCTTCATAATACCAACATCTGTATTAGTCTGCTTCAATTGCCATAACAAAATACCACAAAGTGGTTTAGGCAACCGAAACTTATTTTCTCACAGTTCTGGAGGCTAGAAGTCCAAGACCAAGCAAGGTGCCAGCAGGTCAATTTCTCATGAAGCCTTTCTTCCTGTCTTACAGAAGGCCACCTTCTCATTGTGTCTACACATAGCCTTTCCTTTCTATGTCAGTGGAGAGAGAGAGAGAGTGAATGAGTGAGCTCTGGTGTCTCTCCTTGTCTTATAAGCACCACCTGTATGACCTGATTTAACCTTAATTATTTTCTTAAAGGTCTTACCTACAAATACAGTCATACTAGGAGTTAGAGCTTACAATTATGGATTTTGGTGGGGGAGGGGGTATAATGGGCCAGTCCATAACAATAACAAATCCACAACACTTAGTGGCTTAAAAACAAAACAACATTGATTTTGTTGACAAATTTTCCATTGGGCAAGGCTCAGCAGCTAAGCTCGCCTCTGCTCCATTCCGTGTCAACAGGGGCAGCCAGAAGCCTGGTGGTTGGAGTCATTTACTCCTATGTGTAACTAGCAAACGCATGTGGTTGTCCCGGATTAAATTTAGGAGCTGTCAGTTGAACACCTACAGGTTCCATGTAGTGGTCAGTTTCCGTAGCTGAGTGTCCCAAGTGACTGGAAAAGAGCTAAGCAGAAGCCACACCATCACTAATAACCGGGCCTCAAAGTCACACAGCATCACTTGAAGTATATTTTATTCATAAAGTCCCACTCAGTTTCAAGTGGAAGAAAGATAGACTCTACTTCCTGATGGGGGAATGACAAGGATCTGAAAATATTCTGTGGAACAAAAAATATTGCTGTGGCCATTTTTTTGAAAATACATTCTGCCTCACGATATATGGTTAACAAGCTTTGAGGGGTATCAGTTGGAACCTTCTCTTTGGTTTACCACTAATCACGTCTTCTCTTGTAGTTTAGGAAGTAATCAGTCATAATATATAGGTTTTTTTTTTTTTTTTTTACTTCAGAATCACCAAAAGACAAGGGCAGAAGCTAATGGGAGTTTATTCATGGCTCAGCAATTTGCAGATTTATTGAATGCTATTTATATTTAATCTAATATACCTACTTAGAAAAAAAGGCAAGAATTTTGTCACAGACTTTTAAAACTTGTTTTCAACTGCAAAGTGGTTGGATATAAAAAACAGGAAGAAAACAGAGCACTATGATAAACTTCTTTGGAAAATATTTTGAAAGCAAATTAAAGCCCATAAATTATTCTATAGCTAAGTGCTACAGGTGGAAGTAAACATGTGATCCATTTTCTCAAGCTAATGTGTTAATATCACTTAACTGCTTGAAGTTACTATCTCAAGCATTTGTTAAAATTTAATAATACATCTAATAAAATAATAAATTCAATGAAAATATTTTATTTTTACTCGTTTTTGATTTATTTGGCTTGATAACTTTAACGGTAACTTTTAATAACTATAAACATGTTAACTTTTAATAACTGTAAACCTCCCCACTTTTGCATAGTTTACTAGCTACACATCATGTTACAATGGCCTTTTGTTCTAGAACTTTGTTAGAGAACATTGTAAAGGAAATCAGAAATCCACTCTGAATGTTTCCTATTGTCTTTTTCCTTTTTCACCAGCCACTCCTTTCCTTACTGCTTCTCTTAGTCTCACCTTTTCCTCAGTTTTTAACAGTGGAGGTGACAAAACATAGGAAGGCAATCCTAAAGTTTGGGTGCTCTTGAGGACTTCCAAGTAAGAAGCCAGTTAGTTAGCTTGTGCTGGTTGTGGAGACATGATTGTTGGCATGTTGCGCCCTCACAGGAACTGGCTGGTTTGTCTTCACTTTGGTGCCAGGCAAAAATGAGAAGCAAAGTTGTGTTGAACCACATAATAATTCTGATGGGCATTACATTTTAAGTTTGTCCAGAAAGAAGACGTATTTGTGAATTGCAGAACACTGTATCTTTTGAGTAAGAAGTAAAAACCTAAAATGAGGTGAAATAGTTTTATGTGCAATGTTGGAGTTGCCCAGCATTATTTTTCAAACGTGTTCTTATTTTTGTAGTGACATGCAATTATTTAGACAATTTTAGTTCTGGCTGCTATAACAAATTATCATTGAATGGGTGGATTAAATAACATCTGTTTATTTCTCATAGTTCTGGAGGCTCAGAAATCCAAGATCAAGGTGCTTGAAGACCCAGTAGAGTCTGGTGAGAACCTACTTCCTGGTGTAGACAGCTGTCTTCTTGCTTATCTTCACAGGGCAGAGAGCAGAGAGAAGCAAGCTCTCTGGTGATTCCTCTAAGGACACTTCTCCCATTCATGAAGGCGCAGCCTTTATGATGTCATCTGATCCTAATTACCTTCCAAAGTCCCGATGTCCTAATACCATTAGGGGTGTAGAGTTTCCATATATGGGGGGCTAGGGGAATAGGGTTTCCATATATGAATTTTGAGAGGAAACCAACATTTAGTTCATAACCAGTAAGTTCTTGTATGGAGACATGAAAAGGAAAATTAAAATACAAAGAAACAATTACATCTACATTTAAAGAAAGCGAAGTATCATTTTTAGAATAGGTAAAATGCGTTAACTCCTTGATTGAAATAGAACAATTAGATGTCAGTGTATGAGATACTTATTTAGAATCTATGGAAACCTATCATCTATGTCTCAGTAGATAATGTTTCCTATATTACTTCCCATGATAGAATGTCATGCACACTAAATACTGGAATACTTTAAGGAGGACACTGTTGTATGTCACCTGGATTTAAGAGAATGATTTGTTCAGCGTTGAATTTTTCTGACTAAAAAGATGAATAAACAGATAGATAAATAACAACCAAGCTTATGAGGACAGGTTCTTGTTTTAATTTGGCACAGTTCTACCCTTAGAAAATTAGTCAACCAAGACATACAGATCAAGTCCTATTTATTTTATTGCAGTTAAGTCATGAGTGGACATTTTCCACACCATCCCTTAAGAAATAAACAATAAGGTAAGTTACTTGTTACACTATTTATTTTTCCAACATGAAACTAATTAGTGAGCTCATTCTTTTAACAGCTGTCCCTGTTGTTCAGGATTTTCTTAGGAAGATCAGGGCCACTGGATGGAAAGTAGATCTTAAAAATCTAATAGTAATAATAAAAAAACCCACAGAGCATGTCTGAGGAGTTAAGTAAAAACAATAAATAAGTCATTTTACAAGAGTTCAGTGATCTTGAACTTCCTATTCCACTTATCCACATTAAGGTTGTATTGGTTAGTGTCAGGGGGAAATCTTACCCTAAAATGGAAAAATATTAGCAATGAGTCAACCTCAAAGGGTTCACAATGAGTTTGAATAAGTATTCTGAGTTCAAAGTCTATTGGGATCTTAACTGAATGTCTACAATCTATAGAACAGACCAAAAATTTAGAGAGAACTGGCATTTTTCCAGTATTGTCTCAGCATCTTCTTGTTCCTATCAGAATGGTAATTTCTAAATTCCCATAACCTTTAAATTTAATACATTTTCCATTTATCCTTGGTGGGTGTTCCTGTCACAGACTTAGTAAAGTTGAAGGTAAATTGATATATGCAGAAGATATACAGTGGTAGGAAAAACATGCAAATCTAATACCAAAGAGGTAAAACTCAGAGTTTTAAAACCTGTGATTCAAAGTGAATATGAGAAAAAAAAATGGGAAGAAAAAACATTAAGAATTGCCAAAACCATACAAAAATACATGGCAATAGGTAAAAACAGTGTTCAGTTAGCAGGTACTATATACTAAATGTCATTTGACTAGGTCTTTATAAAAATAATTCAATCATTTGTCAATTATATCTCAATAAAGCTGGAAAAAAATTCCAAGCTAATAATTCCTTGGTTTGCACTATAAGACATAATTCATCCGTTATCTGTTCCTCATTCTATTATAAAATTTTATACAATATATCCCAAGTAATTTTTTAAAAAATGTTTATTTATTTATTTTAAGAGAGAGAAAGGGAGAGAGGGAGAGAGAAAAAGACAGGGAGTGCACATGAGCAGGGGAGGACCAGAGAGAGAGGAAGATAGACAATCCCAAGCAGGCTCCATGCTGTCAGCACAGAGCCCATTGTGGGGCTCGAACTCACAAATGCAAGATCATGAATTGAGCTGAAATTAAGAGTCAGATGCTTAACTGACTGAGCCACCTAGGCGCCCCTATCCCAAGTAATTTTTTAAAGTGATATCTGGGTTGGGACTTTTAAAGATCAATATTTCTATTACTAGTCTTTTAGACTGCCCTCATCTTACACAAATCATACCTTAAGGTAGGCTCTTTTCCATCCAGAGCAATTCTCTTTTACTTAATTTTACTGATTACAACCATAACAACCCAAAATTCTAAGCTAGGGTGTTCAGAATTGAATAAATTAGGAGGAGATGGAAGACAGAACTGGCTTTCCTGTAATCCTACGATGAATTATCTTTGGATAGTCCACTAACATTTGTTTTTTTGCATCCTTTAATAAAATTTGATTCAGGTAAGGATCATTAATGGATGACAAAATCACTAGAGGAAAGATTGCTATAGATCTTCATAGGATGCCAAAATATCATCACAAAGATTATTTACAGTCACAAAAAGAAAAAGATGGAACTTTACAAAGGAGAGATCAGGCTGTCATCCTCTTGAACCAGAGTTTAATGTGAACATCACTAATAATAATGCAGACATTGTGTGCTTCTTCTTGTGATACATTGGGATTTACATAACATTACCTATAAAGTATTATGTTTCATCACATCCCAACACAATGTTTGGTTCTTAATTGGCTTCTTGTTTGAACGAGACATTTTTTGGACCATTGGGAGAATTTCAAAATGGAGTAAGTATTAACTTATATAAAGAATTATTAAGTTTCAAACTTAGGAGGAGGGGCCAAGATGGCAGAGTAGCATGGGAGTTCTTTGCCTCTCTTATCCCTGAGATGCAGCTAGATCAGCGTCAAGAATTTTTAAGTTTCTTAAGTGTGATAATAGTATTCCCTTATGTGGGAAATACTACTTTCAGAGATTATGATGATAATGTGCTGACCTATTTAGGGATGAAATGTCAAGATGTCTGAATTTAAATAATTACAAACAAAAATAGATTAAGTAAATATGGCAACTCCAATTGTTTTTAAAATTTTTTTTAAACATTTATTTATTTTTGAGAGCTAGAGACAGAGCACAAGTGGGGGAGGGGCAGAGAGAGAGGGAGACACAGAATCTGAAGCAGGCTCCAGGCTGCTAGCACAGAGCCTGACGCGGGGCTTGAACTCACGGACCATGAGATCATGACCTGGACCGAAGTCGGATGCTTAAGCGACCGAGCCACCCAGGTGCCCCATGGCAACTCCAATTGTTAATTGTGATAATGGGCATAGTTTTCAAGGTTCTCCAGAGAAATAGAATCGATAGGGTGTGTGTGTGTGTGTGTGTGTGTGTGTGTAGTTATTTTAAAATTTTAAATTATATATATATTCTTTATATATATATGTTTATACACACACACACACACACACACACACACACACATAATTGTTAATATATATAGTTGTTTGAAGGAATTGGCTGACATGATTATGAAAGCTGGCAAGTCCAAAATCTGTAGGATGGGTCAGCAGGCTGAAAACCAGAGAAAAGCCACTGTTGCAGTTGACGAGTGAAGACTGCTGGCAGAATTTTGTCCTGCTCAGAGTGAGACAGTCTTTTGTTTTATTTAGTCCTTCAGCGAATGAGATGAGGCTCATCCACATTATAAAGGGCAATCTACTTTATTCAAAATCCACCAATTTAAATGTCAATCTCATCCAAAACACCTTCACAGAAACATCCAGAATAACACTGGCTAAATATCTGGGTACTGTAGCCCAGCCACGTAGGCACATAAAATTAATCATCTAATGGGTATATGGAAATTATTATATAACTTTTTACTTTTTTGGAAGATTAAAAATCCTTAAAATAAAAGCTTTAAAAATATTTAAAAAATGGTCTTGTGGGTATTTATTTCCTATGGAATGGTAGAAAACTGAAAACATTTGCTTCACAAGGCCTTGTAGAGCATTATACGGAGAAGAGAAAAAGAAAAAAGTGAAGACTTGTATACAAGTCTTCCCACTTACATATAAAGTTGGAAAAACAGATGTGAGAGGCATAGTGGTTTAGTTTTTCTGGTGCATTTTATGCTGCATCTGTGAAGGAAATGAAAAAAATAGTTTCTAATCCCATAGAAACTCTCAAGAGATTTTTTTTTAATTGCAAGTCCAAATTAATTACTTCATTCAATAATATTTTATATGGACACATTGAAACAGGGTTTGAAATAGGATCTCGTGGTCTCATGGCTTTCAGTGTTGAGACAAATTTTATTTTAATTATTTGAATATTCTCTTTCCAGTAATCACAAAAGGAGATTACCCAACCCATCTAGAATTCTTGGGGGAGAGATGAGAGATAGTATGATTGCTCTGGAGATTTCTGGCGGAGATCAGGTTGGAGGGAAAAAAAATAAAAACAAGCAAAAATCTGTCAGTGTTGTTTGTGATAATAACCAAGGCACTAAGGAAATGATTTTAAAAGAAACAATGCCTAAATCAGTGATTTAAAGCAAGACAGTGGGAATGTTGGAAAAACCACAAATAGGAATTAACTGTGCTTACTGAACAAGTGTCACTGGCAGGGAGAAGGTATGTGGGAGGGTCCACTGGGACAAGAACAGGAAGCAGACACAAAGCAGCAAGCCTTTTTTCATCCTCTGGCTTTCCGATTTCCCTCTAGCACCCCCTACTGGCACAGTCCGACAGGGATCCAGCTATGTAAAGCCGAAATGAGTTTACAGACCTCTAGCTCCAGCACCGCAAAGAGCACTGTAGCAGATTGGGTTTAAAATCTATTCAGCACACATACCACTGATACGAGAGCATTTCATATAATTAAGAATTTTAATTTTATCTCAAGTCAAATCACGTCCTTTAGAATAGAGAAACCACTATGTATTTTAAGTGTTGGGTTTGTTTCCCTCTGGGTTCCCTCCTTAGATTGCCTTTGGCCATGCTATACTTAGTACTCCTTCATCCAAAATGGAGGAGAAGAAGAAATGGGAAAGAGTAGGTAATAAGAGTATATAGAAATTACAGTATAAGGAGAGGATTACAGAGCATACCAATCACTAGCCTATATTCTGAAAGTGTAGATTTCTGTGAGCACAATTGCTTTTGTGATCTTTGACATGGTATCTCATTGCTCATCAAACCTTCCTTTCAAAGTATCAAGCCTGGCAGAAAACATGATCATGTAAACGAGGGACTGGGGTATGAGGTAAAACCAACTTATGGAAGCACATTTTTTGTTTTATATTAAAAAATGGAAAGTCTACCTCATTATATATAGCTTATATGTGGTTACTTGTTTTAATATAAAATATTGCCCTTCCCCCATCTTTAAGGTGCTCCAAGTTTAATCTTTAATTTTGAATAACAATAGCACCCCAACACATACCCCATGGATGCATAGTTTATGACGCCTAATAGTGACACACATAGAGCTTAAATATATAAGTGATTTTGGCTTTGTTAGATATAGATAAAAATGTATCTAAAGACTCCTCACATTGGGGTACCTGAATGGCTCAGTTGCTTGAGGGACTGACTGTGGCTCAGGTCATGATCTCACAGCTTGTGAGTTCTAGCCCCGCATGGGGCTCTGTGCTGACAGCTCAGAGCCTGGAGCCTGCTTCAGGTTCTGTGACTTCCTCTTGCTCTGCCCCTCCCTGGCTCACAATCTGTCTGTCTCTCTCAAGAATAAGTAAAACATTAAAAAAAAATTAAAAAAAAAAAGACTCTCGCATCTATTGATAGGATATGAAAAATTATTTGTATTTGAAGCCATACAATACAGTGGGAAAATCACAAGATGATAAATCTGAAAACTACTGCTATCTCTGTCTTCATTTGCTGATGTAACTTGACTTTTTCTAGATTTGTCATCATTTAGATGGTGGCCATGCTCAGTGTGCACAGGGGACTTAGGCTTGGGTGCCGACATTGTACTAAGCACTATGTTTTTAAGGGATTTATGACAACTCTATGTGATAAGTATCATTATTTTCATTTAACAGAAAATAAAACTAAACCTCAAAAGATGTTCAAAATAGAAAAATGAAAGGCCAAAGTCCCATAGCTGGAAAGTGGTGATACTAGAACCATCTATTTATTCTCTCTCCAGTCTAAGATAAAATAGTAATGTGAGTGATTATACTTGTAAACTATGAAGTGTTACATTAGTCTAATGAATTCAAGAACATTTCTCACTCAGTTTTCATCATTTTAAATCAAGAAAGAGATTTTTAAAAATCTGTCAAGCCCGTGGGCAACAAATCTTAACACAAAAATTCAATCCTTTAAGAGAAGGAATTGTGTTTTGTCTTTTTTTTTTTTCCTCCCTTCCAACTTGGTTTGCTGTAATTTGCTTTATTTTTTGACAGAGTTGAAATTATCTTAACAATCACTCAGATTTTCACTTCTTAAAAGTTTTCCCTTAAAAGTGAAGGGAACAACAATATTCGTTAAAGTCATTTCAAAGTGTGCTTCATCCATTAGAGAAATGAGAAATCTTCATTGTTTCAACAATATAATCCATTCTCGTACCATCTGATAGCATTTTCTTTTTGATTGGCAATGTCCTCCTCCAAACCTATTTTTTAAATATACTTTTTTTTTTTCTAAATTCTAGTTCACAGTTTGAAAACTGTATACTTCATTTAATTTCTTCCTTATCTGGACTCCAAGTATTTGGAGTCCATGCCATATTATCTAACGGTTAATTATGTTTTAAAAATGATTCACTATTGGGGCACCTGGGTGGCTCAGTCAGTTAAGCATCCGACTTCAGCTCAGGTCATGATCTCGCTGTCCATGAGTTTGGGGCCCACGTCGGGCTCTGTGCTGACATCTCAGAGCCTGGAGCCTGTCTCGGATTCTGTGTCTCCCTCTCTCTCTGTCCCTCCCCCACTCACGCTCTGTCTCTCTCTCTCTCTCTCTCTGAAAAATGAATAAACCTTAAAATTTTTTTTTTAAAAAATGATTCACTGTAGAAGTTATTTCAGCAAAATTTTATTGTTACAATGATTCTTCAAACTTTTTTTTTACCATTATTCATATAAACCCAGCTCCAGTCTCTATTAATAACCTTCTTCTAAAATATATATCACGTTTAAAAAGTTGAAGAAAAGAATGCACAAGAAATGAAATAATGTCTTCCATCCTTTTATTGAGCTTCTATAGTTATTTCAATGAATATATTCAAATACTATGAACTAGTTACTTAGGGGAAAAAAATAAGTGAAAAACAAATTGTTTCAGACAAAAGGATTCTCATTTGAAACTAGATTGTACATTAGCAACCAGAAGTCATTATTATCTGGATGGTAATAACCAGCTGAACATAGCTGTTTCTCCACTTGTTCCACAAAAGTCCCTCAGAAACAAAGAAATATCCATCCCCCCCTCACCATTATCGGTGCCAAACGAAGAGCGGGGTAAGTTTTGGTTAAAGTACAAAGGTAGACTATGTAAGGTTAAATTTTCCCCAAGACTTCCTTTCAATCTGGAAAAATCCAGGTCAATAAATCTGAACCCCATCTGAGATTGGGCCCATGGAACAGTCATTGTTGGGGTCAGGTTCACACCAGCTCTATCCTTCAATCACTGTGCTGACCTGAATAAATTCAATCAGAAGGCTTTATTCAATTCCACCTGAAAAAAAAATCTCTTAAAAAGTAAAAAAGCATCTCTTTTTATACATCTACCCTCACACTTACATCTACCTTTCTATCAGGAGAAAAGGATTATCAGAATAGATCATGATCCTAATACCACGTTTTTAGAATCAGCTTATCCAGGTAAGAGTTAATGCACTTCACCCGGTAAACTGTAAAAGAAATAGCAGTCATTGCCCTCCTAAACCTTAGAAGAAATGAAGAATTTCAGTCTTCAGTGCTGTCAAACTGACACCATTCATCATCCTTGAATTGGCTTTTGGCTTTAAGATAAATAAAACAAACCAGAGAACCTCTTCAGACCCCCATAATAAAGGCTACTCCCTACTGCAGCTCACCTTGGGTTTGGAGTTGATAGCAAAAAAAAAAAAAAAAAAGATTTCAAGTCCTTAATACTCCCAAGACTTCAACTCACACTGGAGTCAAGCAATCTCAAGGAGTTACTGAACTCAGTATTGATTGCAAACACTAGGGTTGTTTGTTATTTGATTTTTCAATTTTCAAGGAATGAGGTGAAATTCACATCTCTCCGAAAGCAAGCATGCTCTGGTTCCTGGAAGCTAGAGTTTATGTGACTTGAGTTCACGTAAAGAGAATAATTTATATTGGCATGAATAAACAGTTGCAGGGAGTTCTAACTATCTAAACATGATATGTAATGCTCAGAAAAAATTTGGACCACGTTGTAATGTTACCTGTGTTTTATGTTATGGACAACTACACCATCGGTTCAAAATCACCCACCCACTCAGGTTTTTAAAGCTGGATTTGTGGCATCCTGGCATCAGTTAGAGGCACAGGGGCAGGTCATGTAATCAGCTGTCTCCTTGCTAAACTTGCCTGGTAAACTTTACAAGGGGTATCAGCTTGACATTGTGCCCTTTTATCAAGCCTCTCTTCATGAGAAATAATAGATATGTAGAAAGTGAGTTTTTAGAAAACCACAAACCAAATTGCTTGGTTTGAGAGAGAATATTTCTGCATCTTTAAATTAATTTGTAGTCGGAAACCTCCCCAGATGTTACAAATTAAGTCCTGCTCACTGCTTCTTGTAGATGTTTTTGGACTGAGTGCATTTGCAGGTTTTATCTCCTTTTGTTTACATTAAATCTTAACTAAACCAATTCCAGTGAATTAACCTAATAGCAGTTGACTAATGAGCACTGTCCTTCTAAATTCCCTCTTTCACAAATCAGACTTTCTTTTTTTTTTTTTTTAATTTTTTTTAACGTTTATTTTTTTGAGAGACAGAGTATGAGCAGTAGAGGGGCAGAGAGAGAGGGGGGCCACAGATTTGGAAGCAAGCTCCAGGCTCTGAGCTGTCAGCACAGAGCCCTACATGGGGCTCAAACTCAAGAACGGGAGATCATGACCTGAGCCGAGGTCAGATGCTTAACCAACTGAGCCACCTAGGCACCCCTTCAAATCAGACTTTCATTGCTAGGGGGTCAGTAGGAATATTTATGTCATTAAATCTAGAAAAAAGACTTAAATTTTAATTAATGTGCTCTAATTTTAAGGATTGAAGGTACCTGAAAAGGTAAAAACTGGCTTTTTTTATTTCAGTAAATGACCAGAGAGGAGAGTTGCATAGCTCGAAGGGAAGAGCATGGACCAGGAGTGAAGAAATGTTAGTTCTGATCTCTGCCACTTAGGAGCTCTGGGAACTAAGAGCAGGCGTTTGGCTGAGTCTCACTTTTCTTATCTAAAAAGTAAGGATGATAGTCTGAGATCCTGTCTAGCGCTAAAATTCTGTGGTGAGCTAAGGCTTGCGCTGAGCTATTTTAGATTTTACTATCCTAAAGGGATAGCAATAAATTTATTTTTCTTATGTAGAACTCTTAGTGGAGGCATTTGTGAGTAATGGAATTTTACAATAATTTGGCCCCACGTTTACACAGACCATTTCACCAACACGTTTTCACTTCCAGAAATCTACTTTATTTTCACTGCTGAGACCTAAAAAATTGTACTTATAGCAATGATGTGAGAATCACATTAACGAAGATGTCATTGAAATCCAATGTGGTTTCTGAATTTTGAATGCCAGGTTGTTATCTAAAGTATGGGAGCCTAGGGGCCCCTGGTTGGCTCAGTCAGTTAAGCTTCCAACTCTTGAACTCTTGATTTCGGCTCAGGTCATGATCTTGTGGTTCACATGATGGAGCCCCGTGCTGGGCTCTGCACTGAGAGTGTGGAGCCTGCTTGGGATTCTCTCTCTCTCTCTCTCTCTCTCTCTGCCCTTCCCTTGCTTGCTCTCTCTCTCAAAATAAATAAACTAAAAAAGAAAATAAAGTATGGGAATATATACCAAATCTTATTCTGCATGTTATATAACATATATTGTTGTTTATGTGTTGTCGTAGGCTCAAAAATAATGCCCCCCAATAAGCCACTGGAACCTGTGAATATTACTTTATGTTGGGAAAAAAAAAAGTCTTTGTACATGTACATGTGACGAAATTAAAGGTATTGAGATGGGGAGATTATTTTAGATTATCAAGATAGGCCCTAAATGCAATCACATGTATCTTTATGAGAGGGAGTCTGATAGAGATTTTTACACAAATACAAGAGAATAATGCAATGTAACAATGAAGGCAGGGTGATGTAGCCACAAACCAAGGAACTATTATTTTTAGCCAGCAAGGTTGTGGTCATTTATTACAGCAGCCATAGGAAACTCATACATATGCTAATATATTTTTTCCACTCATCATCTAAGAGCACGTGCAATGCAAGTTTTGATGCCAGAGTTTTGGTAAACAGCTGGACTCTAGGCACCTTTGCTTCTATTTCACGTCTTTGGACATCTCTTCCTTATTACTTATAGATCCCACAGTTAAGGAGAATTTATTTTTTTTAGGGAGTAGTCTTAGGAAAACAGTGTTCATGATGGTACGTGTGACACTTACTTTTGATAATGAAGATTATACAATGAGTTTTTCTTGGGTGTTTGGTCTCAAGGAAGCTGAATGTGAAATATAAATGGTTTGCCTCTTAACCATCTGAATATGGTGATGGGCTCCATGGATGTATATGGAGAGAGCAGCTCATCGGCCACATAGCATCCATCTCCTGATTCCATCTGCAGGTAGCTGTTAGACACTGTCTCCGCCCCTAGATTGTCAGGGAGTTAAACCTACCCACTCTCTGTTTAACTATCTCAGGCATGATTTGTCCCCTGTCCTCTGTGTTGCTCAATTCCAGAGAACACATTTCAAAGTCGTCAGAGTGGTCCTCTTGAAACATGTCACCCCTTTGAGATGAGGAGAAAGACATCCTTCCATTAGGGTGAGTGAAAATGGCTTTCCCCAGCAATATTTTCCTCATGACATCTTTACTCTTTCTCCACACTCTGACGTTTTTCATTGGTCCCTGATTTGTTGAGAAGATTCAAGAGCCATAAAATCAGTTCACAGTGGTGTGAATATCTATATATGTGTAACCCACTCACACTTCCCGTGTGTTTGTTCTCTCCAGCACTGACACGTCAATTTCTGAAGTAGAAAGAGTTGCATTCAAAAATTCTAATAACCTGTGATCCTTCACACAAAATCACGTGGAAGGCATCCTAGAACACATAAGCCTAGAACGCCTTCTCAGACTATGAATCACAACCTGTGTGGTTCAGCAACTAAAAAATCCAAATTTTGAAGGCCCAAGAGATAAACCTGAAAGGCTGTTAGGGATTTTTTCATTGGTAGGTACTTTCAAGGAAGCTTAATGATGTGACATTCATGAATATTTGGGCCTCTTTGGTAGAAAAGTCATGAATATTGTGAATGATGTTTTTAAAAACTCTACAGTTTGTACTCTAATATTTTATATTTTTATTTACAAAACTGTGGCAAATTATTAACAATACCTTGATAGAGAAATTATTAATGCATAACATCTTCTCCCTTTAAGCAATTTGGATTTTCCTTTTAATTTCCTTTTACTCCCTAGTCATTTAGCAGATAATCAAATATATATTACATGTATCCATAGTTTCTTGGTGTGTGTCATTGCTAAAGAGGCTAGCATTGGTGGAAAGACCGTGGTTTCACTCACTTTTTAAATTCAGAACCTTTTCTGAGGCTTCTATTTCCCTAAACACAGTCATAATATTGAATATGTTTTGATCTACTTCCAGAGAAATAAAGATCTCCAGGAAACTCTGCCTCCAAATGTATAACATGAAAAAATATATACTATATGATATTCCAACTAAGAATCATAATTAAACACGTGAGGCAGCCAAATAAAATTTATCAGAAAGAAAAGCATTTGCTCTCCTAAGTTCATTGGTGCCATCGTGCTTTTGGATAGAATGCAGAAGCCACTTGGTATTACTATGAAGATTTGGGCAGTGTCAACATTGAGTTACTAAATCAATCTTGAAAGTAAAAGATACTTCACGCAAGTATTTTACTCAAGGCCTTGTTTTGATATGATTTAAACTCTGCTCACCCTTGAGAATCTTAAACCACAATATTAAATCTGGAATCAAGTAAGAATTACATTTACATATTTCCATGGGCAGATAAAAATTCATATTTAAAGTCAGTAACAACAGGCAGTCACCCATGTGGAGTGACTTAAGGGGCTGTGTGGGCACAGTGAAGTTCATTAACATCAGTGCTGATATTTTGACATTAGAGTATTTCTCCTTGGTTTCTCTCTCAAAGTACAAATATTTTACATGCCCAATTAACATGTTATGATGAACGTAATTCCCAAAACTTTATTGGGAATAAATTTGCCAAATTGATTTTCTTTTTAACAAGGAGAGAGATGACAGATAAAAGAACTGAGAATCTGGAGACCCAGAAATGGCAACACAGAGAGGGCAGGAGCCCAAAGGTATTCTTGACTTCCATCAAAGATTTGCCTTGGATGACTCTTTTTATTTTAAATCTTATTTACTCCCATGATTCTAACTACCATTTTGTTAGTTATCTATTGGTATGAAACATATTACCTCAGAACTTAGTGGCTTAAAATAGCATACCACATGTATTATCTCACAGATTTTGTGGGTCAGAAACCTGGCTCCAGTTTAGTTGGGTGGTTGGCTTTAATGTCTTCTATAAGAATGTAACCAAGGTGTCAGCCAGGGTTGGAGGTCTCGCCTGAGGCTTACTGGGGAAGAATCCTCTTTGAAGCTCAGACACATGGTTGCTGGCAGGATTCAGTTCTTTAAGAGTTATTGGACAAAGGGCCTCGGTTCCTCACCAGCTGTTGGCTGGAGGCTGTCCTCAGTTTGTGCCATGTGGGCTTTTCCAACATGGCAGCCTGCTTCATCAAAGTCAACAAGAGAAGGAATCTGCTAGCCAAGTGGAAGTCAAAATTTTTCTAACCTAATTATGGAAGTGTCATCCTATCACCTTTGCAATATGTTAGTGGTGGGGAGCAAATCCTTGGTCCATCTCATTGTCAAGGGGAAGGATTACACAGGATATGAATTCAAGAAGATAAGAATCATTGGGGGCCATCTTAGAAGTCTGCCTTCTAAAGCCATCAACATGCTAAGGATCTTCACATCTAAATCTTCAGCTGAGACAAGCAAACATATGGATTCACTCAAGAACTATAGCCCAAATATATCCAAATCTGCTTCTCTTCTAGTCTTTTTAAACTTCAGTTAAAGCATCACTAGCCATTCAGCTTCTCATGCTAGAAATTTGATGTCATGCTCAATAGCTCTTCATTTTCTCTCACTACCTACATCCAGTTCATGCCTAAGTCAGGTAGGTGCTTTAACCAGAAATTTCTTGAATCTCTCTGAACTACCCAACTGTCACTGTTCTCTACAGATTATCTTTAACTGGGACCATTGTATGAGTCTTCCAAGATTTCCATGAGTCTTCACTCTAATTCACCACAACCATAATTTTGTACCTTGCTTGGGTTATTTCTGCTCCAGGGACTACTCCTTCCTATCATTCCTTGCCCAGAAAGTTATTATTTATTCATTAAAACCAAGTTGAAATGTGTCAAATTAGTGAAAAAAGGATTATACCACATTTAATACAGCAAAGGTTCTATCTCTGAAATGTTAGAGACAGGTGATATATAATAATAATAATAAAGGGGCGCCTGGGTGGCTCAGTTGGTTAAGCATCCAATTTTGGCTCAGGTCATGATCTTGACGTTTGTGGGTTTGAGCCTCGCATCAGACTCTGTGCTGACAACTCGGAGCCTGGAGGCTGCTTTGGATTCTGTGTCTCCCTCTGTCTCTCTCTGTTCCTCCCCTGCTCATGCTCTGTCTCTCTCTCCCTTAAAAATAAATAAACCTTAGGGAGGAGCCAAGATGGCAGAATGGCATGGGAGCTTTTTGTGTGTCTTGCGTCCATGAAATACAGCCAGACCAACACTAAACCATCCTACACACCTAGAAAACTGATTGGAGGATTAACACAACAATCTGCACAACCTGAACCACAGAATTCAGCAGGTACGCGGTGCAGAGAGCTGAACTTGGGGAGCAAGAAGCCATGAAAGGTAGGGAACCACTTTTGTGGGTGGAGAGAGGACGGAGACTGGGGAGGGAGGTAGAATACTGGAAAAGCACCCCACCCCAAAAGCAGCTGGAGAGAAAGCAGAAAATTGGAAACAGCTGCAGGGACTAAACTAAAAAGGGAGAAAGGAGAAAGGAGAGGGTTTAAATTCCATTAAGACTGTAAACAAGGGGAGTGCAAAGGCTGCAACTCTGCCACTCGATACCTGGCGGTGCTCTGGTGGGAAGGCCAAATCCCCAGGAACAGAGTGGGGTCTGGGAGGTTCTTGGGCCACACGGGGAAAAGCAGTTCCACTGCTGGAAGGACCTTTGGTAGAGACTGTTGGAGCCACCTGGTCCCAGGAGAACCCAGAAGGCGGCCACATTTGCTGGTGCTGGGGCAAGGTCATTAAGGGTGAAGCCTGGTGCCAGATTTTCCATAATCCCTGAAACACTGCCGCTACACTGTCTTGCGAACATTTTCTGGGACAGGCTGGCTGCAGTCTCAGGGCACTGGCAGCACCAGGGTCCAGCGGGTGTTCCTGGGTGCAGCCGATACTCGGCCATTGCTCATTCTGCCATTGCTCAGTGAGACATTCCCACAGAGGGGCGGAGTGGGTCAAGTCCGAGTCCTTTGGAAGTAGGGGGCTGGGGAAAAATGGCTGCATCTGAGACAGAACTTGGGAGAGAGGTACTGCCTGTGGCCTGGTCATGGAGAGTGAAAAAGTGGGGAGTGGATGAGAGCTGAAGATGGAGGACATGTGCGTGATTGCTGATCCAGGAGAACAGACTGGGTAGCTCGGTGGTGCCATTTTCACCACTCCCACGCATGCGCATTTGCACCTATGAGCCCGGCAATGATCCACCCCAGTAGGCTAGCAGCGCCATCTAGTGGAGAGCGGAGCTGTGACACTGAGCCCCACCCAACTGGGCCAACTTTGCTCTTTAAGAATATAAGTCTTACTGCCGGCTTAATTTATGGACTATAAAGAGCTACGTAGACTGACTTCTAAGGGAAAATGAAGCAATTTCAGTCCTACTTCAATCTGTTAGCAGGTTCACCTATTCAATTTTCTTTCTTTTCTTTTCTTTTTCCTTTTTCTCTTTTACAATTCTTTTTCTTGAATACAGAAAGAGGAAAAATTCATTTTTATGTTCAATTTTTATTAAAAATATCTTTCTTTAATTTTTATTACTATATTTTTTAATTTGTGTAAATTTTTTCAAATTCTACTTTACTTCCATCATTTTATTTTAGTCTATTTCAGTGTAGTCACCTTTTCAAATTTTCAAACAATTTGTTTTTCTTTCTTTTTCCTTTTTTCTTTTTTTCGTTTCTTTTCTTTTTCTTGAATGCAGAAAGAGAAAAACTTCATTTTTACTTTCAATTTCTATTAAAAATATTTTCATTTAATTTTTATTACTATATTTTTTTATTTTATGTGAATTTTTTCAAATTCTATTTTACTTCCATCGTTTTATTTTAGTCTACTACAGTGTATTCACTTTTTCAAATTTTCAAATGATTTCTTTTTTTATCTTTTTTCTCTTTTTCATTTCTTTTCTTTTTTCTTAAATACAGAAAACAAAAAAAATCATATCTATTTTTAATTTTTATTAAAAATATTTTTAATTTTTTCTACTATACTCTTTACTTTTGTGTATATTTTTTCAAATTATATTTAACCCCCACCATCTCATTTTAGTCTACTTCAGTGTATTCATTTTTTCAAATTCTCAAACGATTCTCCCCCCTTTTTCTTCTCTAATCTGTCAAATCACTTTCAACACCCAGACCAAAACACACCTAGGATCTAGCATCACCTATTCGATTTGTGTGCGTGTGTGTTTTTAATTTTTAATTTTAATAATTTTTAAAGTTTAATTTGTTTTAAATTTCAATTTTTCTACATAATTAATTCCTTTTCTCTCTTCAAAATGACAAAACGAAGGAATTTACCCCAAAAGAAAGAGCACAAAGACAGAGCCAGGGATTTAACCAACACAGATACAAACAAGATGTCTGAACCAGAATTTAGTATCTCAATAATAAGAATACTAGCTGGAGTCAAAAAGAGATTAGAATCCCTTCCTGCAGAGATAAAAGAAGTAAAAAATAGCCAGAATGAAATTAAAAATGCTATAACTGAGCTGCAATCACGGGTGGATGCAGCAGCGGCAAGGATGCATGAGGCAGAACAGAGAATCAGCGATATAAAAGACAAACTTTAGAGAAAAATGAAGCAGAAAAAAAGAGGGAGATTAACGCAAAAGAGCAAGATTTAAGAATTAGAGAAATCAGTGACTCATTAAAAAGGAACAACATCAGAATCATAGTGGTCCAGAAGAAGAAGAGAGAGAAATAGGGGTAGAAGGGTTATGTGAGCAAGTCATATGGGAAAACTTTCCTAACCTGGGAAAAGACAGACACCAAAATCCAGGAAGCACAGACGACCCCCATTAGATTCAACAAAAACCAACCATCAACAAGGCATATCATAGTCAAATTCACAAAACACTCAGGCAAGGAGAGAATCATGAAAGCAGCAAGGGAAAAAAAAGTCCCTAACCTAGAAGGGAAGACAGATTAAGTTTGCAGCAGACCTATCCACAGAAACTTGGCAGGCCAAGAAAGGAGTGCAGGATATATTCAGTGTGCTGAATCTGAAAAATATGCAGCAAAATAGAAGGAGAGATCAAAAGTTTCCCAGACAAACAAAAATTAAAGGAGTTTGTGACCACTAAACCAGCCCTGCAAGACATTTTAAGGGGGACTGAGGGGAGAAAAGATGGAAAAAAAAAAACTATGTGTGTGTGTGTGTGTGTGTGTGTGTGTGTAGAGAGAGAGAGAGGGAGAGAGAGAGAAATAAATAAATAAATAAATACCAAAAGCAACAAAGATTAGAAAGGACCAGAGACCACCACCAAAAACTCCAACTCTACAAGCATCATAATGGCAATATATTCATATCTTTCAGTATTCACTCTAAACGTCAATGGATTCAATGCTCCAATCAAAAGACATAGGGTAACAGAATGGGTAAGAAAACAAGATCCATCTATATGCTGTTTACAAAAGACCCACTTTAGACCTAAAGACACCTTCAGATTGAAAATAAGGGGATGAAGAACCATCTATCATGCTAATGGTCAACAAAAGAAAGCTGGAGTAGCCATACTTATATCAGACAATCTAGACTTCAAAATAAAGACTGTATCAAGAGATGCAGAAGAGCATTATATCATAATCAAGGGGTCTATCCACCCAGAAGACCTAACAATTATAAACATTTATGCGCCAAATGCGCCAAATGTGAAAGCACCCAAGTATATAAATCAATTAATCGCAAACATAAAGAAACTCATCGATAGTAATACCATAATAGTAGGAGACTTCAACACCCCACTCACAGCAATGGAAAGATCATCTAATCAAAAAATCAACAAGGAAACAACGGCTTTGGATGACACACTGGACCAGATGGACTTCATAGATATGTTCAAAACATTTCATCCTAAAGCAGCAGAATATACATTCTTCTCCAGTGCTCATGGAACGTTCTCCAGAATAGACCATATACTGGGACACAAATCAGTCCTAAGTAGAAAAAGATCGATATGATACTGTGCATATTTTTAGACCACAGCGCTATGAAACTCGAAATCAACCACAAGAAAAAATTTGGAAAAGTAACAAATACTTGGAGACTGAACAATACCCTACTAAAGAATGAATGGGCTAACCAAGCAGTTAAAGAGGAAATTAAAAAGTATATGGAAGTCAATGAAAATGATAACACCACAACCCCAAACCTCTGGGACACAGCAAAGGTGGTCATAAGAGGAAAAGTATATAGCAATCCAGGCCTCCCTAAAGAAGGAAGAAAGCTCTCACATACACAACCTAACCTTACACCTTAAGAAGCTGGAAAAAGAACAGCAAATAAAACCCACTATAAAAGTCTACGTGCAATTTAAAGTAAAGAATGCTATCTCCAGTTAATAAGCATTGTCTAGAAGAGTAACATTTTTCATTATGTGGCTTTTCTGCTTCTTTTGCTCCAGATCAGTTTAACACCATGGTTAGCAAAACATACTAGCATTTAAAAGTTATTTAGCAACAGAAAGTTGAAATACCCAGTTTCACAAAATTCACTCAATTTTGTAAACACATTAAGAAAACTATTCTCTGAAGCATTATGGTGTAGCAGGTAAAATGTGGGGACCAAGAGACCCAGCTTTTAGTGCTAATTCAGCCACTAAGTGGCTTTGCTGCCTGGAGAATTATTTTTCCATGATGGTTAAGGGTCTTTATAGAATAAAGGAATGGGTCTAGATCAGTGTTATTTAACGTCTATTCTTCAGAACCCTAGGCTGGAAGTGCTTTAAGGGTTCTGAAATAGGGTCTTGATCATAGAAAGCTCATTAAATACATGTTTACGCGTTTACCATTCCTCTTCTCTCCACCACTAAGTGTAGTTTTACCTCCACTAATGATGGCTGCTGCCTCTTAGTTTTTGCTGCCACCATCATGTGAAAACGAAGAAGGCTGGAGTTTGCCGTCCTTCCTCGCCTCACTGCTCCTCTCTCATTGTCTTTGGCCTCAGGACGCTCCGTCTCCACAAATATTTCCTTATAAACAAATTACTTTTCAGAGAACTTGGGTCTAAGAGCTGTCATGAACTGAAGTATATTCATACGTGTTGACGGCTACAGAACTGCTAGCTCTGAACAAGTTAGAATTCTTTTTTTTAAATTTTTTTTTTTTAACGTTTATTTATTTTTGAGACAGAGAGAGACAGAGCATGAACAGGGGAGGGGCAGAGAGAGAGGGAGACACAGAATCTGAAACAGGCTCCAGGCTCTGAGCTGTCAGCACAGAGCCCGACGCGGGGCTCGAACTCACGGACCGTGAGATCATGACCTGAACCGAAGTCGGACGCTTTAACCGACCAAGCCACCCAGGCGCCCCACAAGTTAGAATTCTTAAAACAATTATTATAAATGCGAGCTACCCCTTTATTTTTATTCAATACATTGATTTATCCTTTTTGTGGCTTTCTGTATCACAGTTCAATTTCCTGAAAATTTAATGTCGAAAAAATGAAATCATCTTACAGTAATTGCTTACTGTAATTGCTTTAATTAAAAGTCCAAGACTCAAACTTGGCCTACGATGCTGATTATTATATGACATATAGAATTAACATACACATGAATTTACATTAGGCTAACCTTAGACTCTGATCACTAGCAGACTCTGATCACTAGCAGATAAGGGAGTGTTCCTTATCTTTCTACTTATTCATTAGAGTCAGGAAAATACTTTGTTGTGAGGGGTGTTATGATTTAGCATTAATATTTTTAGGGGCTTTTGTTTTTCTGTCCTTACCTGCTATATTTTTGGTAGTGATGGAGGGAGATGTAGCGTTGAGGTGCAGAAAAGGAAACATAACGATATTATTATTATTATTATTATTACTATTAGAGAGAGAGAGAGAGCACGCTCAACTGAAGTGGGGCTCGAGCTCACCCCACGTAGGACTCGAACTTATGAATTTTGAGTCAAAGTCATATGCTCAACTGACTGAGCCAGCGAGGTGCCCGTATAAGGACATTATTGAAAAAAATATTGCTGCAGACCCACTTGTTTCTTCTAGCATGTTTTACTTGTTTTGTCTTGCAGTCAATGTAATTTCTTATTTAGTTATTAGGGTGATCTATTAAGAAGTTGACTGAGAGTAGACACTAATTCCTTATTGAGAAGTTTGAGTGAGCAACTAAATGGGACTCAAGACATGGAAGCTGAATAGCTCCTGTGTCAGAAATGATTTCCTTGAGGGGCACCTGAGTGGCTCAGTCAGCTGAGCATCTGACTTCAGCTTAGGTCATGATCTCACGGTTTGTGAGTTCAAGTCCTGCCTCCGGTCTGTGCTGACAGCTCAGAGCCTGGAGCCTGCTTTGGATTCTGTGCCTCCCTCTCTCTCTGCCCCTCCCCCATTCATGCTCTGTCTCTCAAAAACGAATAAACATTAAAAAAAAATTTAAAAATGATTTCCTAGATACATGATACATGGAAGCTAAGAGATTTTATTCTGCATGTAACAGATGAGACAGCGAACTCCCAGGAGAGCTGCTGTAGCTCTGCCGATCAGGAAACACCAATATTTCACATTTGAAGATCACTTGTCGGCCTGATTCATCACAGATTTGGATATTTAATTGCTTTTTGCAATAATTGAAAACCTACTTCTCACATGAACCCTGATCCCTTGATGATAAATATAAATTTTACAAGAAAAATCAATATTAGTTTAATAAGAAGAATCAATAGCCTGGTGAAGTCATTGTAATACTAATTTGGAATTTTCAGGATTACTTTACACTCATTCAATATACATTTATTGAATGAATAGGCACTAGCTTCAAAGGTGGTCGCTACATAATTGTTATTACACGAGGGTATCTCGCCATGCAGGGGGAGAGATGCTGAGAAATGGCCAGATATTTCATTAGAATCTCTCCTACCACTTCAGATCCTGTAGACAGACTATGACCAGTGAACTATTGGGACGACTCTGGCAAGGCCTATTTTTCCAGCTTGGACTAGACATCTTTTTATTATATTATTAAAGTGCTTCCACTCACTGCCACAGTTGGCATCTCAGGGCCTACGAGAGGTCATGAGCAAAAGCAGAAAATGCGACTTCATCTGTGTTAGACATATAAGAAAATCTATCAACGTATTGCAAAGGAAATAACTTTTGAATAAGAAAGACTAAGAAGCATTGGCTGAACACCTGTATTAATGCTGTAGACCAGGTCAGGGAAAAAAAACTTAGTAAAAGTTGACTGTTCAAAAAAATGCTATGAAGTGCCTTGAGGTCTACCTCGAATTTTGCTGTCGTGATCAGCGCTGTCTGTGAGTTATCTGTAGCCCAGGAATTACCAGACACTATCATATTTGCATTTACTCAACTGACTTAAATGCATTGTTAGTCAGGAATGCCAAAGTGAAAATATTAGGACTTTGGAGTCGGATTTAACTAGTGTTCAATCCTGGCTCTGATACAAGGCAAATTATTTACCAACTCTGTCTCCATTTTTTCGCTTGTCAAATGGAATAGTACCTATCCCATAGAGTACTTGTGATGATTAAATAGAATAGCGCAATACTTTTGGTGGCCGAGTGCTGAATGAGTCAAATGAATACATGTAAAGCCCCACGTCCAGTTCAAACATGTGGACAATAAATGTTGGTCTCCGTTCCCTTCACATCTCTCTGCATGTGCTACAATTTCTACTGACTCCGTGCTTTTTCAGAAAATGATCTAAGAATGAGCCGACGCATCTAATTGGGTAGCCCTGATCTCGGCTTAGAGGTTTTGCAAAGCTCAGCTCTGATATTGGGAAACTGAGTGACTATGAGCCTCAGTCTGTAAAATACAATCTCCCTTATGGAACTGATATGAGAATGACATGAATTAATGTATTTAGAGCATCTAGCATATAGTAAGCCCTTTTAAATGGTTTATATTGATAAAATGTTTTTATTGAGATATATTTGATGTACAACATGTTTTAAAGTTTAAGGTATACAACATACTGATTTGACGGATTTATATTGCAGGATGATTGCCATTGTAGCATTAGCTAACTTCTCTATCCCATCGCGTAACTATCATCTCTCCTAATGTTGGAAACAATTAAGACCTAATCTTAGCAAGTTTAAGGTTTATGATTCAGTTTTGTTGTCTGCAATCAATGTGCTATACATTAGGTCCTTAGGGTATAATTACCTACTAGTTGCAAGTAGGTATCCTTCCATATCTCTCCTATTCTCCCACCCCTGGTAAGCACCATTTTACTCTCTGCTTTCATGATTATGTTTTGTCTTGTTTTGGATTACACATATAAGAGATATCACACAGTATTTGTCTTTGATTATCTTGTTGTATAATGTCACCAGGAATATTAGCTCAACATAAACAAAAGACAACTAGGTTATTGCAAAGAGCAACATTTTTTTTTAATGTTTACTCATCCTTGAGAGAGAGAGAGAGACAGAGTGCGAGCAGGGGAGGGGTAGAGAGAGCTGGAGAGACAGAATCCGAAGCTGACTCCAGGTTCCAAGCTGTCAGTATAGAGCCAGATGCGGGGCTTGAACTCACGAACTGTGAGACCATGACCTGAGCTGAAGTTGGATGCCGAACCAACTGAGCTACCCAGGAGCCCCCAAAGAGCAACATTTTGAAGCCAGAAGTCAAAACCTTAGTTTCACCTTTACACCTGTTACATTTCTAAATCAAGGTGATTAATTTACTAAACCTTAGTTTCCTGTTTATAAAATTAGGTTAGTATTACCCACCCGTCCAGCCTATTTTATAGGGACAAACTAAATGAGATTGTGTAAGTCAGATGACAACCATGTTTTGAGCAATGTTATCATCCAAGGAAATGTTGTCTTTACAATCTACCCTTGTTGTAAGAAAATAATTTATTAAATAATTATGCACTGTTTTTAAACTCTGAAGAGCTGAATTATATGTGCACTCAATCGCATAACCACCAGATCAGGAAGACAAACAAGGAGGTCTTCAACTATGATTCAACTTGTGCCTGATACCTTATTTTCCTCTTCCATTTGCAACTTTTCTTTGAATAATTACTAATTTATAAAGATTTCTTTTTAATTCTGAGGAATAAACTCAAGGCAGATTATTATTATTTTTTACTTTTTTTTCTAGCAAAATGTAATTATGTGAACCCAGTAAAGAAGCCATTTCCACAAGTAAACTATTTAAATTATTCTGTAAAAGCTTAAAATTTCAAGGGCTTTAACCTACTTAAAAGGAGTGAGTGGTGTGCTGGGATTAAGCCAAACCAATTAATTTGTGGAAAATATACTGAAGATGTTTTTCTATATGCAAGAATGAAAAGTGATAAGGCTGTGGACAGAACGTGGCTGATCTTCATGGTGAATTAATCTGAACCTTCCCGCCTTTTTCCCCTCAAATGCTCACTGCATGATTTCTTTCCAACCTCATTAACTTTAAAGTGAATGTCGTGTACAAAGAAGATAAACAGAGTTAGAAGAAAAAGGACTGAGGGAAGAGAGGCAGGTTTGCAAGGTGAAAAGACTTGTATTGATGCCTTCTATACAAAGAATTTAACTGGGTCAATTTTGGGAAATTCTTTGAATTTATTTATTATGTTTAGATCCCTTAATTTTCTATACACAAGATCTTTTCAATTGTGCTGTTGCCTGTGATATATTTTTAATATGAGGTCTATTTCTATGATTGCCTATGAAGTTGCTATTTTTTTTTTAAGCAGTGTGTCTGGACACACCCTAATTGTCCTTGTTACTATGGTTCAATTAAGTCTAGTTATGCAATCCTGAAAATTTTTTCTTTAAAAAATTTTTTTTAATGTTTGCTTTTGAGAGAGAGAGGCAGAGTGTGACCAAGGGAGAGGCAGAGAGAGGGAGGCACAGAATCTGAAGCAGGTTCCAGGCTCTGAGCTGTCAGCACAGAGCTGTCAAACCCATGAATATGAGATCATGACCTGAGCTGAAGTCGGACACTTAACCCACTGGGCCACCCAGACGCCCCCTGGCAATTTTTTCAAATATAGCTGGAGTCATTATTCGTGAGGATTTAAATAAAACCTTCCCCTTTTGTCATTAGGCCTCTGTTTTCTGTTTCCTTTCTCTTTTATCTATCTCTCTTGCTGTCTTTTTGTTAACCCTCTCATCATCTTCCAGACTAACTTACTTAAAAAAAATTCTTCCTCTTCTAGGATTAGAGTTCAGAATTGAGTAAACCTCAGTCATACATATGTATTTGAATAGATTATATCTCCAAGTAATAAACTTCTGAGCATAATTTTGGGCATGTTTTAGAGTCTTGCACGTATGTGTGTTTGTCTCTGAAGTGAAAGAACTGGACAGACCATCTCCATGTTTTCATATGCTCTTTTCAAAAGTGATTTTCTGAGAATTCAAACAATTTTAAAAGATACTGAGAGGGATGATTAATTTTATGTGTCAGCTGGGCTACCCTACGATGACCAGTTGTTTGGTTAAACACTAGCCTGGATGCTGCTATAAAGGTATTTTACAGGTCTGATTAACATTTATTGTCAGCTTACTTTAGGAGAGGAGATTGTCATTGGCAATGTGGATGAGCCTCTGTAATCAGGTCTTAAGAGCCCAAACGTAGGTTTCCCAGAGAAGAATGAATTCTGCCTCAAGATTATGACACAGGACTCTTGCCTGACTTTTTAGCCTACTTGCCTGCCTTCGATTTTGGACTTAACAGTCCTCACAATCACATAAGTAAATTCCTTAAAATAAATCTCTCTCTCTCTGTATTTATCTGTCCCCTTTTCCCTATATCTCTGTCTCTCTCTCTCTCTTTCTTTATATATACATATATATATATATTAATATTATATATTAAATACCATATATAATTGAAATGAGGTCTATTTCTATGATTGCCCATGAAGGCAAGAATAAATCTGTAATTGGTTCTATTTCTTAGGAGAGCCCTGAACTGACTGATGCACTGAGGCATACATCATAATATTCTATAGTTTTCATTAAAATCGGCTATTTCATCGGATTGATCTTTTCCAGGGTCTCTGGCTTTTTCAAGAAGGAAGCTCTAGCTAGACATGTAATTCACAAAACTCTCTGCATGGAAGGAAACATTCCTTTACAAGAAATTGGCAAGCAGCCTGGCTGCATCCAGTACCCCCAGCTCCACCATGTAGTTTGGGGCTGGGTCTCAGTGTGTCTGCAGTTGAAAATGAGGTGGGTGCTGTTCAAGACACTCTACCAGGTACCTGAACAGACCACGCCTCTGCTCCTTGCAGCCTTCACACACTTCACTGTCCCCTGAAATTATGGACTTTCTCCCCACTTACGGCTTCAGTCTCTAATAGTAAGTTAGAGATTTCTTTTGTTATCCTTCTAATCTTGAAATATCATGAAGTAAGCAAACAACTACATTGTTGTGGTGAAACTATGGACAGTAAAACACTTCAGTTCGGTTATTCAACATGACGTTTTTCTTCGTTTGTTCAGCCTGTTATAACAAAGCACTATAGACTTGGTGGCTTATGTAAACAACAGAAATTGATTTCTCACAGTTCTAAAGCCTGGAAGAGTGAGGTGAGGATGCCAGGATGGTCAGCTTTGGGTTAGTATTCTCTTCCAGGTTTCAGACTGCTGACTTCTCACTGTATCCTCACGGGATGAAAAGAGCAGCGAGAGAGGAATCACGCTCTCTTGTGCCTTTTTATTAAGGGTGCTAATATTATTCACGAGGACTTCACCCTAATTACCTCTTACAGGCCCCATCTCCTAATAGCATCACATTATTAGGGGTTAGAATCTCAACAAATAAATTTTGGGGGACACAAACATTCAGTCCATAACAACGTTTACACTCAATTCATCGGGAAAATAGTACTATGACTATCATATGACTGTATATTGGTAAATTTGGTAGAAGTAGGAGATTATTGGAATTCAACTTACTTAGGTTAGCATAGCTGGTAAGAAGCAATGCCAGGAGTTAAGGCCTGGATCTGTCGGACTCCAAAACCAATAAACCTTTCTGAAATCAGTAAAAATTGATTTCTGGAAAATGTTAGGTTAGGCCAGTGGCTCTCAAAGTGAGGTCCCAGAATGAGTACCACCTGGTTAACTTATAATTCCAAAATGTTAGCTAACCTAATGTTCTCCACTTACATCCTTTTTTTAAAAAAAATTTTTTTTAGCGTTTTATTTATTTTTGAGACAGGGAGAGACAGAGCATGAACAGGGGAGGGTCAGAGAGAGGGAGACACAGAATCTGAAACAGGCTCCAGTCTCTGAGCTGTCAGCACAGAGCCTGACGCGGGGCTCGAACTCACGGACCACGAGATCATGACCTGAGCTGAAGTCGGCCGCTTAACCGACTGAGCCACCCAGGCACCCCTCCACTTACATCCTTTACTCTCCTGCCTTACACAAGTAGATCCTTGACTTTGTGTTTACTATAATGGATGAAAAATAATTCAGTGCTAAAAATAGAAGAGAAAATGTCTCTCCAAATTTGAATCCATTACAGACTTATACAATAGTAACTTTTGAGGAAAACTTAACATGTAGGATAAGAGGTCAGGCTGACCCTTCTCTCTCCCCTCAGAAAAAAATTATTTTCCTGGAACCAGGGCTGGGTGAAGCAGGATGCCATGAGCAGAGATGTGTGGGAAGTGACAAGAGTAGACCCTGAAGAGGAAAGGATTGAGTAGGGGCTAGTCTCACAGAAGTCATTTGCCACAGCTTTAAAATAGAAAAGGGATTCTTGTCCACTGGGCCTAGTGAAGAGAGGGCAGGGCAACCACAGGAACTGAATAGCAAGTGTAGATAGGAAGGGAGGGGGGACCTCCAGAGGCAGTAACTGTGGAAGCAGATGAGAGAGTTAGGTGGGGTGAAGAATTCCTCAGTCCAGGCAAGCCTGGTAGGATGACTCAAACCTAGGAGGTCAGACTCCTTAATGCCCTGACACCAACTCTGTCTTCCCATCCATCCATCCTCACCAGGTTAGACACATCCCTGGAGAAGGGAAAACCTAGAATTTACTGTGATTCATTTTCTGTCATTTCAGTGAAATGTGACTCAACATAGAAATGAAATTGAGTAATAGTTTATAAAGTCATGTTTTTTTTTAAACTTTATTTTGAAGTTATTTTATAAAGTCATGTTTTTTTTTAAACTTTATTTTGAAGTTATTTCAAACCTATAGAAAACTTGCAAGAATAGTTCAAAGAACTCCCTCATCATATTTTCTCAGATTCAGTCTGTGTTTTATCAGCCTTTCTTGCTCTATGTATACATCCACTGTCATTTGTCGAACCATTTGAGAGCAAATTGCAATTGTGATGCCCCATTACCTCTAAATATTCCAATATCTACTTCTCCAACACAGGGACACTCTCTTACAGAACCTTCACACTGACCCCCATATTAGGAAATCAACAATGAAAAAATACTATCTTCCAATCTACAGACAGCATTTAAATTTCACCAATGTCTCCAACAACGTTGCTTTTTCCTTTGTGATCTAGAAACCTGTGTTTCCCTTAGTTGTCATATCCTTTCAGTTTTGTTGAGTCTGGAAAAATTCCTCAATGTTTCCTGGCCTCTTAGGACTTTGATAATCTGATCCTCAACATGAGTCCAAATGATGCTTTCTCTTAACTGTAGTCAAGCCTTGCATTCTTGGAAGAAATAGCACAGTGCTCTTCTCAATTCTTGAGAATGTAGGCATATCAATGAAGGTGTCCTACCACTGGTGATATTAATCACTTGGTCAAGACAGAATATTCCAGGAATCTCTACTTTCCCCTTTGTAATTTATTAGTTTTCTGCAAGGAGAAATTCTGCTATTACATTACTGACTTGTTACTTACCAAAATGTCGACCAGGCCTTAGCTCCATTGATGACTTTCTCCTGAATTAGCCATCAATCTATAATGGTTGTCAAATGGGTGATATTCTAATTGTCTTCATTTATTAGTTATCATTCTATTGTAGTAGAGAGATTTTCCTTTTTATTAATTATTACTTGTTTATATTATATGGATTTTATTTTTATTTTATTATTTTCCACCTTATTATATATGGAATTACAAATTCCTATTTTGTTCAGTGAGTTAGAAATCCATTACTCTTGTTATTTATTCTGATGTAAATTGTAATAGATGTGGCCCCTTCAAAAGAACTCATTTGTTTTTGTATTTTTTTACTCTTTGGCATAATGAGATGTCTGAGGCTTATCTGGTTTTTGCCTCCCTCTACCCCTGGAATCAGTCACTTTCCAAAAAGTTCTGATTCTTTTTTTTTTAATGTTTACTTATTTATTTTGAGAGAGAGAGAGAGAGAGAGAGAGAGAGAGAGAGAGAGAGAGAGAATGTGTGTGAGTAGGGGAGGGGCAGAGAGAGAGAGAGAGAGGGGGAGAGAGAATCCCAAGCAGGTTCCTTGCTATCAGTGCAGAGCCCCATGCAGGGCTTGAACCCATCAAACACTGAGATCATGACCTGAGCTGAAACCAAGAGTTAGTCCCTTAACCTATTGAGCCGCCCAGGTGCCACAAACTCTGATTCTTTTTAATGAAGGATGGTATTCAGAAACAAAGATCTTAGTACTTTATGTACTAAGTACTTAGTACTTCATAGCTTTTGGGATAGCATTGCTTCAAGTACCTCTCAGAAAACAGAACTAGGAAATACATGTACATATATTCATACACCTGTATGTACATATCTCTGTATTCTCTTTATGTATCTGAATATTGTAAAAAAATGAGTTCATGCTAGTATCTCTTATTTAAACTCTTCTGAAGACTTCTCTTCTTCTCTGTCCATGTTTGTAAATCCCTTCTCTGACAGTGAGAAATCTGCTCCCTGTTTTCTCTGTCTCTGCTTCTCCCTCTCCATACACCCGTGTAGTCGTGCACACACACACACACACACACACACACACACAGAGTTATTTGCTCAATCAATTTACTACTTTGTTTATAACAATAAATCTCCCAACCATACGGGCTGCCTGTGCACCTGCCAGCTCTGTGTACCCTGCAACTCACACGACTTCCTTGGCTTCCAGCTACCTAGCTGATGTGTCTGCATTATTCTCACCCCTTCTCTGGCCTGCAGCAACCGATCCCCTGTGCTGAAAATATATTTCTGACACACCTGATTTTTATGGGCACTTACATGTTCTTCTCAAAATTATTACCTGTCTGAAACCTTAAATCATGTCTCAGTTAAAAAAAATGCCTTCCTCTTGAAGCCCTTTCAGATTATCCAAGTGGGAATGGCTCCTTCCTACTTTTTGTCTTCCCCAGTCTCACCTGTGTCCTCAGGGCATTAGGTCTTTGGGAGACCATCTACCCATGGATACCGGTTGACCGGATGCTGGGTACTTCTTGCCTACATGTTTCTGGCAATTGTTTCCTGTGAAGGGTACTGGATTCAGATGAATTCTTTTTCTTTTCTGCATGTAATCTTTGAACATATTTTGTTGATGTCCTAGATCACAATAAACACTACTATTGTGTCTGTCCATTTTACTATTGCCTACATTTACCATCCATTATGTTCTCTGTGTACTTATATATAGTCTCTGAAAGCCAGGTTCATTCAAGGGATGCAGATTTTGCCTGTTTCCCCTCATCTGGGCTAATTTTATCCCAAGTCCTGTAACCACGCATCTCAAGATCTTCATACTGTATAAAGGGCCAGTCTTTTTTGGGACTAGTAATAATTGCCTCTGTCACAGAGTGTATAGTTCTCCTAACAGTTATGAACACCCTTCACATTAAAATGTAAGGTCCTCAAGGTCAAAACTTTTGGTTTGATTTATTTTTCTTTTTTTAATGTTCTATTTTATTTTTGAGAGAAAGACAGAGCACAAGTGGGGGAGGGGCACAGATAGAGGGAGACAAAGAATCCAAAGCAGACTCCAGGCTCCGAACTGTCAGCACAGAGCCCAGCGGGGCTCAAACCTATGAACCGCGAGATCATGACCTGAGTTGAAGTCTGATGCTTAACCAATTGAACCACCCAGGCTCCCTACTGGCTTTGATTTTTATATAGTTTGTATAGAACATAAATCAAAGACTTGCTCGGGATTGGTATTCAATAGATATTTAAAAAATTTTAGCATGGAATAGACTATGCTTCTCCGACATCTCACACTGAGACAATTCCACATCTGGCTATGCATTGTAGCTATGATTTGGTTTGATGATTATTTCCAATATTATAACTCCGCTCAACCAAATGTGGTCCAGAGTAGTATAGTGTGAGACAGTAAAATTCAAGAAAACTTCTTGGAAAAAATTAAAAATAATGTATTTTTGTTGCATTCAATGTATTTATTTGCCCTACGTTTGGAACTTTCAAAGGCCTTGGATTAATGTTAAAGTAATTTTCCAGAGAAAGCCATATTTAAGGAAGAAAACATTATTGATTTCCTTTGGGATTCATTTAACAAATTAGATCATCATACATAGAATTTTATTGATCATTCACATGTTTTCCAGGCTATGGCTTGTCTTTCCGAGTACAAACTCATATGTCAGAAATATTCATTTTCACTGTAAACACTTTAAAACATAATATGGAAAATGGCAATTATTTGTAGAAAAATCACCATATGGTGAATAACTGACTTACCATTGGACAATATAGCAATACTTCAAATAAGTGTCAAACTAAAATAGTATGCTATGTACTTCATCTCTGGAGCCTACAGGTTAGCTGACGTTCAATTTTGAACATGATTTGATGTTTCTTGTTCAATTTTGTTTCCTGTGGGCTTTTTTGGCTACCTTAGTAGGAGGCATAGAGATAAATTTATACAGTAGTTATAATTTGAGCTCTGTGTTCACACTATTTTCACTCCTGTTTTTAAGGCATTTTTTCTTAAAAAAACGAATATCCGGTTATAGCTTGCACAGAGAGGCTCTTAGTTGCTATTTGGTTAGTCAATGTATTTCAACAAAAAGACTTTCTCATGCCCAAATGACTGATAAAGCAGCCTCTTCATTAATCCAGTGTTCTATCCACTTAAATACTCATATACAATGGGAATTTGGCCACCATCAAGTTCTCATTTCCATGAATTGTTCACTTAATAAGAACTTGACATGAGATGGGTGATTAGGCTTTCTTGGGTTTCACTTTTGTTCCTTTCTTCTTGTTCACTCTCTTTTCCATTTGTGAAATGCATTCTTGTTTCAAGATCCTTGAGCACACAAGAGAAACTGCTCATTAGCTCTTTATGTCTTTTCAATGGAAACAGCAAGATTTTTGCTGATGTTTTCATTGAGTTTGTTTTCAAAATGTAGAACATGGCAAAATCTTTAAGAAGAAAGAAGAACTTCAGTATTTTTTTTTACAAGCACTGTTGCCATGAATGAATGCCAAACATCCGAAAGAACACATGAAACCAAAAATCTGAAATAAAATCTTTTACTTTATGCCAACTGGTATAACATAATCCTGCATGTTGACAGTGAACCAAATTTGCTCTGTAGGATCCTTTAAAAGTGGAAGGGTCTTCATTGTCCCTATTTTGGTGTGAGAAGTCAGATTTAGTTACTATGATTGCTCCCTTCTCTGCCTAGATCAGGCGTCTCCACCATTGGGCTATTTCAGAATTTGTTTATTAGAGCATATGAACAGAAACTGATAACAACCCAGAGTTGGATTTGACTCACTACGGAATAAGCTGTCAATAAATATTTGTTGGATTGAAATTGCCTTGTGAGGCACTGATGAGAAATCATCAGATATTGATGATGTCTGCTGACCTTTTATCATAGCCACTTTCAAGTCAGACATCAAGCCTACTTTCCATTCGCAGTCTGGAGAACCTATTATCCTTAAAGGCTTTGTTTGCAAAAATACATTATCAGAAAAGCAAAATATGCTGTTAGAAAGATACTGTGTTTACACAGAGCTTAGAAAACTATTTTACCCAGTAGTAAGAAATAAAACCAGTTATGTCTCCTCTTCCCTTATAATGTAAGACACTGCAAATTTCTAGGTCTCAAAAACTATAATAAATGTGCCCCAGGGAAACCATAATGTCTCTAAAATTCACATATGTATTCTCAACAGAAAAATTTGCATTTGATTCATTATGTTGGAACATCCATTCCATGTCTTCTTGAAAAATAAAATTTACATACTGTACCTAGAAGGCTCAAGTACTGAATGTGATTTTAAATTCAGTATATGTTTCAAGGCAAAACACTCACAGTTGGAGTTAGAAATCCTGTTTTACTTGAAGGTTTTAATACAGGTTGAACTGAAAACAGAAATTATAGGATATGTCTTATCAGAATTGGGTTCAATATTACAAAAAACTAATTGCCTTAAAGGCTTCCCACTATCCAATACAAAAATTAATACGGCAGGGCCCTTGTTTATAACACAATATAGGTTTTGACAGCTAATAGCCCTTATTAGTTAAAACCCACTCATCTTCCTTTCCTAAATCACAGTTCATTTCCAACTTAGTACAAATTCTGAAGAATGAAATGAGACATTATTTTTAGGACATTGTTCCAGTGTGGTAGTCATTTAAGAAACTCGTTGTGGGGGCACCTGGGTGGCTCTGTCCATTAAGCATACCACTGTTTGATTCTGGCTCAGGTCATGGCCTGATGGTTTGTAGGCTGGTTGAGCCTGGCGGGGGCTCTGTGCTGGCAGCGTGGAGCCTGCTTGGGATTCTCTCTCTCTCTCTCTCTCTCTCTCTCTCTGTTCTTCCCCTGCTCGCAAATAAGTATTAAAAAAATAAATAAATTAAATTAAATTAAAAACAGAGGTTTGTTGCACAGTTGAATTGGTGGCCGGAACAGGAGCGGAGGGCCGAGAGCTCTGGGCAGCCCCACTTCCCCCCGCAGGCCTAGTTAGTTATCCGCACACCCGGGAGGAGCGGGGCCACGGCAGGCGCGGGTCACCATCACGGTACACCCGGTCAGCGAGGCGGAGCCCGGCAGCCCCGCCTCGCGGCCTCAGCGCTGGGACACTAGGCCCCGCACTACCCGCTGCGGCGCTGGGAGCGGTGGCGGGAGCCTCGCTATGCCGGTTCCTGTGGCGGGAACTACGGGCTTACCTCGAGGGAGAGTTGGGGAACCCGAAAATGGCTCAAGGTAACAAACGGATATGGTCTCATCAACAGGAATGCCACCGAGGAAGATGGATTTGTAGAGCAGACGGCCCCAAAGAACAGCCCCAGGGAAGCACCTTCGCAGGGCAGGACTTGAAGTTGTGGGCGCAGCGGGGGCGGGGCAGCCCATGCTGCGGGTGCAGTTCCAGGGCAAGGCAGGAAACGTGCAGCCGACCGGAAGCGTCACAGACGCCGGCCACCTTGCGGGGGATACGGGCGCCATTACCTGCACCAGTTACCGGCAGAAAGATGAGAGGAGCGAGAGTGGGAAAGTGAGGGACTGGAGGCCAGACCCGACAGCACCGCCCTACCCCTTGAGCGCCAGCCCAGCGCTCGGGCCCTCCAGTGCGGGGAGAAGTGATGCGCGGTGCGGACAGCAGGGCGCAGCCGAGCCAGGTGGAATCGGCCCCCCGAGGCCCTAGACCACGGTTCTGCAGGGGCCCTGCTGACCGAAGAGCCTAGGGACAAAGGCAGTGAACGCGACAAGCAATGTCAAGGCGACGAGACCAAGGAGAGGAGATAGCACGGACTTGAACAGCCACCTCCTCATCAGTACCAACACCTCTTCACTTACCGCACCCGAGGCCCAGAACACCCCAAACCGCAAGAAGGCAAAAAGACAAAAGCAGCCTCCACTGGAGAAAATTCCTCGGCTCCAGATGCTAAGCAAGGTGGGGCTGAAGTTTTTACGTTGTTTCGAGTCTGGGCAAGTTGCGATTGTTTTCTTTTTCTTTTTTTCTTTCTCTCTCTCTCTCTTTTTTCTTAAAGAACCACACTTTTAATTTGTAATAAAAATTTACAACTTGATTTTTTTTCCCCAAAATGTCAACCAAGTACAAGCACCTGTTAACAAAGATCTTCAATTAAAAAAGAAAGAGAGAGAAGAACCTCCTACTTTGGAAAGGGGAAACATTTGGACAAAGTCTCAAGTTTCTTACGTGACACAAAGGAGTTACAAGACATAAAATTAGGATAACCTCGAAAGGTTTGTTCCAAATAACAAATTTCATGTCTGTGGAATGTTTTACTTGTCTAAATGTGAGAATCAGGAAGAATGATGTTTTATAATAAAGGGTAATAGATATTAACTGGTAATATTCCCTAGATACTGGAATGAATTTCTCCATTGTACCCAGAAAGTCAGAATTTGTTTATTGATATTTTCCTCTTTCTAAGTGTTTCACTTTTAATTATTTCTTGATCCTTCACTGCCTGATATCACAGTGGAGGAAATAATAAACTCAAAAAGGCGGGCTTTGTTTATGAGTGACCACATGGAATAGGAAAAAGGACATAAAACCAGTAGATCTAAGGTCTAGTCTTAATTCCTTTTCTTATTCTTAATATAGTGTGGAACAAGTCGTGTCAACCATTTGGGTCTCAGTTTTCTTTTTACGGATGGGAGGATTGGGAAAAGTAAGCTCCAGTAACCATTCTTGCTTTAAAATTGGATAAATTGTGTTTATCACCATTATTTTTGCACCCAAGAGTCACCAATACATTCCAAATGAAATTAAAACATAGATTTATCCTATGCTTTAAGAAAGACATCATGCTGAGTATTAGTGAAGAGGAAATAAAGGTTGGAATTAAATTTATTGTTTGTCTTCACGACCCAAAGCTTCAAATACTACTGAGGTTATCTGCGTGACCCATCTGAGCGATGGGAACACAGCCTTCCTGTTAGCCAGTGGAAAAGGACTTCTGTCAACCCATGCTGCTTGCTCAAGTGTGCTGGCTCTTGCCTAGCTCACTTGTCTCCCCTACTTAATACATCACATTCACTTTCTCATTCCGTTCGTGTTACTGGATTCACTCTTGCCTCACTCTTCTTGGTTGCTACTTGATTTCTAAGTGCTGTTGCCTAAGCATCAACAGTATGAACTCTGCCTGTATCCTACCTAAGTCTTGAGTGTCAGAGGGTAGATAGAACATTGAGATCCTTGGAGACGGGGGTTTAAGTAACTCTAAGGTATTATTATTGATAGGTCATTCAGCTTGGAAAAAAAAAAAAAGATGACTACTTTAGATTTTTGTATGTGTTAGTGACATATTTAGAGTGATTGAAATGACATTTACGTTTGACTAATCCCGAGGATCTGGCCTTAGGGAGTGTTTGGAAAAGAGCATAGTTTGTTTAATTGCAATTTCTCTGCCTGTTATGCTTTCCCGTGTCGCAGCAACTAAGTTTACATTCAGTGGTGGTTGTTGAGCTTAGAAGAAACAAAATGTTTGAGGCTTCGCGGTATGCACGTGACTGTGAACATCAGGCTGCCAAAGCAGCTACAGCATCGTATGCAGACCCTGACTTGTGTAGGAAGAACTGCCAGACAAAAAGAGAATTATTTAAAGTCTCAGGGTTTCTCTCTTTAGTTCTTCTTTGCCTCAAGGGAAAGAAGCGGATGTAAAGACATCTGGAAAGCTTTCATAAAGTGAGATTTTACTTATCTACCTCTGGGTAGATAGGTTTAATTTCCAAACTCTTTAACTGTAAGGGGAATACATTTGCTCATCACTCTATGGAGTATTGCAGGAGAGAGAGAGGGCAAGACCTATTACAAATAACAGCCCAGTGCGGCTGAATCTTCCACATGTTGAAATTGAAGATTTTTTCAACTGGAGAATGCAAGGGCACCTAAGAGACTTATTTACGTAGTAGTGGTGATTAAACCTAAGCCCTCTGGTCCATTCTGTAGTGTGAATTGGAGACCAATTTTGGTTTTTCCATCTGGATCTCTTTGTTGTGATAGATCGTTGACACGACTTTAATACAAGGAAAGAATATGGTTTTTTTTAATGTTTATTTTTTATTTTTGAGAGATAGAGACAGATAGAGCATGAGTGGGGGAGGAGCAGAGAAAGAGGGAGGCACAGAATCAGAAGCGGGCTCTAGGCTCTGAGCTGTCAGCACAGAGCCTGACTCTGGGCTCGAAAGCACAAACCGTGAGATCGTGACCTGAGCCAAAGTTGGCAGCTTAACCAACAAAGCCACCCAGACGCCCCAAGAATATGTTTTTAAAAAAACGCAACAACAACAAAAAAGACTGAAATGGGATCAGCAATTGGGACATTGGAATAAGGGTCCCTCTTCTTTTTTAGCTTTTCACCCCTTTGTTGCATCTGAAGATTTTACTTTTGTGCTGACATGGGAATTTGTGCTTGGTTTTGTGTGTCTTTTCTTTGATTGATGGTCTCAAGCTTTAGTGTGTTTGCAACTGAATTACAGCTTTATTTATAGAGATTTGTGTGCTGAGAATATTGGACTACATTAGATTCTCAAAACACTGATGTAAGAGAGAAAGAGCAGAAAGTGTGAGAACAAATTTCTTTGATAAACAGACATGACTGTCACTAAGCAGTTTCAAAGAGAAGGAAGAGGCTTTAGTTGTTGAGTCCCACACCTTGCATGTTGGCTCCTACTGTTCAGAGGAGGAGTGGCTGACAATAACTGGAGAAAGCTTAGAAATGTATGCATGGGAGGGGTTGCCTGGGTGGCTCAGTCGGTTAAGTGTCCGACTTCGGCTCAGGTCGTGATCTCACAGTTTGTGAGTTCGAGGCCCACGTCAGACTCTGTGCTGACAGCTCAGAGCCTGGAGCCTGCTTCACTTTCTGTATCTCCCTCTCTCTCTGCCCCTCCCCCGCCCTCTCTCACTCTCAAAAATAAATAAACATAAAAAAGAGAAATGTGTGCATGGGATTTTAGATAGTTTTTAAAGCATGTTAAAAGATAAGTTATTTAAGAAGAACACAGGTTGCAAAACAATCTGAATATGAATTTTAATGTAGTGCAAATGATCTGGAAATTGTAGTCTGTTATAAACTTTTCTGAAAATATTTATCTGAAACTAATTCCCCAACTTCCATTCTGATATAGGTTTTGGTCATTCTACTCAGAATTACTGTTATTGGTTCTCTAATTACATGTAAATAATAAAAGGAAGGTGCAAAACTGCAAAACCTTACAGCTTGAGTGTCTAAAATGTTCTAGGTTGTTCTAATGGGAAGGATATGGAGTGCCATAAACAAGCATTTATTGGCTTGGTCTCTGTGCTTTTGATCGAATTCCTTATTTTCTTTAGGAAGACTTTGTGTCTTTCTGCTTGTTAGTTTTCTTTTGTTACTGGGGTTTTGGTTGTGGAGAAGGAGGGAAAATTTAAAAAGATTAAATTAAATTTAAATTTAAAAGTTTACTCTGTAGGACATCAAGTTTTGAAGAAGCCATATCATTTAGGAGTTTCTTGATGGGTTGTCCTCAAGAATTCTTGAATTTAGAGATCCACTTCAGGTTAACTCCACTATTCTAAAAGTGGTTTGCATTCATTTGTTTCATTTCTTTTGATTTTAATTTTCTGTGGTATGTATACACTTCGCATAGTTAACAATTCATGGTTCCTTTACTATTTACACGGACTGCAGTACATAGGAGTCTATGTTCTCATGGTGGAACTATTTCCAGATGGCCTATAAATTGTCATTTGCCATAATGGTATTTTTTTTTCTAATATGAGGCTAGCAAGAGCCTAAAAGTAGATGGAAATACACAACACGTAAGTCTTTAGGCACTCGTACTTTGGGTAGCTATCTCATCCTGCTTCCTCAAAGATGATTCACAGACTTATCTAGGAGGGATGGTAGAAAAGCAAAAAATAGAAATAGTAATCTTTGAGAAGAAAAAAGATAAAGGTTGTCTAACATATAGAGGTTCTTGCAATTTCTCCATGGCATGCCAGTAGAAAAAAATGGAAGAGGGGCCATTGGGTGGTTCAGTTGGTTAAGTGTCTGACCTCAGATCAGGTCATGATCTCACGGTTCATGAGTTGTGCTGACAGCTCAGAGCCTGGAACCTGCTTCAGATTCTTTGTCTCCTTCTCTCTCTCTGCCTCTCCCTGATCACATTCTGTCTCTCTCTCAAAAATAAATCAACATTAAAAAATTTTTTAAAAATGGAAAAAAGAACATCTAGAAGAAAAAGAAAATACATACAAGACCTCTTATTTGGCCTCTACAGGTGGCTTTTGTCTCCAAACTCCTTAATTATAACAAGAATTATCTAAGTTAATCTACGTTCAACATTGATGGTGGAGAAAAGGCCATTCACTTCTAGTTTTAGATGTATAAAACCATTTACTTACTTTTTTCTCGTCTTTCCTTAAACCTAAATATAATTTTGACTTTCATATGTAATTTTTTGTTTCATTATAAAAAAGAGCACATAATGTATATGAAATGAGTTGCTCTTCATTTTAACTGGTGCTGTCACATTATTTTACGTTTTTTAGTTAACACATCAATGATATATGTTTTGGTTTTTTATTACATAGAAATTACAAATTACTTTTTAAATGATGTGCTCATAATGTAGCCTAGACTGTTCTGTGGCATGTCAAAATTCATCTAAATAAAGTTTAAAAGTTGAAAAGAATACTTGTTATAAGGCATTTGCAACCAGTTATGAAGACTTTGAGAATGTTGTCTCATAGAGACACATGTGTGGTGACAATACTAGAGGTGACAGAGAATAACATATATCTAGTCATTTAAAGGAGGTAGTCCCATTGATTCTAGATAGGTCTTTTCTCTGTTAAATTGTTTTCCCCTTCATAATAAATTTTGTAGATTATATTGCTATTTTTATTTATTTTCATAGATGACAGTATGGCCACACATCTCACTTAGAATGTCCATGCTTATGAAAGTATATATTACTACATTTTGAAGAGGAGTGAGCTCTGTTTTTCAAGGTAATCTTTTGGACTGTTCTCCCTGCAACAATCAATTTATACCGCCAGGGGTCAGCCTTCATGAACAGATGTCCATATATATCACTCAGGTGTCCAGTTTCAGGACGGTGTTACGATTTGATTTCATGCAATGCTTTTTCACTTGGGGATAGAAGAATCTCTTTGGATACTTACATGGTAATATACAGCTTCTTGCAGTTTGAGTTTTCTAGCTGCACTCTTGACAGGACATTTCTCAAGGGATTTCAGTATATAGCTTAACTGTTCTTTTCCCTTAGCTGTCTCTTTTCTCTTCTGTCTGATGTGGATTCAGAGCCTTCATCTAAAATTTAATATGCAGGGGCAGGAGGATGGCGGACCACAGCAGAATCATAGGTCAGGGTCTTCCCAAAACCTTTATGAATGGGACTGAAGATGACAGTTGCTCACAGAATGCCTGCGTTTGGGGTGTGACATGTGGGAGCCATACATGTGGGAGCCATATATGAGAGTGACATAACTATAATGCCTTATCTAACTGCCAGTTTCTCTTTTTCTTCTTGTTTCCTCTGCTTCTGGGAGATAGCGAGGTCCTTTTTGCCCACTACACTGTAAGGTCTTAGCCAGGGGCTGTATGTGTGTGTGTTTTTTTTTTTTTCCTAGTACTTATCATAATGTTTCACATGTAGTTGACACTGATGGTGCTTTTTGAGCTGTTCTGAACGGAACTCAGTAAATACTGATATACCAGAATGACCTACTGTATGGCTATTTTTATTGGTAAAGAAATATTAAACATCATTGGAAATACCCACATAGTGATACCCCAGAATATAATGATCTATTGTTCTTTTTCTTTATGCAAAAGGAGAAGGCACATGGTTTATAAGTAATTGGGACAAGTTGGAGCTTTTATCAAACTAATAATTGTTCTGAGTGGAGAAAAAATTTTAGACAGAACTCAAAGAAATATTGCATGTTCTTCCCTGAGGAGGGCATTTCCATTAGCTGGGAGACAACATTATTTATTTCTCATAATAAATGTCTTTTCTATTTGTTCTGTATCATGTTAAGTTTAACACCATACCGGACCATATTAGAAAGTTAATTTAAAACAACTGAATCTGGCTTTCAGAATTGGGAAGGAATTTATTGTTCATCTAGCACGCATCATTGTGCTTCACAGAACACTTTTCACTTTTAAGCAGAATGAATACCAAAGTTTGTAAACAAGGGTGATGGCGTTAGTTACTATACTCAACTATGTAATGTGTGTGTGTGTGTGTGTGTATGTGTGTGTGATACTATACTAAATTACATGCTTGTTAGACTATGATCAAAGATTAGGTTCAACTTGTGACCACTGGGAGTCACTGTATAGCTATCACAGCTGAGGAGGACCCCCAGAAGCCACACCAGTTTGCTGGGCAACTGGGGAGATAACACACTCTTCTCTTTGCCCCAACCACTGGCATTTATCCATTTGCCAACTGATAGTCATTAAGTGCCCACAGAGAGGCGGGTGCTGTATTAAATTAGGCAATGCAGTGAGAACAAGTTGCCTGGGTGGCTAGCCATGTCTCTCCCCTGCTACTCCCGCCCCCAAGCAAAGCTCTTTAAATCTCCTTCATGATTTATCCATTTTATTTATTATTATTTATACTTATTTATGAGATGTTGTCGTTCCTACCAGAGATCCTTGAGAGAGAAGTCAACATTTTTATTCTGTAATTGTTTATCACATTAACTGGCAGGCAGTAGATCCTTATTACCTGTTTGTTGGGTAACTGGATGCGATGCCAGTAATTTTTCTTGTCCTTTTGATATTGCTGTTATTTCCTCTCGACTGCACTACTACCTGCGTATTGCCATCTATTCTGCATCACGCCTTGTTCATTATCTTCTAACGCTATTGAAGTAATGAAATGGCTATAGACGAACAATTGTTTTTCACGGTCAATTATTCTTCCTCCTTCATTCTGCTGTAACAGATTATAGATTTTTATTTTTTAAATGTTTATTTATTTTTGAGAGAGCGCAAGTGGGGGAGGGGCCAAGAGAGGGGGACAGAGGATCCGAGAGGATTCCCATCGACAGCCGTAAGCCCCATGTACGGGGAACTCATGAAAGGCAAGATTATGACCTGTGCCTAAGTCCGATGCTCAACCGACTGAGCCACACAGGTGCCCCTGCTCTGACAGTTTAGAAGTCTTGTTTATATCACATCAAAAATAAATGACATCACTTATCAATGGCAGCATTAATTATCTCATTTTGGAATTGGGAATTAGAATTGAACCATGCATAGGAAAAGTTGTGTAGTGTTGGAAAACAACATTAGTTGCTAGAAAGAGCTCTAAATTCACAAGGGGGAAATCTGCATTTTAGTTTCAGAATTTTCACCAAGGAATAATTTCAATATTGAGGACCATACTAATTCTCACCACCTCCCTTTCTTCATTTATAAAATCCATTCAACCTCTATTAAATGCCACATGGGGACCTGGCAATGTACTAGGTGTTGGGGGAGGGGGTACAAAGATGAATTAAGCAGATGCTAGTGCTGTGAAAGGATGACACTACAGTTGTGAGTGGCAACTAGAAGTGACACATAAAACAAATTGAACTTTAAAGGAAGCACTTAAGTGCCAAATAAGTGGAAGAGACCATGGGAGTTTAGATATGTGAGTAATTTCATGTAGATTACATCTGTCGTAATTGGCTTCAGAAAATTGGATTTTGCCTTTCGTTTTGAAATATCAAGACATTCCATCCCCTGAAATGAAAAGCAGAGGATGTGTTGGGAAGAGATGTTCAGCTATGTCTTGGCAACAATGAGGAAGATTTATGTCTGAAAAGGCAAAGATGTGTAGGGGAAAGTGGGAAGAACTATTAAAGATGTAGTGAGTCCATTTTGTGAATACTTTGAATATATATGTAATCATGGGTTTGTGGACCATAGTGGATCACGCTTAAAGTTGGGTCTTGAAAGGCACACCTCATTTTATATCCGACTCGTCTTGTTAGAACAACCGGATGTTCTCTGTAGGTATGACACCGGGAGTTACCATCGCCAGTCGTTTTTTCCTGACACGGGTTCTTATTAATCACACAAGTCGAAATATTACCAGAGAGTCTTGACTCTTGCGGAAACGTTGGCATTTCATCCACAAAAGTGTTCCCTTGGCAGATGGCTACGGCCAGGACATATGAGGCCTGAAGTTGTTCCAGTGTTGGGGCAGCTGATTTGTTACACAGAGAGCACAGAGCTCCAGGTTACATCAAGGATTTTCAGTCTTCCCCATGGCTTCCGTTTGTGAAAAATATTCTGTAGGAAAACTTTCTGCCAGACCAGGAGCCACAAATGCTGAGCTTGTGTGATAAAACACTGAGACCCTTGAGGATAAATTAGAGGGAGGAAAAGTCGCTTCCTGAATTAATTAAATTACATTTGCATCTTTAAATATTTTAATCATCGGGTAACTAGAAATGTGTGCTTAGAGTATTGCTAATAATGCAATTCTTTTCTTATTCAGTTCACTCTTTTCTTACCTTGTCTCCTTCTGCTGTGTTTCAGAACTGCCAGTTTAGGGGAACAATCCTTTATTCCCATAATTGAGAACCAACCTTTATTCCCATAACTGCATAAAGACTTCTGTTCCTGTTAATGCCAATAGATTTTTTTTAGTCCCATTAAGGAAAATGGATCTTTATTTTCATGAATGTTGTAGAATGAGATGACTGGAACCTCACAGGTAATAAAGACCAGACAAGCTGATTAAATGAAGAAAACCATAAAGAAACAATTGATTTATGGTAATGATTTTTTTGTTTGTCCAAAAAAATCTCCCTAATTAATTTTTCTCTCATGGGAGTAATAGTGAAGGCACTTATAGAAAATATATATATGTGTCTTATTTCAAGCTATGAATTTTTTTTATAGGATTCCCTCATATACACTGAACTCTCACCTATAACCCACATTATTAAAGCTACCAAAAAAAAAAAAAAAGACCAACCACATTTTTAAACTCATAACTGAAGGAGGTAAATAGAGTACCTGGTACAAAAACATCTTACTTCACATTCTAAGGACCGGATGTAATTCTATGTCTATCCCAGGCTTGCACCATAACTGGGGAGAAAAGTCTCAACAGAAATGTACCATTTAACTCAGTAGATATTTCTATAGACTTTAGAAATGTAAAATTGATCCCTAAATAATTGCAAGAAAATTGGTTTTCAAAACTTAAAATGATCACGTAAGTGTACCCCAAATAGTTTCTTATCAAAAAAATTGCAGGGATCTTTTTTGGTAGTTAACCTCTTAAATATTGCAAGCAATCTTCTAGATCTCTTAAAATTGGTCAAATATGCAATTTCCTTCTAGTTGAGATTCATAAAGGAAAGAGACACCTAAAGCCTTTCTTCAAAATGATACCAGGGGCATTGTTATTGGTGAGCTTGACCTAAATATTGAGCTAGGATGAGAGAGTGGGTCGGCAAGCCATCAAAACAATTCAATTAAAATTAAATCATTTGTTTTGTCATAAAGATGGATATTTTTAACTACACACATTCGATTTTTATAGGAATTTCTACTTTAACTTTTACTTTATTTTGAATGGTAAGAGGCTGAGTCTCTGTAAATACAACTATAAAACTCAGTACCAAAAGAAAGCCAAATGTACAAATGAAATAAACCCATGAAATTACTGGACTAAATTTTTACAAATGATGTGAGAAATACCTAAGGTATTTTGATTTCTGTTCCTTCAAAGTCACTTTTTGAACATAGATTAGGATTTGTATTTGTGTTATGAATTTGGCTGTTCCCAATCCCCATCTCTCACCCTGATTGAGTGGTAAATCTTATTACCTGAAAAGAAAAAAAAACTGAACGAACAAAACAGTAGTGAATACAAATGGAGCTCCTATACTACCACTTGGTCGTGCAGCAGAAGAAAACCTATTTTACAAATAAATGACCATTTATCCACAAATATTCCTTAGATACACAAACAATGGTAATTTCCAGGTCATATCTCTGTGAGGATAAAGGAATTTTTTAAACGACATTTTTCCATAGAGTAGTGAAAAACCAGAGTGAGAATACTTAGGAGAAGGAAAAAGAAACAGGGAAATTAGAAGGGACCTTAGAAATTATGTAATAACTGGTATATTTCTCTCAACAAATAGGTGGAAAAATCGAGCCACAGAAAGAGATCAACACAGGTTTTTTGACTTTTTTTCTTTTAACTTCTTAATTATAGACAACATTTTTAACATACATGAAAGTAAACTGAATAGCCTAGGACTCTGTTGACCGATCAGGTCATCACATTACAGCACTCTAGGCTAGAGACACACCTTGAAATAATCATACTTGCATATAATGAGTTAAATCAAATATATTTAAATTTTTTTAATGTATATTTTATTTTTGAGAGAGAGAGACAGAGCACGAGTGGGGGAGGGGCAGAGAGAGAGGGAGACACAGGATTCGAAGCAGGCTCCGGGCTCTGAGCTGTCAGCATAGAGCCTGACGCAGGGCTCGAACTCATGAACCGCAAGATCATGACCTGGGCCTAAGTCAGAGCTTAACCGACTGAGCCACGCAGGCGCCCCAATCAAATATATTTTAAAATGAGTTCCACTTGTGTTGCCTGGGTGGCTCAGTCGGTTGAGCGTCTGACTTTGGCTGGGGACATGATCTCACCACAGTTCGTAAGTTCACGTCTGGCATCTGGTTCTCTGCTGTCAGCACAGAGCCTGCTTCAGATCCTTTGTCTCCCTCTCTCTGCACCTCCCCCACTCGTGCTCTCTCTCAAAAATAAATAAACGTTAGAAAAATGAATCCCACTTACTTCTTTTTACTTTTTAAAATGTGGCTGTTAGAAAATTTGAAGTTGTGTATATGGCTCACATTATGCTTTTATTGGACAGTGTTGGCCTAGAACTCCCATTTAACTACACCACCTCAGCAGTCATCAACTCAAGACTCATCCTGTTTCATTTATATCCCAGGCACTTTGGAACTGTCTATGGTCATACAGGTAATTGGTCCCAGATTTGGCATGGAACACCTGCTTGTTGGCTATTGCTCTTTCCACCACTATACTTTTAAACTGAAATCTTCCCTTATGTGCCAGTTTTACTATCTCCTAATTATTTAGGATTACTTTTGTGACATTTAGTGCTTGTGACAGGTTAATAATGCATTCATTTATTTCCTTTACAGAGTATTATTTTAATTTAACTGATAAAGATTCTTGGATCAAATTCCACATTTACTCTACTAAGGAAAGTGAACACATTTGTAAATCAGCGCTCAGTCTTGCAAAATCCTGATCACCTAAAGAGTAGCAAAGGAGTTAGTACCTTCTTGGCTATGCTTCTTATTTATATTTTTCATGCAAAATTCCATTGTTCTATTAAAGTAGATGTTAAAAAAGCATAATTATCCAATAATTAATAAACAATTTCCGTTAAACATTTACCGTGTAAAAACCTCAGTGTGTGTATACACACACAGACATACACATACCTCATCATTTGGGGGAGTTAGTAGTCTTGCGGGGGAGAGAGGAGTTTGTTTCTACAGAAGCTCGACTTGAAGGGTCAAAGAGAAATGTCTAGAGATGAGCAGGAGCTGAGCTACTGGGAAAAATGTTTCTGTCTACACTTTCTCTTGAGTGATGACTTCTTGAATCAAGAAAGAAAATATTTTGTGAAAACCATTCTGACAATATGCTATTTCAGGAAATATTTATAATTTAATCTCAGCATATATTTTTCTGTATCTTTGTCATAGTGATTTCAATGAAGTATGCTATAATTTTAACATAGTTGTGTATTTGAGGGGATATACGTCGTTACAAGAATCTACTTGATTTTTTTTTAACTAAATTACAAATTTGACTTAACTTTCACATTTGCATCTTAGAAAATGAAATGGCTTGATCACAAAGCATCTGGGAGTTTTAACCTGAGGTCAAAACTTCGAGAGGGTGGCTGATGTTTTTCTGGTACTCCTGCCAAGAGCCATTGGCCTTTAGGGGTGACTTCGGCGGGAAGTGATGTCGCGTACTTGTTGGCTATGTTCTGTGTGCCCTACAGATCCACATATACCTTTTTCTGGTCCTGGGAAGCTGACCCGTGGAGACTCAGCCACCTGGATCCCTTTCCTTCTGTTCACTGGTTAAGGTAAAGCCAGCGGGGAAAATGAATAGGAGATAGGGAATAGGGGGGAGGGTGCGCCTGGGAATTTATTCCTCTTGTTCTCTTGTTGGGTTGCTGAGGGTGACTGCAGCCCACCCAGCCCATCTGTGTCTGGGTTTTGGTGACCACTCACTCTCCTACAGCCCTAGGGTTGCTAACTGTCTACCTCTTAAAAGGCCAGGGGTACTGTGTCATCCCTTCTGGGTTTTCCACCCCTTCTCGTACATTTGTAACATCTTTTTATTCAACTGCCCTCAAACTATCCGAATTTGAATGTGCCATCTGTTTCTGTGGGATCCTGAAGGTGTATGAGGATTTCCAACCCCAGCTCTTTATGTTGACATTCTAGTTTGACTCTGGATACCTCAGCATTCTGTCCTCAGGACCTGAGTTTCTACTTGAAAAAGAAATCGGCATATTACCGGAGGCCCTGGGACATTAAGCAAAGGCTATAGAACAAGGATTTTCTCACATTCCTTTCTAGCTAAATAATGAAATGTACGCTTCACTGGAATGAAATACAGAACTGACATTCCAGAATGGACTTGAAAACTAAACAATTCTTCAAGGTATACTTGCAATTAGACTAAGGAATGAGGTGGCAGCTGCAGCCCCGAAGTCAATACCTTTGGACTTGACTTTACATTGACGCCACAGACACATTTGGCCTCCTGTTGCTGGCAACAGTATTAAGTCCTGGTGCACTTAAGAGCTTCAGGTTTCTAATAAGCATTTTCTTCAAAGCAGGGGCTTGATTTGCTCTGTGATTTTTGTCAAGTGCATATCATATCAAAGGATAAGTGTTTGCCAAAGCCTTTCTTCAGCCACAAAAAGGGGAGTTTTGTTTGAAGAAAGTCAAGTTACACTGACTGGCTCCCACTGGGAAGATGAAAGGAATGACTGGATTTCCTGTTACTCTGTTGTTGTTGTTTGTATCCCTCAAATATTTTAATCAACATGAAAGGACTCCTTGCACTGTGAGAGCAGTGCAATCTGAGAAAGCCATTTAGAAACCGCCAAATAGATTTGCAGCTAATAAAGTTGTATTTGTCTGTGGTGTCAAAGACCAGATTTATGGGAGGTGATTAATAAGGGCCAGAAATGCCAGGCTTGGCGAGATGGTCAGGAGATTATTTTTCAAATGGATTTCCCCACTGCAGATTCTTAATATGCACTATGTACATTTAAGGAAACAAGACAGATTGCAAAGCTGATTTTGGTCTAGTTACAATGCAGCATTGAGACAGGATTATGATATAAACTGTGCAAATTCTATATATGTACATGGTCTAACGAATCAAGAATAACAATTTCAAATCAAAAATTAAAAATATTTTAAATGTTTTTTTTAATGTTTCATTTATTTTTGAAAGAGAGAGAGAGAGAGCATGAGCAAGGGAGGGACAGAAAGGGAGGGAAACACAGAATCTGAAGCAGGCTCCAGGCTCTGAGCTGTCAGCATAGAGCCTGACGTGGGGCTCGAACCCACGAACTGTAAGATCATGACCTGAGCCAAAGTCAGACGCTTCACTGACTGAGCCACCTAGGCACCCCCAAAATTAAAAATATTTTATTAATGATCTGTATTTTATAACATGAAAGGGTTCATCTTTATTCATTGCTGAGTATTGTTTTCTTATTACATTTCTGTGCCATATGTATTACAGCATAGGCCCTCAATACAAGTGTGTTTAAGGAATGAATGACTAGATAGTTCAAGCACATCTATTCTCTCAGTTTTAAAGTCTTAAAAGTTCTATTATAGTCGTGTAATGATTCTTGTGCTCTGAAAAAAAAAATAAGAAAAAGTATACCATCATCATTGAGTTTATTATAATTTATAATTGCCAGCAAGGAAATTAGTGACATAGGATAGTTTTATTCAAATGAAGCAAGTCTCAATTTCCTTATTGTCAGTGCTTGAGGCAGGAAGGAAGTGTGGCATTGTACTTGCTTTATCAAAAGCCTGAAATCTGCATCCCTTCATGAGGAACACATGGGAGAACATTACTCCTATCCCAAATTTCTTTGTGTTTGAATCTCATCTTTTCATGTTCTTGTTTCTTATCTCTTTTTTGTCCTATTATTTCTTTTCTTCCTATTTAAAAAAGTTATACAAGAAGTTAAATTAACCATATTCCTGTTTATGGGACATGCTCAACAGGGCTCTGAACAAGGGCCTTCTATTTTATTCCTTGATGCATTTCCTTTATTTTCATTGTTCAACACCCTTCTCCACAAAAGACAATCATAAGGTATATCTTTTTGCCCCTACACTCTTATAAAATATGTATTACTGTTTCACATGCATCTGTTTTTAATTTATGTCAATGGTACTAGAATAGATTTATTTTCTTGTTCTTATCATTTTCACTCAGAAGGATGGTTTAAGACTTCATTGTGGCTATATATATAGCCATATAGTCACTGTATAATGATATAATTATAATATATTGTATAGTCACTGTATAATAATATAATATATAGTATATATAATATATATATTCTTTATGATTATATAGTCACTGTATAATAATATATTATAGTATATATAATATGTATAATATATATCACATATATAGTCACTGTATAATAATATATTATATTATAATATATTATAATATTATAATATATTATATATAATAATATACCATATTATAGTGCATATAATATAGTATAATACGTGTTACATATATTATATAGTCACTGTATAATAATATATTATAGTATATATAATATTTATAATATATGTTATATATATTATATAGTCACTGTATAATACTATATTATATATATAATATAGTATAATATATATTATATATAATATAGTCACTTTATAATATAGTCACATGGGTATCTGCCATGTGTTCCCTCTTGATTTCCTCAGTGGTGTCATCCATGTCCACAGCCTCCGTCCTCCACACAAAGCTACATGTTTCTATGGACCTATGTGAGGAGCTCTTTGACATTTACATACGAACAAAGTTGCTGGGTTACAGGTGATACACATCATTAATGAAAATAAGTATTACCACATTGCTGTCTGCACCAGTTTCCGTTCCTACCTGTAGTTCCTGAGGATTCTCACATTCCCACAAGCCTGCAGACACTTGAAATTATCTAGTTTGCTACGTTTTGTCAGTCTGGAGGTATAATAACATCTCATTGTTTTAATGGGCACTCTAAAAAGTTACTAATGGGTTTGAAGATCTCCTCATATGTTAGCTGGCTTTTTAGACTACCTCCTCTATAAATTCCCAGAGCATATATTTTGGCCAGTTTTCAGTTGGGATTTATGTTTTCCTTTTTGATTCTCTCAGCACAGTCTGTATGTTGGAACCTTGATAGTTTTAGACAATGAAAACTTCCAATCCTCCATTTTTCTCTGATCTTCATTTATGACATTCTTCCTTGAGCAGAATCTTCACATTCAATATAATTATTTATGTCTAATTTCATGTGTAGTTTGAGTTTGTTTAAGAAGTCATTTCTGACCAACATGTCCTCAAGTTATTCTTCCATGTTAATTATCATCAACTATGATTTTCACATTATATATTTGAGTCCTTAATATATTTGTAGTCTACATTTATATGTGATGTGGATGGGGATTTCTATAGACTTAATGTTTGTGTCCCTCATCACCCTCCCCAATTCATATGTTGAAATCCTACCCCTCAGTGTGATGGTATTAGGAGGTGTGGTCTTTGGGAGGTGATTAGGTCAGGAGGAGGGGCCCTCAGGAATGGGATTAGTGACTTTTAAAGGAGACACCAAAGAGCTCTCTTACCCCTTCCACAGTGAGAACATGACCATCTATGAACTGGAACATGGAACCTCACCAGTTCCTTGTTTAGGCTTCCTGGGTTCCAGAACTGTGAGAAATAAATTTCTGTTGTTTATAACTCCCCCTAGTCCATGGCTTGTTAGAGCAGCCTGAAAACACAAAGACAGAGCTCCAATTATATTTTTCTCCATATGCGGTAGTCCTCCTTTATCCGTGGCTTCGGTTTCCCTGGTTTCTGTTTCCCATGGTCAAGTGTGGTCTGGAAGCAGATGATTCTCCTAATATATTGCCAGAATGTCAATAGTAGTCTAATACTACATTATAGTGCCTACATCATTCACCTCACTTCATCTACTGTAGTGCCATTTTTTCCAACCCCATCTATTAATTCATCTGCCATTTGCCCATTGGTTGTGTTGCCACTTTTGTAATACATATCTGTTCACAGGTAAGTGTCTGAACTCTCTATTTTCTTTTTTTGGATCAGTGCTGTTCTTGTGGCAATAACACACCGCCATTATAGTATGTAAGTGTGTGTACTTATATTTATATTTATATATAGATATTTTAATAAGGCTGTATACTATGAACAAATATCAGATATGCCACATTTTCCTTTTTTTCCTCTTCTTCTTTATAGCCTCTTCTTTTTTTTTGTTCTTTTTTTTTTTTTAACGTTTATTTATTTTTTTGAGACAGAGAGAGACAGAGCATGAACGGGGGAGGGTCAGAGAGAGACAGAGCATGAACGGGGGAGGGTCAGAGAGAGAGGGACACACAGAATCCGAAACAGGCTCCAGGCTCTGAGCTGTCAGCACAGAGCCCGACGCGGGGCTCGAACTCACGGACTGTGAGATCATGACCTGAGCCAAAGTCGGACGCTTAACTGACCAAGCCACCCAGGCGCCCCTAGCCTCTTCTTCTTAAATAGACTTTGCTATTTGTGGACCTTTTTTCTCCATATAAATTTTAGAGTAAATATTTCAAATTGCTCAAAAACCCCTACTGGATTAGGGTTGCACTGAATTTATAGTGGAGAACTCGTGCCTTTATACTTTTAAGTTGTCTTCCGTGTTTAACTTTAGGAATTTTATCTTCATTCTTTCTTCCTTTTCTAAAAATTTAGAAATTTTTATTTCCTTTATTTCAGGGGTTCCCACTATCTGGATGTTGGCAACTGGACTCTGTACCCACCCTTTTTAAATTTTATGTCTTACGCCATTTTAGATTGTATTTTTTCTTGTTCTCTTCTGGAAGATTGCTTGAGTCTGATCTCCTGCTCAGTAATCTGTATTTAAACTGTGTTCATCATGCTGTTTATTCAATATCTCTGTTCTTCTTTCTTTCCACTCTTATTGTTCTTAGACCTAATGTGTTTCTTCTTCCTATTTGGCATTGATAGCATCTTCCTTCATATATTTAAGTGTTATAAAATATATTTTATATTTTACTTATACTTTAATATTTCTACTTTTCTGTTCAACTTTAATTCATGCATATTCAATTCACTGTTTTTCTTTTATAGTGGTTGTATTTGTTCTTTTGTCTTGTAAGCACATTATCCTATGGAATTATCAGCTACTCTGCCCGGTAATGTGTATTGGAAAACACTGAGGACTAACTTTTAATTGCTTCTCTCCTAGTAAATTTTGGGATATGGAAAGACATGAAGCTCACAGTAAAGATTTTCAGGCACTATAGAACCACTGTTGTTTAGTCTTGCTTATCATCATCAGATGAGGACCACTGGTGATAGATCACCTGCTTACATCATCAGACCACTCCTATGGTCAAGGACTCATTTTTTAAATTCTTGATACGACAGAAGACTGCTTCCTTAGTTTGTAAATCATTCCTATCTGGGGATAGGAAGACATTAAAGAATGAATGCTGGAGAGCAGACGGTCACCCTAGATCTGTTTGAACCCACTTCTCACCCAAGAGGGCTTTTGCAGCACTCTGAGATGTGGATGTTGGTGGCTTCTGTGCCCAAGTGGCAACTGGTGATTTTCCTAAGTCAACCCAGGAGAAAGGAAAAGGGCAAAATATGAACATCTTCCTGACCACAATGACCAGGTTGGGACAATCTGTAGTTGTCTCCATGGTTTCTTGCAGGTTTCAGTTGTGCTTGCTGGGTTTTGTTTTTTCCTCTGATGCATTCTCTCCTGTAATTTCTGTAGATTTTCAGGAGAAATCCAGTAGGAACTTTCTGACAGTTTTTCTGTCCACTACTTTTTCATTGTCTCTCACTCTCTCTTTACCTCTCCCTTCCCCTACCATCCCCCCTCTATTTACTTATTCATTGACTCTTTCTTTAAAAATCCTTGTGAGCTTTTTCTATACTATAGTTATTCTGTTGTCATTTTCCTTACCATTTCCTGAGTTTAATTACTTCCATATTCTATGTAGCTTATATAATCCTAGAGTTTTCAGTTCCTAGAGTTCTCAGTTGCAATTGGTTAAAGTACAGTTGCTCTAAGAGACACCCAAGAATTGATCAGATATTCTCGGGAGAAGTTTAGTCCTGTCTGTTTTCTTTATAAAATCCAGAATCTCCAAGAACTTGTTGGCTTTTGAAGCAGAGGAGAATTTGCCACCCCTAAATGCACCTCTTGGTCTAAGGATTATTTTAAGGGGGTTATTTTTAAGAAAAAGCAGACATAGGAGAAGATCCTAAAATAGTAGAAGTTAGTTTTTTTGTAAGAGATATTTACATGTATAAGGAAAATCTCTATTTATAAGGATATCTCCCTTGCTGTACCAGGAAAAGGGGGTTGACCAAATTTCTAGAAACTCTTATCAGTGCAGAAGGCAACAACTTAAATCTACACAACAACCTTAAACTTATTTAGTGTGTTTTTCCTGGTAACCTCCCACAGCTGAATCCCCATTCACAGTATCTTTGTCTTTAGCTGAAAATGATATTTAAGGTGATAACTTTAGCCATTTTGGGGAGTTACTCACTTTTCCTGGATATCTTCCATGTATAGAGGTGGTATACATTTTTTAAAATGTTTTGTTTATTTTCGAGAGAGACAGAAACAGAGAGAGAGAGAGGTGGGAGAGGGAGACACAGAATCTGAAGCAGGTTCCAGGCTCTGAGCTGTCAGCACAGAGCCCAATGTGGGGCTCAAACCCACAAACTGCGAGATCAGGACCTGAGCCAAAGTCAGGCGCTTGCCCAGCTGAGCCACCCAGGTGCCCAGGCGGTGTACATAGTTTTAAAAATTTATTTTCTCCAATTAATCTGTCTTTTTATTGCAGGCATGTCTCAGTCACAAACATGGGAGATAGAAAATTATTTTTCCTCCCCCTACACCTTTATCATAATTTTGGTGACAACTTCCATCCTTCTTAGGAAAAAAACAAAAAACCGTTACATTAAATATGGCTGTACTTACTTACAGAGAATGTACCATTCTCTGAATGGGCTTAGAAATTAACTTTTTCCCAGTTATTATAGATTTTCTATATTTAAAATTTTTCCCCAGTGAACTAGCTTGGTAAAAAAATATATAAGAGAAGGTGTTTAAAAGGGGTAAGGATTAAAAAGTAATAAATATTAAAAGAAATGCCTAAAGCTTTAGGACCTGTTAGTAAACTCAGTCATCATTCTGTGTTTTTTCAAATTCAGTAAGATGATCATTTAGATATCTGGAAGGGAATTTTCTTTTTAAGTCACTCCATAAATAAAATCTATATGAAATTTTTTCTAATATTTCACGCTTCACAGGAACTATATTAGGTAAAAGATGAAAAACAGGTAAGTTATAATATCTGATTACTGGAAAAGATTTAATCACAGTTAATGGTGGCAGAAGTTTTCACCTTCTACATTTGGATCAACATACGGCATTGTTTGTTCAACGTCAGCTAGTGTAAGCACGTGGCTCAGACATCAGGTTTTTTTTTTTTTTTTTTTCTTGTAGCAACAATTGAAAAGAAAAATAAAAGAAATAAGAAAATAAGAAATAATAAAAGAAAAATAAGACATCTATAAACCTTACGGAGAGAGGGAGAGATAAGATTTTCCTTTGGAACTTCACAGTGAAAATTGCCATGCAAAGTATAAGAGATCTAATGCATCAAGAATTGTTCTTTTTGGCTTTTAAAAGATTCTGTCTATTGAGCTCCCACACTAAACACAGTTGTACCTCTCCATAAAACTGAAATGGTTCTGTGATGAGGAGAAGAGGCAACTACTTAAAGCACATGTCTACTTTGGTATAGTTACACATAACATTTTCACTTGCATATACATTGCTAATGTTTTACTCTGAAACCTTGTATATCTTCGCACATTTGGTTAACCATATGCCTTTGATGACAATCCAGTCTTAAAGCATGCTTGTTATAGGGTATGAAGAGTACAATTAAGCTAAAATTTTACACTAAGTCTGTAATGCATTTTGATTTCTCATGAGGTTCTAATCCAGTTTACAAAATGTTTCCAGATGTACAGTCTAGTTCCAGATCAATTTATATGTATATACAGAAATCCTAATGCTTAAATTATAAAAAAAATATAATATTTTTAGTCTTTGTTGTGGAAGTTCCATTTGGAACATCATCTTGAAATTATTAAGCTCATGCTAAGTTGTACAGAGTAGTTTTTAAAATTTTGCATTTGTGTTCAAAATTAGTAACCGTAATCTTTCAAAATTTAGGCCCTATACATTAATCTTAGAGATTTAAGATATTTAAATTTATTCCATTTGATTTTCTATTGTATCTTTAGAGATGAATCACACTGTAAGGAACAGAACTAGGGGCAGAAGCTGGCACAAAAAACTTGTCATTTTGGGCCAAATATCTTTTCTTCCAGTTCTTTGATTCTCGATGTTTCCTAAATTCATTTGTTCATGTATATAAGTACATTTCAAATATAATGCTAGGGATTGGAGACATGAAGATGAATGAAAGAATGTTCTGAAGGAACTCACGGTCTGGTGGAGTCATCAGAAATATAAATACATCTTTTGGGATAAATAGGATGAAACAAAATTAACATTGAGGGGAAGAACTCCATAGGCAGAAGTTTCAGCATTAGCAAAGATGTGAGTGCGGTAACAGCACAATAGGTAATTTCAAGCAGTTCTGTGACTCTAGTGAGTCAGGTTTAATGTCAGTACTGACAATAGATCAGGCTGGAAAAGAAGTGAGCAAAAAGTGCAGCAAGGGCCTTTCTTATTTGCCTTTAAGGACTGTGAAGTTTTCCTGCAATGGGAAACATGTCAAATGCCTTTAAGAAGTTGTGGTTATTTGGGCCACACAGAGAATTGTTTAGGTTATAATGGTATTCACCTCATGTATAGGTAAGCATATCCCTGTGATATGAGATGTGAGATCATCCCCAACAAAAACAAGTGCTTATGGTCATCAAAATACATGCAAAATAATGTTTCTTACAGCTTTACTCCTAATAACCTCAAACTAAAACAACTTGATCTCTATCAACAGAAAAATGGATAAATTCATTGTGGATATTCACACAGTAGAGTAAATACATCAAAAGAAAAGAACACATTAGAGTAACTGCAAGGATACAATCACGCAGATGCAAGTATACAGATGCATCTCAGAGACACAGTGCAGAGCAAAATGAACCAGACTCAAAATGGAACATGCTGTATAATCCCATTTGTATAAAATTTATGAATAGTGAGAACGTATCTTTTTTGATACAAGTTAGGTTAGTTTTGGGGAGGATATTGACCGCGAGGGACAGGTGGGAGCCCCCTGGGATGCTGAAGATACTCAATATTGTAGGGATGTAGACCTGTGCAAAATTTCATCGATTCATTGAGCTAGGAGGACAGGTGAACTTCTCCCCATGTATTTTATACCTTAATACAAATTAAAAGCAAATAATAGTCTTTTCTCTTGTGTTTTGTTTGTGCTTGTGTGCACATGTGTCATAACAGAATGCACATTGGACTTTGACTCAAAAGAATTGAATTTGAACCATAGTTCAGTTTATTAGCTGTGAGATCTTGTGTGAATAATTTAGAGTCTTGAAGATTCATTTTTGTCTCTGTAACATGGAGATAATAATAATTATTTTACAGGATTGGTATGAGAACCAAATAAGACACAGTGTTAGTCCATGTCCTCTAGAAAGTAGAGGAAGGAAAGTGAAACTTCTTCAAAAAGGACAATTATACTCATTTTCTTAAAAAAATTGTTCCTTTGTTTCTGGTCTTCCAGAGGTGAACAATTTTTAAAATGTTCTTTTCTTTTTCTTTCCTTTCCTTTTCTTCCTTCTCCTTTCTTTTTCTTTCATTTTATTCAATTTTATCAATCTTAAAGACTCAGAGGATGATAGAATTTGAATTATTCAGTTGTTTTTACCAAACATTTGTATAATTCATGTAGAATTGCAGTACTAATATTAACACCTACGAAAAACTGACTGAAAACAGGGTGCCTGGGTAGCTCAGTCAGTTAAGTTTCCTACTTCAGCTCAGATCATGATTTCACACTCGGTGAGCCCGAGCCCTGCGTCGGGCTCTGTGCTGACAGCTTAGAGCCTGGAGCCTGCTTCCGATTCTGTGTCTCCCTCTCTCTCTGCCCCTCCCCATTCATGCTCTGTCTCTCTGTCTCAAAAATAAATAATAAAAACATTAAAAAAATAAAAAAAAACGGGCTGAAAACAGTTAAAAATATCTTTTGCATGTTTCCCTCATTTTCCTATTGTTTGCAGTCATTGTATATCCACCCTGTTGGAACAGACAGACATTACATATTGTACTTTGTCTCTTAACTGGTCTTAGTTGTCCCTGTAACTGTACCCTTAATGTTCACCTCAGCCCTTAAGGCAGGGTCTCTCTAGTCATTTTGGTTGTTTGAAATTGTTCTGTAGTAGATTCTTCAGGAAGGGATCAAAGGAACATCTTAAAGTTTTGCACATTGATATCAGATAAATTTATACGGGGAATTCAGTTTTGTTGCTTATACAGTCCTTGGTTCACATTTTCTTTCCTTCACTAACCAGCATGTTACTCCATTTCTTGTACTATAAAGCAGTGAATCAAACCATTTGATAATAACCCAGTTGTCCTTCTTTTGTTAGCTGGCTGTTCGTCACTTGACTTTTTTACCTTAATACTCAAAGATTTTTCTTTCTGTAAAAGCTCAGTAACTTTAGTAGAATATATCTTAGCGTTTGATAGTCTCAGGTATGAAGTATACTATTTGAATATGTAGTTACAAATATATTTTTATTTAAGTCTCTGGAGAGTTTTCTTAGGATATAGGTTTTTTTGGTGTGTTTGTCCTGTATCCTTGCTTTGTTTTCTTCAGGATCCTCTGGTATCTGTTAGAGCTTATCTGTCTTCCACAATCATCACATTCTGTTAATCCTATTTATCTCTTCCTTTCCCTTGATCTTCTATTTATACTAAGACACCATCAACTGTTTTCACTGTTGTTGTATTCTTCCTAGTTTAGTCTGCATTTCTGCATGATTGTTTTATTTTTAATTCTTTCCAAAGTACTACTTCATTTCTTATTTTTTTTTCTAATTCAGATTTACGTGATTTATTTTGTGTCTTGTATCATTGTTTTCATATTTTTAGCTGTTTCCAAAACAGTGAGTTAAAGTTTACATTTGTTATTTTTAGTATTGTAGTTTACCTTATTTTCATGGTAGGGTTTTATTCTGCTCCTTACTTTGTCTTTTTTTTTTCTTACAATAACTTTGTATAGAAATTACTATGACCCTTTTGTGCTGTCTCTTATTTTTTCTTACTAGATTATTGGTGTATTATACAAATATAAAAATTATTTTTTCTTACTAGATTACTGGTGTTTTATAAAATAGGGTGCTGAGCCTCCATACCCTCTCTGGTCATGCCACACCCCCAGCCCTTGAACGTGTTCATCAACCCTGAGACTCCTGAACCTCTTTGGTTAGCTTTTCTTTAAAAAATGTTTTTTTATGGGAGCGCCTGGGTGACTTAGTCAGTTAAGCATCCGACTCTTGATCTTGGTTCAGGTCATGATCTCAAGGTTTGTGAGTTCGAGCCCCATGTTGGGCTCTGTGCTGACCGCGCAGAGCCTGCTTGGGATTCTGTTTCTCCCTCTTTCTGCCCCTCTTCTTCTTGCATTTTCTTTCTCTAAATAAATAAATACACTTTAAAAAATTAAAAAAAAATTTGTATCTTTTTTTATTTGAGTATAGTTGACACACACTGTTACATTAGTTTCAGGTGTGTACGATAGGGATTCACAAGTTTATATGTTATGCTGTGTTCAGCACAAGTGTAGCTACCATCTGTCCCTATGTATCACTATGACAGTATCATTGGCTATATTCCTTCGGCTGTGCTTTTATTCCTGTGACATACTCATTTCATAACTGGAAGCCTGAATCTCAATTCCCTGTCACCCATTTTGCCCAACAGCCTCTAACCCCTCTTGTTGCTCTCTCTTTTTTTTTTTTTTTTTAATTAGGCTTCTTAATCTTTCAGAAAGATTTACTTTACTGATTTACTGATTTACTTGGATGAACTTTAAAAATAAATTTCCCTGAACTTAAGCCTATGTTTTAAATCTAAGTGGTTTGAGTGAAGTCTTTTTAATTACTCCCAGTCCCTATATCTAAACTTCAAGGGCCATTCTCAGTCCAATTGTCTTATACAGGATCCCATCTTTGTGCTCGTTTTTTGTTTTGAGCTGGTTCAAGGTTGGTCCTGGGATAAGCATTGGTGCATGCCATGCTTCATGTTAACTTGACCTTGTTACTTACCACTGAATCACAATATTAGCAGAAGCCCATCTTTACTAGAGTACTCAATACAATGAATGTATTTTTTCCATACTGTAGTAACTCATATCAAGATATGTTTTCTTTACCCTTCATTTTTGTTAAATAAGAATAAAACAATCATTTCATCATTTGAAAAAGGAGAAGAAGATGTGGTTTAACATAGTTCTAATTTCCAGAGCTCTGTCTCCTTTTTTTTTAATTTCAAAATGATTTTTATAGTGCTGAAACATGGTGAGTTGCTTTCTGAGATTTACTGACTTCACTCCCCTCCCCAATTTGAATTTCAGTGCTCCTGGTCTTTGTTTCCATTGCCTTCTCAAGCCATTGTTCTGCTTTTGTTAGGAGATTGGAGATACGTCTGCCCCTGCCATTTTCCCAAAATCCTCTTATTGTCGGAATTCTAATTATAGAAACAAAATGAATAAAGAATGCAATGCTAAGCTGTCAAAGTAAAGTTACCCGGAGAGATTGGCATGAGACAGCAAAGTGAAAATAAGAGAGCGTGGTACAACAGTAGCTGTATAACATCAGAGGTATTCTTTGAAGGGATAGAATGCAAGAGTAGGTAGCAGCATTTGATCAAGTAAAAGTGTCTAGAAAAGTAAAATTTGTTAATGAGTTGGCCTGTAGGGGAAAATATGTATCCCTTTTCCTAAAACCCATAAACCATGTGGTTTTACTTGTTTCAGATTATAACATAGGATGAAGTGTTAGCAAGAAGCTGTACTTCTACCAAAGACTATGTATTTCTTTAAAATGCTTTTCCTTAAAATGTGGAGATGCAAGTAGGCATGACTAAATAGAAATCATTATACAGATTGCCGTATCTGTTGGGACTCTTTATTGGCATGGACAGGAAAGAAATTTATTCTTAACATTTAAAAAAAAAAAAGATTTTCGCTTTCAGTCAAGTGTTCAAATCTGCGACATTTGAAGGATTGTTGTGTATGCATACAGGAAATATAATGATATTATATTGACGGTGACATAGCCATTCCATCAAAACTACTCTTAGCTTCCCAAGCAATGAAAATTCTGCGTTCGTCAGTTGCAGTTAATGCTCAAAATGGCATTATCTGGAGAATGATTCATAGCGAAAAAACCAACAAGATTTTAGTAACAGATATAAGTAATTAAAGGAAAAATTAAAATTGCTTTTCTCTAGAGGTGCCTGGGTGGCGCAGTCAGTTGAACGTCTGACTCTTGATTCTGGCTCATGTCATGATCTCATGGTTTGTGAGTTCAACCCTCCCATTGGGCTCCAGTATGGAGCCCTTGGGATTCTCTCTCTCTGCCCCTCCCCTCCTCTCAAAATAAATAAGTAAACAACGACAACAAAAATGCTTTTCTCTATAATTGCCTATTAGAACTAAACTACCTTAAAATCTTATGTAAAGAGTCCCATTTTAGGGTAAGTTTTCAGGATTTATTGTTTTTGAACCTTTGAGTAAATCACTCTTTACGTATACTTTCATTTATTTATTTTGAGAGAGAGACGGGGTGGGGGTAGAGGCAGAGAGGAGAGAGACAGAGAATCCCAAGCAGGCTCTGTGCTGTCAGTGCAGAGCCAGACTAGGGGCTCCATCCCATAAACTGTGAGATCATGACCTGAGCTGAAATCAAGAGTCCATGCTTAACTAACTAAACCTCCAGGTGCCTTTGTATACTTTCATTTTTAAAGGCACTACTAACTTTTTTTTTTTTCAATGTTTATTTCTGAGACAGAGAGAGAGAGAGAGAGAGAGAGAGAGGGAGAGGGGCAGAGACAGAAACAGGGAGACACAGAATCTGAAGCAGGTTCTAGGCTCTGAGCTATCAGCACAGAGCCCTACGCGGGGCTCGAACTCACAAACCGCAAGATCATGACCTGAGCTGAAGTCGGATACTTAACCGAATGAGCCACCCAGCCGCCCCTAACATGTTTGTTTGTTTGTTTGTTTTACTGTGAGAAATTTTAAATAATGAGAGAAATACACAGAGAGAAATACACATTTTCATGCATCAAATAGTTGCAAGCATCACATATGACAAAAATCCCTAATCTCCAGGAAATTCCATTACAGAATTATAACCAAGCTGTTTGCTGTCTGCTGCTGGGCCAGCAATTGTCTGCCCTGTCTAGAACAACGGGCTGCCCCCATTCCTAGTATACACAAATAAGGAAATAAATTAGCAATAAGAAATATCCTATTACCAGCTTATTAAATACCACAGCACTTTAAATGAACCTGGCATACATAGTGTTTACACATGAATAAAAATTACATATGTAGTAAACTATTTTCTAACTATCCAGCTTTTTCTCTTTTAATATATATTGTAAGCAAAATAAAATAAAACTTGAACTTCCATCCTAGCAAATTCTGGGCATTCCAGTACATTCACAGGATTTCCAAGGATTTCCTCTGCAGAAAGAAGAAACTCTCTGTTCTTGCTCCTGTCTTTTGCTTGATTAGGCTGAACTGTCTCTTCATTCTTTCTGTATGTCTCCATTCTTCAGTGCACAAATAACACAAGTTTTTCCTTTTTCTATGTGGGAGATTTTAAGTCAATACTTAGGAACAATGGTGGTTAATTACAAATCTAAAAAGGAACAACTTGAAATTTGGACATTAGCCATTGCTTAAATAACCACTCATTGACCATGCTCTGTGACTGGAAATTTCTTTCTTGAAGGTTCACATCTGAAGCTCTCTCCCATTGCGAGTTGATGTGGCTGTTTTATTTTCCCTCGAGAGAATCTTTACCCATCTGTTGTGTTATCAGGGGGATAAATGGGAAATTCCTGTTATTCTATATTTAGAGGGATTTAGATATCATCCTTCCTCTCCACTCCTATCATGGATAACCAGAGATTTCTATGCCATAATGTGAAGCTTAGTTACTGAGATAACTTTAGTCTTTACCAGTGTTTCCCTTTCTTATCAACTGTCATTTTAAGTGGAAAAGGGAGGATTTTGTAGTGCTGGAAGTACTATTCTGTCCCTTATCAGAGCAAACCCTACAAATGGTGGCACTTGTCCCTCCTGCTTTAGCTAGCAAGTCTGATTCAAGAAGAGCGAACATTCCGTTTCCTAACGTCAGCTTTAAAAAGGTGGACACAACTGTATTAGCTTTATTTTAAGAAGCTTGAAGTATTTTCATATTCATTACTATTAACCAAAAGGTTACATAAAATGCATGTAATCAGTATCGTTTCTGTAATGGAGACATTTTGATAATATAATGTGTTTTAAATAACAGTGTAAAGTAAGTGATGCTATACCAGGAAAAGGAAATTTATGATTTGTTAAAACAATATTTTTAGGCATGCTACATTTCTAAATTCAAATTTTTATTATTTTTGATTAATTTATTATCTTACTGTTTACTTCATTAAGTGTACCTAAAATATAAATGTGTTATTTTTCATTTGAAAAATGGCCGTTTTAGAAAATGAACAAAGAGGTTTTGGGTCCCCACTGATCCAGTCAAACATTGCCTGAGCTAGCAAACTAAAGATTAAAAAAAAAAAAAAAAAAAAAAGCACACACTGCATTATTCTTCCAGCTTTCTCCTCCCCTGGCCCTCAAACTTTATAATGCAGCACACATTTTCTAGGGTCTTATCTATGCAAATTGACCACCTGGTCTCTCATGCAAATTAGTTACATTTTTTTTGAAAGGATAAGAAATAAGGTAATGTAATGTTCTTTAGCTCCACTGACTCTCCTAGAACATTTAAAAATGACTAATTCAATTCCAATGGTTTATGCTTGAATATCGCCTTGATAAATTCCCAACTCGTAAGATAATATTGTCAAACAGCAATAGAAATCCATAGGGTGTCAGACCTGAACTCCAGATAAATATCTTTCTTTACCAAAAAATTTTGTGAAGATTGAATGAGACAGGATATTTGAAAGGGCTTTGTTAATACAAAGAATTATACAAATTATGAGATATATAATATATATATTATATATTATATAATATAAGATATATATAATATATCTTATAAATGTAACTCATTACATTTATGAGTTTTAATTTCCATTTAAAATCTATTACTTGTTCTACTTGGCATTTGCTTGGATGCATATGTGGTGGTTACTTTTGCTTCATAGAATCCCTTTCCTTAAAATGAGACTCATAATGGATTCTTATTAAAACAGTATAAATGTCAATGTAAGATTCAGATGGGCCAAATTAGTTCTAATAACTGCAGCGCAGTTCAGCACTCAATCAATTTACATATCTTGAGTTAATTTCTCTGAAATATACTGTCATTACAAAGTTCCATGTAAGACTGGGTGAAGTATATTAGAATTCTATTAATGTAGTAGAGCTATTTATTTCTTGAGTACATCATAGATCAGTCTCTCACTTTCTTAAGACTGAAATTTTTTCTGGTTTTTCTGACAATATGTGTCAAGAATGATAATCTGGCCAAGTTGCCAAGGGTGATATGCCTATCCCGGCCATCAGACAATGGATTTATTTTATTATTATTATTTTGGTGATCTATTAATGATCAAAACACAAGATTAAAAATAAGTATCCATTATATTGCCATTGCCAAGAATGTATTTGTCAAGAGGATTTAGTTAATCAAATGCAGTGAATCACTGTCTTCTCAAGCTTGCCTCTGGGAGAAAAGTATATGGTCCAGTTCATGCCGGGAGAACAATGTTGAAAGCTGTGTTCAGACCTGAAACCAGCTCTGATTGACTTCACAGAGTGAGACATGTTACAGAATGTTGTATGACATCTTTTCTCATTAATCAAAAATAGTGGTTACTAATCAAGAAGTTATCTGGAGACCTAGAAGGAAAGGTTGTCAAGGGATATTTTGCAGCTGATATCTGACTGGTCAATTTTAGAAAGGTTGGGCAAAGAAGTTTTCTTGAGAGAAGTAAAATCAAACCTTCCCTTTCCTGGGTCCTTTTAAGGCACATGAAATTGAGTCTTGAGGATCTAAAGTAAAACATGGTGGTTGTAGGTGACAATGCTGTATTGTATAATTGGATTTGGGGGAGAAAGGAGAATCCTTTCACAATGTCTATCAGATTTCCACAATGTACACTTTAAATATCTTACAATTTTGTCGATCACATCTCAATAAAGTTCAACTTAAAAAAAAAAAAAAAAAGTTGAGTCTTTCCTATATTCCGGGAAAGTTGATCTCCTTTTGTGAATAGAGAGAAATCCAATGGGTACTTCTCAAGTTTGTGCACATGAATGATCTGTGCTCAGTATTCCGATTCTATAATAATACTGATGATGATGATGGCTAAGGCCTGGCAATGCATTCCATGTTTCAGGCAATGTTTTCAATGCCCTGTGTGGATTAACTCATTTAAATCTCATAACAATCCCATACCGAAGACTGGTTGAGACGTGGTGAACTTTGGTAACTTGCAAAACGTTACAGATAGGAATGAGGCAGGCAGCGTTCAGATCCAGGGCAGTCTGGCTTCGGTGCCCGTTCTCTTAGCTATTACCCTGAAGCTCCAAGTCAACTGTGGTGACTGATGGTGACATTCAGAATTATGCCCAGATGTAAGGGAAGCAAAATAAATTCGGGACTAGGCTCCCAGCGTCAACAATCCCAGCCCCATTCACAAAGGGTCACATGTATAAAGGAGCCATTCTTTTTTCTATTCATTCATGTCCCATACTTTTCTGTGCAAAGCCTATGCTAGGCGGTATAATGATACAAACGTGAATCAGATACCTGAGGAATGTACAGAGAGGAGACATGGTGAAATAGCTATAAAGAAGGCAGGACATGATAAGAGTCACAAAAGGGGTACAGAATTCCTCTGACATAAAGGATGAGAGGAAGAGATGTTTTCTTTCAAGGAGTGGGCAGATTATTTTCTTTTTTGCATGTCTGAGTGTCCCAAACAGGATCACAGACACTACAACTTAGTTTTGAATATTAGCAGGGAATTTGAATCAAGCACTGGGGTTCCACGGACAATAGTTGACTGGAACGTATTCCAACCTCCTCCGCGTTCTTGTTTGGGAAATCCTTTTCCCTTCATTATCTACACACCTGAACTTCCATGCCATTCAGAATTGTGGACGTGGGTAATCTAACATAAACAGTTCTGCTGAAGTAAAGTGTTTTCCGATAGAAGGCAGGTGATTTTCACCGTTAATCCTAGTTATCATTTAGTGAACTGAAAGAGTAAGAATTAAAAAATGTGCCCTATTTGGTGGATGGCTGCTTGTAGCATTTTTGCATTTCTCTAAACTTTCTTTCTTTGTCTTTCCTCTCTCTCCCTCTTTCCTCCCTCCCTTCCTTTCTTTCTTTTCTTTCTTCTTTTCCTTCTCCCTCCCACTCCCCTCCCTCCCAGCCTTCATCCTCTTTTTCTTCTTTTCTTTCAAAACCCAATAGACTTATACTTACCCATCATCTAGTTAAAAATGACGGAGCTGTTGAACTACTAACTTCACAAACATATATCCATTAATCAAGTGAAGCGGAGTTTTTACCTCAGAGAGTCTGCTGCAAAAAATAAGACTAGTGACATAAAATTTATACTTTAAAATCCATAAATCATATTGAAAAAAGTTGATACTTAATAAGAACCCTCAATTATAACATTATGGCAAAATAATCTCTCAGAAATTTATGATTAATATCAGACTTAAAAATTCTGATTTTAAATATTATAATTTTTGTTTATATAAATTTATCAGGTGTATAAGAAGTGAAATAATTTTTTAATTTTTTTTAATGTTTATTTTTGAGAGAGAAAGAGAGAGTGGGGGAGGGGGAGAGAGAAGGAGACAGAATCCAAAGCAGGCTCCAGGCTCTGAGATGTCAGTACAGAGCCCAGTGTGGGGCTTGAACTCATGAACCATGAGATCATGACCTGAGCCAAAGTCGGACACTTAACTGACTAAGCCACCCAGGCACCCCCAAAGTGAAATAATATTATAACACTGAAATATAATGAAAATAACATGAAGCATTTTCCTAAGAATGTATATAAAGATATCTTATTTCTGTGTTCTAAAATATCCTTTAAACATTATTTGTGGAATATTTCTGACTCTAGTATGTAACCATAAGAATCGGTTCTAAAACTCATTTGAGACAAAAAATGGCAACCAACTGAATTATCTTACTTGGATCTTTGCCAACTACGAGACACTGGAAGTTTGAATCCAGTTTAGGTTATTCTGACTATAAACTTTAAATGAACCCAAATATATTAACTATATTGATATTTTTGAATGAGATGCCCCTACTAGTATTACATCCATATGTGCTGGCTGTAATTGGGAAAAATTAGATTTAATATTTACAAGAAGTCAGGCCCCAAAAACCAGCTGTTCCCAAGGCCTGTGTCCCTTTGGGCCTTTATACTCAAATGTCCCAGAGTATATATTCCTGCTATCCATTCCAGAAAGGATGAAGTACATTTTCCACAATTGTAGAAAAGATCCAGATTACAAAAGTTTTATAAATAATTTCACAACTGATCTTAAAGCACAACATCCTTTAATTACTCTTATTATATACTGGCATATTCATACCCTGAAAGAAGGCATATACCTAGGTAGACCAGTTGAAACTATCACACATTTGTACATAATGCAAAAATATACAGCACTCAGGGGGTTCAGTATAACTGCCATGGGACTGGATGCTGCTTGCAGTATTTCCTTTTCCAGTAATTCTGGAATTGCATGAGTCATTCATTATAGATACATCTTTTGTACGGCTCAGCTGGCAAAGCAATAGTCTAAGAGTTATAATCCCACTTTAATAACTCCTGAAAAATATTTTCGTAAACAATTGTTACTCTGTTATTTAGGATCTTTATATTTCAGTGGAAAAATATGAATTTCCCAAATTGTACCTATGAAATGAAGGCAAGCCTGTTTGTGTGTGTGTATATATATATATATATATATATATATATATATATATATATGTTTTTTCAGTTTAAGGCTAGATAGTGAGAACTATGTTCTTGTATATGTCTCTGCTTAACTGAAAGAGAGAAATTTGTCCATTAGGAAAAAAATGCACAAATTAACAACTATGGAAATTATATGCAGGGTTTTTTTTGCTTATTCTGGACACCCTCCTGCCCCCATCTCCCATGCTAGATACATATTTGCTTTGAAAGTTCTGACCACTCTCAAGAATGGTAAAAGGTCTGAGATTTTACTCTACTAGAAAGCTGGTGAGTTGGCCTGCTACCGTGTTTTGAATTCTGGTAGAAAACATGGGGCTCCTGTGTCAGAATCAAAGGGTGTGTTACTCCCAGCACAGCAAGTACTACGAGCCTCATGTGTATGTCAGTTGTCCTTGCCCCTCAAGACCCATAAGAGGGAGATGCAAAAGGGCTCAGGTGAATGCTGTGAATTTAGTAGATTTCCATCATAGCTGAGGAACCCCAAGTTTAAGAAACCCCAATATTTTATAACAAACTGCAAGCAGATGTGTTTGATCTTTGCCCTATAGGAGACATTATAATACTAGAGGGTTTGTTTACTCTCTTGGAGGGAAACACACTGTTTCTATCTTCCAAGGTATTTGCTATACAGACATCTTTAGAAAGAGTCCAGAAAAAAGCATAGTTAGTGGTAGTATCTTTGCTCACAAAATGTGAAGAAATATGAGATATCAGTGGGGAATTTTCTCCAAATAATTTTATCTTTTGTTTCTGCATCATCTTTGCTATGGCAGACATGTCCAAGATGACAACATTCTAGCTAATCTAACTGATAGGAGCTGGGACCAAATCTATTTAGTCTGTCTCAAACAGCATTTAATTGGGACTATTCCAGGCAAGGTTCCAAGCAGAAGGATAGGGCTAACATGCATTATTTACCTCAATCATGCCATGACTCCATGAACCATTAGGGTGTCCTGTAGAAAACCAGATGGTTTCTCCTTAAATTTCCAAATTGATCTTTCCACCTGGCTTGAGGAATTAAGCTGGATGCACAAAAATGTATTCAAGATTGCCCAACATCTACATTGTCTTGCAAGTAAGAAATATAGGGCAATTCTCTCTCAACCCTTGTCAGTGAGTTCTGACCGAGCTGGATGCCTTCCAGGGCAGTGGGGGTATTCCTTAAACATGGAAGGTCTGTTATGACCCTTGCTAAGGTGCAAGCCACTATGTTTTGGGGAGGAAGACATGTTAGTGCCTGGCTTCTACATGAAAAGGCAATTCTGAGGATGCTCTTGGAAAGAAAGTGTTGTTTATAATTGATGGTGACCAAATAGAACCTACATCAGTCATGGAAGCACAAGTTGAGAGTCATTCCAATGTAATCCACCTGGCTGGATTGTTGCCTTGAGGTTCAAAATTCAGTTTAAATAATTAAATCTACTTTTCTTTTTCTTTCTTTCTTTCTTTCTTTCTTTCTTTCTTTCTTTCTTTCTTTCTTTCTTTCTTTCTTTCAGGACTACCAGTTTTCCACACTACCAGCTAGTTGACATTCTTCTGCCATATGAATGATTAAAAATTAGAGTGGAGAAGACATCTAGATGTATTTTGGGAGTAAGGGCCATACAGTTCTCAGGTAGACATAGTGAGAAAATTAAGAGGAATGGTCAGATTCATCTGGAAGGGAATAGATGGCTGACCTAGGATTCAATTGACTTTAAGTAACTAAAGTTAAGTTTTGAAGAGCCTTACTGAGACATTTTCTTTCATGTGAAATTTTCCATAGGAGGCTCTGAAAGGAAATTATCATTAATTTTCCTCCTTTCCTTATTTTTCTTGGTATGTAAGATGTTCCCTCTTCAGGTGCCAGGATCATTCCTCTTCTTCATCTTCATAAAATCAGTGTTTCCATTCCAGTAGCTATAACCTGACCCTTTTTCCAGTCATCCTGCACTCACACCAACCCTTTTATACAAAGGATCATTTGCAAGAGCAGCCAGGGCATTCCTATAAAACTTACACATACATACTATGTCCCATACTTCGTCCTGTATGGGCTACTGTAGGAGGACTCACTAAGTAGTGGAGAGCCAAATGGTCATTATCCTGATGATGTAAGACCATATCAAGTGAGAAGAGATCCAGGTGGCTGGACTTTAATTAAGTTTGAATGTCATATGCCCCTTTTTGGGTTGGCAGTCAAGAAGGTGTGACAACCAACCTAGCCAAGAATTGTCCTTGGGAGAAAGAAAGTAGCAATATGCCCAAGAATGGTTAGAATAAAATCTCACATTTTCAAAAGATGTCTGTATGTCACCCCCACACTTTGCTCATCATTGTCACCCAGGAAGTGGCTGAGAGAGGATTATTTCTTTCTGAGATGACCATACTCAGTGACCAAACTACCTTACTAAGCTGTGGACAAGGAGAGGGTAAGGAAGCAAAAGACAGAAATGTTCTGTGTTGTTTTTGAGAAGATAATTCCAAAACTAAGTAATACCAGATGCTTGGGAGGTCAGGGAGTCTGGAAGATCTGTCCATATGGACCATTGAATATTTTAACACTCAACCAATTTTTCAGTTGTTTTTGAAATAAAAAGCATACCATTGTCTGATTGAAGATGATCTGAAAAGAGAGGTATAGTCTTTGTATTTGGTCCCTGAGAGGTAATCTCCAAGCTCTTGGCATATTGTGCCTGCTAAAAATATATTTGTTTACCTGCAGGTTTTTTGAGACACAGTATGATTTAAGGTGGAGGCTTTGAGTCAAGAAATCTCAGTCAGCTGTCTCTCTTTGTCTCAGAAATAAACATTTTTAAAAAATTGAAAAAAATAAGGGGCGCCTGGGTGGCTCAGTCGGTTGAGCGACCAACTTCAGCTCAGGTCATGATCTCTTGGTTCGTGGGTTCGTGTCCTGTGTTGGGCTCTGTGCTGACAGCTCAGAGCCTGAAGCCTGCTTCGGATTCTGTGTCTCCCTCTCTCTCTGCCCCTCCCCCACTCATGCTCTGTTTCTCTCTGTCTCAGAAATAAATAAACGTTAAAAAAATTTTTTTAAATAAAAAAGAAGAAATCTCAGTCAGTCACTCAAGGCACTGGAGACTGTGGCCAGCCATGTAGGTGGCCAATAAGGTTTATGTGATTAAGTCTCAGTAAAGACTCTGGACACCAAGCATCAAGTAAGCTTCCCTGGTTTATAATATACCATGCATATTATCACAAAGCAATTCTGAGAAGGTAACATTAGGACTCTTTGGGAAGGGCAACTGGAAGCTCCACATTGGACATTTCCTGGGCTCTGCCCTATGTACTTCTTCCTGTGGCTGAGTTTACTTTGTATCCGTTCCCCAGAAGAATCCATAACTGTGAGCATAATAGCTTTCAGTGAGTGTGGTGAGTTCTTCTAGTGAACTGTTGAACCTAAGGAGAGTCTTGAAGGCTGCCGAACCTACAGTTGCTGTCGGAAGTGAGGGTGGCTTATGAACTGTGCTTCTTAACTTTGCAACAGGTGGCAGAACTGAAGGGAGCCTGTGGACATCACAGTGACTCATATTAATTCAAAGACCAGAATGTTGTTGCCAGAGTGGACCGAAAAAGGAAGTCTGTAACCTAAAAATGGGTCAACAGTTGGAAGGCACCAATAACAGTCCTGAGATGAAGTCAAATATAGAATGCTGTTGATTTGCCTTGAGTTTTGCCCACTGAGCAGTGTGAACACTTCTGTTTTTTTTTAATTGAGACATAATTGACAAATATGACATCATGTTAGTTTTAAGTGTGCAACATAATGATTGGATATTTGTATATACTGCAAAATGATCACCATAATAAGTCTAGTTAACATCATCATGCATAGTTACAACATTTTTTTTCTTGTGATGAGAACTTTGAAGATCTACTCTCAAATAAGTAATAGAGTATTGTTAACTATAGTCACCATGCTGCACATTACATCCCCATAACTTATTTATCTTATAGCTAGAAGTCTGTACCTCTTAACCCCCTTCACCCATTTCACCCACCCCTCTCCCCTTAACTTTGGCAACCGCCAATCTGTTCTCTGTATTTATGAGTTCAATCTTTTTCTTTCTTTTTTTTTTCCTTTTAGATTCCACATATAAGTGAGATCACACAATAATTTCCATTTTTGATGCTATATAGCTGGTACTGAGGTTGGATAGCTTTAACAGCCCAGTGGTCATCACTGGATTCAGTCTACTTGAATCAAGACCAGGCTTTTCCAGGAATCTCTGTGAGCTGGGGGCCTAATGAGCCAGTAGCTTTGACTCAGGAAGTAGAGTGGAGAGTTGCCACTTTTTCATATAAAGTTGAGATACCACTAGAGTCAGGCCTAGTATGTTTTTGAAAATGCCAAGAGTGGCTTGCTGGCCCCTTCCCACCTTTATAACTATTGAGTGCAAGTTGACCCACCCCAAAATGGGAAGTTTAGGCTACAGAGTCATAAGACCTGCCTGAGTTAGTCATTTGTTTCTGGCAAGAGCTCACTAGTGAGCTGATAGCGGCTTCTGAAAGGAACACACCCAGTAGCTGTATCACGGAGGCCCAAGTACAGAATCACAAGGGGATCTTCCTGGTGGAGGCTACTTTCCACTGCGCAGTCTCTCTCACACAGATCAGATATTCATAGCTCAAAGGCGTCATTAAAGCTATGGGACGGCAAAGATCTAGGGTGTTCCATAGCTGGCTGGACAGGTTCCAGGGCAACTTTCTGGTCTGAGCTCTGCTCAGAGGATGCTGACTTGTGCATTGTTTGATATAAAGAATCAAGTAAAATTCCCAGGTGAGAGTATTATCTCCAAAGCCTAAAGTGTATTAACATGATGATTCTCCTTTTTTGTCACGGAGATCCAGAGAGATAGTAGTTTTTCTTTGATTTCTGGAAGCACTGAACATTGTTAGTCCACCTAAATAGTCCCAATAAATCACCTGGTGTGAAGGCCCTTACATATTTTTGCCAGGATTAATCATCCACTCTTGCTGAAGAGATGTGATGATGCTACATTAAGCGCCATTGACACTAGAACTTCTGACTCACCGACCAACAGGACATTTCCTATCTAGTGACAGCTTTGGGCATTAGAAGGTAGAGGCATGCATGCTAAATTCTGACCTGCCCCTAGGTAGAAACTTTGTCCTACTAACAGTTCTTTTGCTGTGGTTCTTCCCTAACTGATAGCAGCCCTGTTGGCACTTACAAAATAGTGAAGTATAAACCTGTAACACATCAATCCTACTGTACATTCCGATGTAAAAGCATCAACAGCCCATTGAATTGACCCCAAAGGATCCACCTACAAAGTCACGTTGAATTTTTAAAATGTTTATTTATTTTTGAGAGAGACAGAAACAGAGCACAAGTGGGGGAGGGCAGAGAGAGAGGGGGACACAGAATCGGAAGCAGCATCCAGTCTCTGAGCTGTCAGCACAGAGCCGAGTGGGGGACTCAAGGTCACAGACCTTGAGATCATGACTTGAGCTGAAGTTGGACACTTAACCAACTGAGCCACCCAGGTACCCCATACACAGTCACATTAGATGCCCACCGTGACACCCCTGTGAACACCGTCCAAATAGCAACAGTTGAATTTGGTCATCTTCTTGTGTGTAGGACACGGTAGGATGGTGAGTTGGGGCCTATATTTAACAGAGTCATAAAAGTTAGTTCCTCTTGTCCCTAAAGTTTCCCAGTATACATTAATGGGTGCATATGGTTCTTAGTACCTCTTGATGACAGGGGAACTTCAGCCCACCACTAATTTTCTTTCTCCATAAAGCAATTGAGATTAGGAGAGTGTGGGGAGGGAAGGGTAGAGGATACAGTGGGAGAGAACAGTCCACAGTAGTAAGCACATCACATTCATTTTTGGTTTCAGGTGGTACAGGAGCTGCACATAATTCAACTGAGAAAACAAAACAAAACAAAACAAAACAATGTTTTTGACCTGCTTAGTGACTATACTAGGTGGCAAGTTCATCATTACTGACACCACCTATTTTAGCCTGAGGGACTCCTGGACTCATAGCTGCAGCCACATTTTCTTTCAGCCAGGGTAGTGATGTTTGCTGCTCCATTGCCTTGATGATATCCCCACCTCCTCCTGCCTGGAGGACAGTGACCAATAATTATACCCCTTTGGGGCAACTTAATTCAATCCTTGTTTTCATCAGTCACTCAGCCCATAAACATTCATTAACAGGTAGGAGAGAAGGGGACACTTACTTCCTCCCTGAAACTCCCCTCCCTGCTGCCTCTGCTTACTCTAAACTAAAGCATTCCTTCCTGAATCCTAGGGAGTCCTTTCATCTCCTGAACACAGGCCTATGAGGCACTTGTTATTATTATTGTTATTATTATTATTATTTTTAATTTTTGAGAGACAGAGAGAACACTCATATAATTGGGGAGAGACAGAGGAAGAGAGAGAGTCTTAAGCAGACTTCATGCCCACAGCAAAGACTGACATAGAGCTTGATTTCACCACCATGACATCATGAACTGAGCCAAAATCCAGAGTCAGATGCTTAGCCGACTGAGCCACCCAGGCACCCCTTTATTTTTTTTCTTCCAGAAAGCCATGGCTCCGTTAACATTCGATCTCCAGTGAGAGATGTTGCTACTTGCAAACTACTAAGTTAGCCTGGCATATGTTCATGGAAGCTGGAGGAAGACATGAGACTCCAAGTCAGAAACAAAGGATTCTTATCACTCATAACACATCAGAAAATATGAGCCTTATGGTTGCAATGGTATACCTTTCCCCCTACCCCACCAAGTCCCACGGTGGTGGTGGTGGTGGTGGGGGGGGTGGCTTGGCACAGTTGAGGAACACCGAGCTTAAGGAACCTGAATCTTTTATAATCAGTTATAAGCAATTCTAAACAATTTTTACCCTAGAAGAAGGCATTATTTTTTTAATACTGGACAATTAAAAAAACCCTGCATTCTTCTTTGAAGGGAGACACTATTTTCCAAGGCTGCTTTCCATGTAAACATACTTGAAAGGTTGTTTGGAACCAAAGGGAAGTAAATGCGTTTGTTTGCAAGAAGTGTGGAATTGCTTAAGATATATGGAGAATTATCTTCCAACAACCAGTTCTTAAAAGTAGTGACTTTTTCTTTTTATATTCCTACCAAAATATTACTGTATTTGCTTTTATTCAATAAAAGTATGGGTTAAAATAGAATCTCTCATGTGGAGAAGAATGGCAAACCAAGCTTGCTAGAGGTGCACATATTAGGACAAAAGTGAAGGGTCTCCAGTAATTCAGCTTACATGTGTTTGGGGCATGCTGATCTACTAATAGGGTAGAGTTCAAAAATTAATGCAGCATGTATTTATTGAGCACTTACAATGTCCTAAATACAGTTTATTACTTTTGGACATACAAAAGCTACAGTGGAGACATGTAAAGTAACTATAATGTAATTATATCACGGATATGGTGGTACTTCAGATGAGGGACTACCCCTCCAAAGAGTGTTAGGAATCAGGTAAAGAACAAGTGTCTTTACACGGGTCTTAGGAGGATACTGTGAGTTTTCCAAGGGTAATAATGTAATTCGTTGGGGAAAGGAATTCTATGAAGAAAGCAGTGTGAGATCTGGCAAACATCTGCAGAGTATCTCAAGAAACATTTGGTAGTTTGACTGAAATGAAGATAACAGAATGGCATAGGATCTATAACTGGCTAGGTAAATGGGGCCAGCTAATGGCAAGCTGTAACTGCTATACTAAGAAGTCTGGGCTATATCTCTAGGGTAAGAAAACCTTTAAAGATTTAAAGATGGAGGTAAGGCATGATCGATCTGCATATGCAGAGAACTTTTTGACTTGTGAAATAATTAGAAGAAAGGACAGGAGCTAGAGACAGCTAAAAGGCAAATGTGATCATACTTGTAAAAAGTACTAGGGGGGAGAGTCAGGGTAATAGAAGACAGTCGAAGACAGTCTTTTCAAACTAGAGGGGAAGGTGTATGTGTTAGAAGGGCAGAAAAAAATGACACCCCTGTTTTAAAACCTGTTTATGGGAAAAGTAGCCAACCAGTGTCATTTTGATGATTTATATCACTTTGATAATGGTAGAGGTTCATTCACAAAACTTTTAAGAATCAACTTGTTAAATATTGTAAGGTAAAGAATGTTCTGTGACTTTCAACTCTCCCATTTTATTTTATGCATTTGTAAAGTGGCATAGATTGTACAAAGCCTCCTCATTACCAAAGTTACGTATATCCGAAGTAGTCTCCTGCAAAAACAGAATTAATATTTGGACACTTTTTCCTGTCTTTAACTATGAATTTATTTTTTTTATTTGAATCAATGGAAAGTAGAATACAGCTATTTGTTAGAATTTCTAAGATTTAAAAAATAAAGGCCAAATGCTCAGAGTCACCACTCTAGCTTTATTAAATTTGAAATCAAATTTCTAATCTATCAAATAATCACAAAAAACTATAGCTTTGTTAAATTTTGAAATAAAAAAATCTTTATGTCTATACTCAGAGGCTATTAATATCGCTATTAAAGGGAAAACTTTTTATGTACAGTAATCAGTGGCTTTATGCAGAGATAAAAAATACAAAGAATCCTTGCAAATGATGAAACATCCTTATTCTGGATAGTCTTTGATTAATACAGTGGAAGGCAAAGCACCTCCAGTGTCTTGGAATGTGGCACTGTGATAATACTGCAGCTGATCTTCATTGTTCTAGCTGAAGATTAATTATCTCCCTTCCTCTTATAATATCCGTTTAGTGCCTTATAAATTGGATCCAGCTATTAGCACTATTCATTTATTTCCTGTGAAGATGGTCGAAGCTTTATCTACTCGAGTGTTAGATTTAGTATCACTTTTCATTTCCTTCTTAGCTAAATACATGTTCTTCTAAATAGCTTTATTCTAATGCCTTTCCCTCCCCTCAAAACTCCCCCATCCAGAAACACAAACACAATACACACACTCACACACTAATACAAAAGATCTTCTTCTCTTTTCCCTGGTAGCTTTGCAATCCTTTGTCGAGGTTGAAAAAAGCATCACAAAAAGAGGGAAAGATCATGACTCTCAGTGAGGCTGTGCCTCTGGACTGTGATGTTCACAAGGTTTTTCTTTTTTTCTTCCCCCCTCTTGGTGGGACAGGATGGCCAGAGTGGGCTGGAGTTGGGTATTTCTCTGACTGCAGGTCAGTTAGGCTCTGATAAAACCCTAGCCTGTTAGGCTTTTAGCCTGTTAGCCTGTTCACCTGTTAGGTTAACTAGTTTCCCCTGAGGTTAACTGGTTTCCCCTGAGGGCAGACCTTGTTAGGAAACAAGTGCTCCGGTGCATTTCAAAACAGTTCCGTTTCACCCAACCATTGCCAGAAGCAAGAGGGAATTTTTCTCTGATACTTACTGTGAGAACCTGGTTGCTCTTCTAGAGGTAAAACTCACAGAAGCATGGGGACCCCCTATAACTGGGTCCCCTTGGAATTTTTAACTCTCCGACTTGTTCACACTGAGCCTCCAGCAATTTGTCAATTACAGTTCAAGTTTTCCTACCCCAGTGCTGGTTCCTGAGGCAGTTTCACACAGCTCCAGTAAGCCGCGACTCCCTGTGTGCACTTCTTTGTGTCTCCTGTCTTGGGATCAGGGTTTTCTATGTGTCCTCCTCTCCTTTGTGGATCCTAGGAGAGTTGTCGATTCTTCACTGTGTGCAGCTTCTTACTTGTTGGGACAGAGTGATTTCTTAGCAAAGTAAGCTGGGTTCCGGTAGCTGCCCGTCTTCTCAATTTAGGCAGTTATGGGGCATCCAGGTAGGTATACTGTTTCACAGAGTGCAGGTTTCTTATCCTGCTTCTATGTTGAGAGGTCAGAGAATTAGGCTGCTATGACAGGGCAATAGGCAATCAGCCGAGTGGCTAATACTTTTTAGACATCTTATCTAACTGATGTGCACCCTACAAAGATACCGGGAATGTGAAGGTGGGTACAGCTCTTAACCTCACAAAAAAGGAGCTAGGAGCCCAAGCCTATGGCCAAATGATTGCAGTCGTTTTCAGGGTAATTCTGCACTCGGAGTACACACGGGGAAAATGATCAGAACAAAGGGAAATGTTGGCTTATTTGCAAATGTTATTTATGGCCTTGATTAAAATGAGTATTTGTCCAATCTTTGCAAGGTATAGCTGTTCTCTGAGTTTAAAGTATAGTGGAATAAAAAGTAATATGCAAGATCACTCACCAAAAAATGGACCTGACTATAAAAAGTTAAGCTTCTGTTGCTAATGTCCAAGTTCCTTTGACTTCATCAAGCCTTTTTTTTAAAATTTATTTTGAGAGAGAGAAAGAGAGAGAGAGAGCATACACACACACACACACACACACACACACACACAGGGAAGGGGCATGGAAAGAGGGAGAGAGAGAATCCTAAGCAGGCCTGGAGCTGCCAGCACAGAGTCAGACGCTGGGCTCGAACTCACAAACCATGAGATCATGACCTGAGCAGAAAGCAAGAATCGGCCACTTAACTAACTGAGACACCCAGGCACTCCTCATCAAGCTTTCCAAGACATAAGGAACTGTGTGTAAGTAGGTGGGCCTGGGAGTCAGACTAGGGGTTTAGATATTAGTTCTGATATTACTGGCTATGTGATTTGGGGTAAATCATTTAAATTCTGTGTGTTTTTAAAATCTTTCTTTCTTTCTTTCTTTCTTTCTTTCTTTCTTTCTTTCTTTCTTTAAAATATTTTACTTATTTTTGAGAGAGAGAGAGAGAAAGAGAACACAAGCAGGGGAGGGGCAGGGAGAGAGGGGGACAGAGAATCCAAAGCAGGTTCTGTGCTGAGAGCAGACAACCCACTGCGGGGCTCACACTTCAACCATGAGACTGTGACCTGAACCGAAGATTATGACCTTATCCGACTCACTTAACCAACTGAGTCACCCAGGTGCCCTTCTGTGCCTTTATTTATTATCCCATCTATAAAAATAGGTAAGATAATTTATTTTGTGAGGATTTACATAAGCTAAAAAAAAAAGTACTTAGAACAGTACCCACTTAGTCTGTCATCAACTTTTAATAAATGTTAGCTATTGCTATTATTCTCTAAAGTTAACAGTGATACTGTAAGATGAGATTAAAAAACTTTTTAACGTTTATTTATTTTTGAGAGACAGAGCACAAGCGTAGGAGGGGCAGAGAGAGAGGGAGATGCAGAATCTGAAGCAGGTTCCAGGCTTCAAGCTGCCACCTCAGAGCCTGATGCGGAGCTTGACCTCGTGAACTGCAAGATCATGACCTGAGCTGAACTCGGAGGCTTAACCCTGTGAGTCACCTAGGCGTCTCTGTAAGATGAGATTTTATAATCATGAAGTTCAAGCATACAGACTTACTTTACCATATTGAAGTACCATTAAACCCAATGGAATGGAAAATATAACTTGGTGATTGTTATTTTCTGTTTTGCAGGCTATAAAACTATTTTAAAAAATCGGGGCGCCTGGATGTTCAGTAGGTTAAGTGTCTGACTTCGGCCCAGGTCACGATCTTGCGGTCTGTGAGTTTGAGCCTACATGGGACTCTGTGCTGACAGCTCAGAGCCTGGAGCCTGCTTTGGAATCTCTCTCTCTGCCCCTCCCCTGCTCATGTTCAGTCTCTCTCTCTCTCAAAAATAAATAAAAATTAAAAATAAAAAAATAATTAATTAAAATTAAAATATCAGTGTCTACATCCTTAAATATTTGCTCATCTCCTTATGGTCCTAAATATCCCGAGTACCAGGTCTCCTTCTGTTTGAAAATGGTGGGCTTATTGTTCTGAAAATTGTTGCTTCTCAGATAGTTTGATAGTTCCTCATTGAAACAACTTGTTGAATTGATTTACTTTCTCCCTCTTGTTCTTGCTACTTGTTTGTAGAGAAATACATACTTGAAAGACTGTTTCCCACTCTGGTTATGGATTTCTGTTCTCTCTTTGAGTATCTTCTCTTATTGGGCAGCAAGACATATTGAGGTCGTATAGGGCAGGGGTGTTGTCTGTTTTTATAGTGTTATTCTTTTGTGAAACTGTTACTCAATTTAAAGAATAAATTGCCTTGTGTGTGAAATGCTGCGAGGCAAGTTTGGCCAGATGACCCAGGTAGACTTCTACTTTTTTAAGATACACTTTTGGTTCCTGTCCTTTTGGAATGGGGATATGTTCTGTGTTTCTAGTACAATGGTCCATCTTACCATTTCCAAATCCAAAAGAAGTATGGCGATATAGAAAACACAGTCAGAACCTACAATACTTTTTCAAGTTACTAAAACCTCTTTTAAATTTTAGAGGCTAAACTGAAAGCTGATTTGGTTATGCTGACATGTTAATAATCTATTATATATACAGTTAATGCTACGTTTACTTTTTAGAATAATTTACTAAATGGAAAAAAGAGGGATTCCCTCCCCCTTTTTAAAGAAGTTAAATAATTTAGAAACCTGGTACTCAAATTTAGGAGGATTTTTACATTAAACATAGATCTTTGCATTGCTGAATCCAGAAGAAAATATGATGGAGGGGGCGACCCTCAAGCTTTCAAAGTTGTAACAAAATTCTAGCATTGTTATATTTATAATTCAGGAATGATCCAAATATGTTAGGCATATTTTTCTTTCTTGAGACATCACTGCAAAATAATACATTACTTTTACTTATATTGTGTGAAATATATTTAAACTAAAATATTTCCAGGAAGACCATGAACTTAATGAAAATCTCCAGTTAATGAGTTGCTTATCAAATCTTTTTCTTTACATTGTTTAAGTCTCCAATTGAGAATTGTATGTAGAAGGAAAGTATTTCAGGATACCATTTGCATTTAAATACGGTTTGAAGTATCTGCAATGGAAGTTGAGTTTCTCAAATAAAAAATGCATACTACTGGGGGGGGGGAGATAAATTTGCTAGTTTTTAAAATTTAGAAAGTAATTGTTATAAACTATTTTTTTATTCCCAAAGAGACAACTTAACATTCTTGTACAATAATAAGGATAAAGAATCCTACCATTTCAGTTGTTAACAAAATTATATTGAATACATAGGCAGTGTTTTGTTTGGAAATGAGAACAATCTGATACCAGAGTTTGAAAGAGTCTTCATGTCTTCTTGCTATAACACAACATTTCAAGCTTTAACAAATCAGTTTAATGATAATGTAATTAACTTTCAATGTGAGAGAATTTGCAGATGGTGCTGAAATTCTAATTTTATTTTACAGAATAGAATTGTAGTGGTTGCTGAGTAGAAGAACATTTTTCTTAATTGGTGCAAAGCAAAGAATTGAACTGGTTGTCTAGATTCTATTTTTCTTTAACTATATAAACATCGACCTTTAAATGATTAGTTTTATGGACTTTTTGTTGCCAATTTGTATAGGAAACCTAATAACTAATTTATTGCCAGTGAAGTGGGAATTAAATGGAGGGACATTAGTAGCTATAAATGTATAATATTTTCACCAGGGAAGATTCATTCAGCCTTCATCAGCTAGAAAAGCATCTCAATTAGCTATAATATCGAAGTGGGGGAGGAATCTCAAGACCAAAAGAACAAAATGTCTGTCTGGGAAAGAAAATGATAAACTTTGCTACAAAATTATTAACTTCCTGGTTTTCCATTGCAGCAAGGAGGGAGTATCACATTGCTTTGTGGTTAGAAGTCAGTGATATAAAACACTGACCCAGATTCTCATTCTATAAAACTCTGTGGGAGAATTATACTCCACTGGTAGATTTCAGTGTGTAGAAGCATAACCACAATTATTAGATGCTTTTCTCCTAGGAAAATTAACTCCCTGGTTGTTTAAATAGAAAAAAAAGAAGTTCTTTGAAACTATTCAGCAGCAAATAGACTAAAAAGATACTCACTTACAGTGATAACTTCTACTTCCTTCGCATTACTAGTTGAAACAATCTTTCCCTTTCTCAGTAGTAGCTTTTATTATGTTCATTTCAGTACTGAAGATGAAATTCCCACCGACTGGCAGAAGCCAATAGTTTAGTTCAATGAGATTGTAAATTTAGATTCAGGAAGACATCTCTCTTTTCTATTACCGTTTTACATTCAGACAAGCTAAACCACAGTCATCTGTGCTCTTTTTGAGAAATGAATTTATCAGACTATTGGATTTCAATTTGGTGAAATTAGGAATTGTAAACTTAATTTCAAAGCCCTGTATTTTTAAATACTCAATAATGCTGGAAATTTCTTCCTTTGCACTTTTGATTGTTATAAATTTCGTCTGAGCTGTGATTTTGTTAATATGAGCAAGTGGAAAGAATATGGTATTAGTAATTAGAAGATTTGGTTCTAATCCTAGTTTTGCACCACGTGACTTTTTAACATTCTTCAATACACTTAACATCTTTGGGCTTAATTGTCCTCGTTAATTAAATAAGGAGGTTGGATAAAATGATTTTTTTTTTGGCTTTCGCCTCCTGGGCTTGCACCTGCTATGACTTGCTCCAAAACAGAGGCTACCTGTTTTGAAGTTTCTGAACAGAACATTCATATTTATTATGTATTTATTACTTATTATATATTTATTATTTATCATGTATTCATTTTCCGATTGTTGTGCACTTTGTGATGTCCACAAAGCTCACATTTTTCACATTTAAGTTACAGAAGCAGAAATCTATCTAATTCATTTAACAAGTATTTTAAATTAAATTTAACAATTATCTTAAGTTACATCATTCAACAAAATAGGCAAAGATCAGAGCTTACATTTAACTGAAAAGAGAAATAGACAAGAAACAACACAAACCCATAATTTATAAGAAACAAAAAACCCCCATATGCAACATTATGTAAGAAATTCTTCCAGGTTATAGAAAAGGAAAAAGAACAAGTAAGGGGGTTGTGGTGGATTGTCTTATTAAATAGAGTGGGCAGGTAGGGCTCATGAAGGAAAGGTTAGAACAGAAACTTGAAATAAGTGAGTCAGCCAAGCCAGTATCTAATGAAAAGCAGTTCTGGCAGAAGGAACAGCCAAGTTAAGATCCCAATGCAGGAAGCGGTCTGTTGTGTTCACAGAACAGCAAGAAAGTCAGTATGGTTGGGCCTGTGTGATCGAAAGGAAGGGTAGCAAAAAGTGTAAAAAAGAAAAGCGTGAATGATTTTCACAATGGCCCCAATATTTTCTGCCTTCCTTCCTCCATACTCTTTGATCATGATTCTCAATACTGACTCCTTCTCAATACTGGCTATGGACTTGGTCAGCTGTCTTGTTTTCAGCAATGGGATGGCAGCATACTTGATTTGAGGGAGCTGGTAAAAGCCTCTCCCTTTCCCTTGGAACCCTACCGCTGCCATGGAGGAAGCCCAGGGCAGCCCAGGGAGGATGAAAGACCGCACGGAGTGGAGCAGAGGCATCTGGCATCTGCCTGGGGTCCTCCTGGACCAGTCAGCTCTGGGGAACCCACCAGCTGACAGTGGACACTACATAGTTGACCGTTAGGTTCATAAGAACTAATTGAGTGTTTAAAGTCAATTTTAAGGTGGTTTGTTTCACAGCACTGATCCCAGAAGTGTTGTCAGGGAGATAATAGAGGTTGGGAGTGAATACTGAGGGGCCCTGTTTAGAATTGTATACATTTTGGGGGTGCGTGGGTGGCTCAGTTGGTTAAGCATCCGACTCTTGGTTTTGGCTCAGGTCACGATCTCATGGTTCATGAGTTCGAGCCCTGTGTGGGCTCCATGCTGACAGTGCAGAGCCTGCTTGGGATTCTGTCTCTCCCTCTCTCTGCCCCTCACACCCCTCTATCTCTCAAAATAAATAAATAAACTTCAAAAAAAAAGAAGTTATTTCACTCTGAGTATAAGAAATCATGATAAGGGTTTGAGCAGACATATGGCATGATCTTTTATTTTAGAATGCTCACTCAAGCTGCTATACCTCAAGGGGTGTCTATACATCTTCATTCAAATTCTTGCTTCTCTGGCCCATCCTTATTCATAACTCCAGAGTGCAGAAGAGGGATTTCTACCTTATTTGGCACATTTGCTCAACTTATGAAGAGAAATGTTATTGTCAATTTAACTTGGATGTGGTATTACCTTCTTGTGGATACCAAAGTTTGTTCTGACTTTTCACCTTTCCTCCAAGGAATTATTTCAATTCCCTTTTGCTCAAAGATAAGTACTGTATGTCAAGTTCGACCTTCTTACCCAATTTCCATGTTTAAGAGAGCTAGTGGCATTACCTGGTAGTTAGAGTCTCATGGATATTTTGAGAAAAAGCCAGGGGAGGTAAAACCTATTACATTTTTCTAATATTGTAGAATCTCAGATTCCGGGATATAAAGCAACAAGGTGAAATGGCTTCTAACAGTCTAGAATTCTATGTTCTTCTTTTATTCTAAGATCCAATCTCTTCGTGACAATTTATTTACTACCTCACACAAAGTGATACTTCTTGGACACCATTGGCAACAAATGTCACCCAGAGCATCTCAGATCTGTATTCCAAGTTATAAGAGTCATATTCTTTTGCTAAAACAGAAACTGCTATGGTTTCAAAGATGGTTGTACTTCTTGCTTTGACAGTAATTATTTAAGAAAAATGGGTAGCTTCGGGAGAATCTTTTCTATCTCTGAGAATAAATAAAATTTTGTTTGAGTAAATTATATATTAATTCTTCAATATCTTTGTCTTGCTGTCTCTCTCTCTCTCTCTCTGCTCCTCTCCTCTCCTCTCCTTCTCTCTCTTTTTCATATCCAGCTATCTGGTTATCATTTACCTAAGAAATGTAAGATCCTGATGGACTATAATTCTTAGAAAATTAATGAGTATCAGAGTATCTGACCCCTAGTCCTGGTTCAATTATATAGTGGGGAACATAGAACAAATATCGATTAATCTGTTTTCCTTACAGATATTTAAAATTGTTAGTAACTTTTTATTTTTTTGAAGTTTATTTATTATGAGAAAGAGATAGAGATGAGAGAGAGAGAGTGAGAGAAAGAGAGAGAGAGAGACAATGGGGGAGGGGCAGAGACCAAGGGAGAGAGAGAGTCCCAAGCAAGCTCTGCATTGTCAGCACTGAGCCCGATGCGTGGCTTGAACTCATGAACTGTGAGATCATGATCTGAGCCGAAATCAAGAGGTGGAGCATAACCGACTGAGCCACCTAGGCACCCCCCAAAATTGTTAGTAACTTTTTAAAAGATATTTCTTTTACAAAAGCAAATTTGCATTATTATAACTAATCCTCATAACAGCCATTTGAGGAAAATATTAACATCATCTACATCTAAGCTACAATATATTTCTAGATATTAAAAGAAAACTCTGACTATTAGGGTAATTACACATTTTTTTCATAGAAAAGAGAAAAAAGTTATCTGCCTAGTATTAAAAATTAAACTATTAAGGCTGTAAATGAAATAATTAAGTGTCTAGCATAGGTTGAGTACACATTAGGATATATTATTTCATTAGGAGACTGTGCACTGGTGAAAAAGAAATAAGCAGACTTCTCAGGAATTAGTAAACACTGGCTCTGAACTGACACTGTTTCCAGGAGACCCAAAACACCTCTGCGATCTACCAAAGTGAGAGCATTTGAAGGCCAGTTCTTGTTGTTGTTGTTTGGGTGTTTGTTTGTTTTTATCTCAGATCCATTTCACAGTGGGGCCAGTGGGTCCCTTCACCCATCCTGTGGTTATTTGTCCAGTTCTGGAATGTGTGATCGGAATAGACACACTTAACAACTAGCAAAATCCCCACACTGGTCTCTTGATCCGTGGATTGAGGGCTCTTCAGGTGGGAAAGGCAAAGTGGAAGGCTCTATGTAGGACAACTGCCTCTACGAAAATAGGGAATCAAAAGCAGTATCTTATTTCTGCAGGGATGGCCGAGAGTAGAGCTACCACCCGCGACTTGAAAGATGCAGGGGTGGTAATCCCTCTACATTCCCATTCAGCTTGCCTATTTGGCTGTGCAGGAAACATGAATTTTAGAGAATGGCGGTGGATCATCCTAAGCACAACCAGGTGGTGACTGCGGTTGCAGCTGCTGTGCCAGGTGTAGTTTCATTGCTTGAGTAAATTAACACATTCCCTGGTACCTGGTATGTATTGGTCTGGCAAGTAATTGTTCTTCATCCATGTTAGTGAAGACCAGCAGAGTAGTTCAACCAGCTGGCAGAGCCAACAACACACGTTCACTATCTTATGTTGGGGTTATGTCAACTCTCCCGCTCTATGTTATAACTTAGTTTGCAGGAATCTTGATCACTTTTCCCTTCCACAAGATAACCCACTGGTCGTTATATTGATGACATTCATCCATCGAGCAAAAAGTAGCAGCTACTCTAGACTTACTGGTAAGACATTGCAGATCAGAGGGTGAGAAATAAATCTGACAACAATTCAGGGGCCTCCTACGTCAGTGACATTTCTAGGACTCAAGTCTGTGGGGCACGTCAAGATACCCACTTTAATATGAAGGATAGGTTGTTGCATCTGGTCCCTCCCACAACCAAAAACGGGATGTAAAATTGAGCGGGTCTCTTTAGACGTTGGAGGCAATATATTTTTCTCATTTTGGTGTGTTCTTCCAGCCCACTTACCAAGTGACCAAAAAACTGCTCTTTTTATTGGGATCCAGAACAACAGAAGGCTCTGTGACAGGTCCAGTCTGCCATGTTAGCTGTTCTCCCACTTGGGCCATCTGATTTAGTAGATCCAATGGGGCTTGATGTGTCAGTGGCAAATAAAGATTTTGCTTGGAGCCTTTGCATGCCCCTATAGATGAATATCAGCTTAAAACCTTCAGATTTTGGAAGAAAACCTTGTCATCTTCTGTGGATAATTATTCTCCTTTTCAGAAACAGCCTTTGGTTTGCTATTGGGCCTTAGTAGAGACTGAATTTTAACCATGATCCACCATGATAACTTCAGCTTATCAGGCAACCTGAAGTACCGTGAACTGGGTGTTTTCTGACTCCCAAGCCATGAAGTTGGGTATTCACAGTAGCACACCACCATCAAAAGCAAGTAGTTCGTGTGGAATTGGGTTCCAACAGGCTCTGAAGGCTCAAGTAGGTTCCATTAAGAAATTCCCAAATACCCGTGGTCCCCACTCCTGTTACCTTACTTTATTTCTCACAGCCTGCAGCTATGGCCTCATAAGGAAGTTCTTTATGATAAGTTGATAAGGAAAGAGGAAATTTGGGCCTAGTTTACAGATGAGTCTGTATGATAGGCAGACACCATCTGGAAGTGGTGCACTTAACTATAGTGCACTTAAAAATAAAGCTACGACACTATAGCCCTTCTCTGGGACATCGCTGAAGAACAGTGGTGAAGGGAGATACTCTCAGTGGACAGAACTTCAACAGTGTACCTGGTTGTTCCTTTTTTGTTCAAGGAGAAGTGGCTGGATATGGGATTGTATACCAATTCATGGGTTGTGGCCAATGGTTTGAGTAGATGGTTAGGGACTTGGAAGATGATTGGAAAGTTAGTAAGAAGGAGATCTGGGAAGAGGTATGTGGATAGGGCTCTCAGAATGGATAAAAAATTTAAGTATTTGTGTCCCATGTGAATGTTAACCAAAGAGTGACATCAGTATAGGAGTATTTTAATAATCAAGTGGATGGGATGACCCATTCTGTGGATGGCAGTTAGCCTCTTTTTCTAGCCATCCTTGTCAGTGCCCAATGGGCTCATGAATAAAGTGTCCATGGTGGCAGGTTTTGTATGAGCTCAGTAACAGGGACTTTTACTCATGAGGGCCAACAGCCACTGCTACAGTCACTGCTGAGTGTCCAGTGTGCCAGAAGCAGAGAGTTTCTGATGTAGAGACATTCTCTGGAGTAGTCATCCAGCTACCCGGGGGCAGATTGATTACGTTGGATCACTTCCATCATGGAAGGGTCAGCAATTTTGTTCTTATTGGAATAGACACTTACTCTGGATACAGATTTGCCTTCCCTGCATGTAATGCTTCTGCCAAAACTACTGTTTGTGGACTCACATAATGCCTTATCTCCTCTCATGGTATTCCACACGGCATTGATTCTGATCAAGGAACCCACTTCACAGCAAATGGGCCGATACTCATGGAATTCACTGGTCTTACTAAGATCTGGCTGTGTGAAGCAGCTGGCTTGATAGAGTGGGGGAATGGTCTTTTGAAAATTCAGTTGCAGTTCCAGCGAGGAGGCAAGGGCTGTACCTCACAGGGCTGAGGCAAAGTTCTCAGGAGTTGGTACATACTCAAAATCAGTGTTTAACATAAGGTGCTGTTTCTTCCACACTCACGATTCATGGATCCAGAAATTAAGGGGTAGAAATGAGAGTATCACCACTCATTATTACCTCTAAGGATCTGATGATTACACTTTTGCTCCCTGTCCACATAATCTTCAGACCTTGCTCGTCAAGAACTCTTGACCAAAGACAGAAATGCTTCCACTGAGAGATACAGAAATGTTTCCAGTTATATGAGCCAATTCCTTAAAATAAATCTGTCTATATACATCATATTGGTTCTCTTACTTTGGAGAATCCCAGCTAATACAACTAGCAATGTCTGCCAGAGGAGACTTCAGAAGTGTTTGTTTACATTATAATTCTACATTTTATAGTATATGTTCTTTTCAACTATAGTGCACTTAAAAATAAAGACAATTTACATGGGAAATGTTATTATTTAATGGATGAAGGAATTAAAACTCTTTATTTTTTTAAACAAATTTTATTTATTTTTGAGAGAGAGAGAGAGAGAGAGAGAGAGAGAGAGAGAGAGAGAGCACGAGCAGGGGTGGTTCAGAGAGAGAGGGAGACACAGAATTTGAAACAGGCTCCAGACTGAACTGTCAGCACAGAGCTCGATGTGGGGCTCGAACTCATGAGCTGTGAGATCATGATTGAGCCAGGGTCGGATGCTTAACTGACTGAGTCACCCAGGCACCCCAGGAATTAAGACTTTTGAGTGGCTAAGTGAATTTCTAAAGATGATATAAACAATAAATATCAGGTGCAGGATTGACGCTCATGTTCCAGAGCTACAAATAGCACAGTGGCTTTCCAAGGGGCAGTATTCACTTACACCTATTAGATTGGACTTGGGCAACATGATTGCTTATTAATAAAATGAACATAATTGTATCTAAAATCAGAAGATTTTTTGAAAATTGATTGAGTTGTGTATTTCAGGCATCCTGGATAGTGCCTGATTATACCATATATTTAATATTTTATGTTGTTATTTCTTATTAAAATGAAAATGCTACTTTTTGTATTAAATCCATTACTTTTATGAAGAAACCGTCTATATTTTGCTAAAAGTTAAAGTGATATAAAAAAAAGTTATGGTTTGAAAAACTTTTGGGTTTTAAGTGATTAGCTTTAATTGAGAAATCTTTTAAAATAAAGCTTAGATGAACTATTGTCAAATCTAGTTATGTGATATTTACTGATAAGGCAAGAGATGGTCTGGGCACCCTGGATTTTGGATGCTTCAAGTTGAGAGAATTAGTGAAGCATGACACCAAGTATGAATTCATACTCTAAAAAAAATCTAAGGATGCCTTTAGCTTCTTCTTTTAAAACTCCGGTATTAATGTTTAGAAAGCACTTATGAAGGGTTTTATCTCTAGTTTCCCAAAAAGACCCCTTTGGAAAATGATTGATCGGAATTTGGCAGACATCCTTTATTGTGTTATAGTTTTGTGTTATGGTCTTTTAAGCTTCAATATTAGGGAAAAAAATTTCAAAGTATGCACTTCTGTATTATTCCCAAAGGTAATAATATGAGGATTAAATGCAATCAGTTTTCTGAGTCAGGCACAGCCATAAATATGGTATTGAACATATGTTGAAACAGTCTATAAGGTTTCAGAAAATGAAGAATGAGCTAAAGATTTTTTTTTTGTAACCCAAATTCCTTCTATTCAAGAGCAAAAAGCAATTGGAGGATGCCAAAAATTGTGGATTTGGGTTCAGTAGCCACCACTATCGTGGAAATTTTGGCTGCTGAAATCCAATTCAGATACATCCCATGTGAGGAATGATAGTATCTTTACTAAGATCAAGAGTTTTAACAGACAGCAGAGAGATGCTAACAGAAACTCTGTAACTTTTGATAGACCTTTTTATTGAAGACTTATGCTGTTGGTTATTTGATTACTAGTTTCCAGAACAAAATGTAATTCTGTCTATATATCTGAATTCTAACACTATGATGGCTGTTTTTACTGGAAGTATTGAACCTATCGGTAGCATTTGGTATAGTTGATCTCTCTCTCTTTCCTTCTACATTGCCTTTTAAAATTTTATTTCCAGATCACTGCACTTGATTGGTTTTCTTCTTAGCTTACTGGTTGTTCAGTTACCTCTGTCAATTCCTTATCTTTTAACCGACCCATTACTGTTGGCATGGCCTAGAGCTTGGTTTGTGGACTTCTCTTTTTTAGCTAAAGATTTATGGTGATCTCATCTAGTCTTATAACTTTAGAAACTATATGCTGATGACTTCCCAAATTTTTATGCCTCTTAATCAGACTGTACTCCAAACTACAGACTTATATATCCAACTGCCTACTCAACATCTCTGTGTCTGTGTCTGTCTAATAGACATCACAAATGTACCATGTATAAAACTTCTGACATTCCAAATAATCCTTCCTTTGGACATCTGCTCTACTTCCATTGTTCCTCCGGTATAAGCTGAGACCCTTGGAGCAATGCTTACCTCCATTCTTTCTCTTGCATTCTATATCAAATCTGTTAGGAAATGATGGTAATTCTGTCTTCAAAAAGTTACTTCCACTGTTACCTCCTTGGTCTGAATTACCACAATCTCTTGCCTGGATACTGAGTTATCCTTGTAAAATATAAGTCAAATGATGCCATATCTCCATTTCACTCAGATTAGAAGCCTGAATCCAGAAAGTGGCCAATGTGGTCTCTCATGTTCTGCTACCCACCTCTGCTCTCTGACTCCTCCTACCATTTTCACACATGCTCAGTCAGCTTCAGCATACTGGCTTCCTTGATGTTATGTGAGCATACCAGATATATTCTTATTTTAAGGTTTTTGCTCTATCTGTTCTGGAAAATTCTTCTACCAGATAATGAATTTGGCTAACCTTACCACCTTGTCTAAATTTCACCATTTCAAGGAGGCCTCACCCTGATCACCATACTTAATACTAAATCCTGACCTCCCCCCACACCTTCTGTACTGCCCCTCACATCCCCAAACTGGACTCCCTTTACCATGCTTGATTATTTTAACTTTTTTTCCCCCATAGAATTACTTTTGATACTTTTTCCCAACTAGAATATAAACTCTTTAGGAAACTTTGGTGTTGGCCACTGGTGTGTCTAAGCATCTAGAACAGTGTTAGGTACTTAGTAAACATTTTAAACAAGTTTTGAATGAATAAATAAGTTACATATGAGAAAAGCTATACATTCTGGCCCAAATTTCATCTGCAGGCAAGAAAAACTAAGTAGTGTGAGTTTGAAGAGGACAGTAGTTTGAAAGAAAAAAAACAAAAGTTTTCTCTTTGCAATCTACCAAGTTCAGTTTACTCTATTATCTTTTATACATTTAACATTTTTATGCAAAAAATATTTACCATTTTCATATTATCTATTACAGATAACAGAACTATGTATTTTTATATTAAAGGGAAGAAGACACAATGACTGCCCTAGGGAAATAATAGGACAGCATAGAACCAAGGCAGGCATTGCTGTGATCTGAAGAGTGACCAAAACTCCAATACCAACAAGACATCAAAGATAACTTCAAAGCACCTGAGTTTTAAAGCGGGTATAATGTCTGGCGTGATCTGGCAGGTTTTGAAAGGATAACGTTCTGTCTGAGTTATGATAAAACTTCATAAAGATTTATGTGTTTCTTGAAGCTTATGATTTGTATATTTCCTTCATCTTTCCCCTCATTTGTTATTATAAATCCCAGCTGTTATTGTATGCATTTTTAAAGTACCGTGTGCTATATATTTTCCTGCTAGAGACTGTTTGGATGTTTTCAATCCATGAAATGTATTCAGATTTTGAAAACTTCACAACAGAAAGAGACTCCTTAGAAAATAGAAAAAAAAATCAAGTAAAAGTGTATATTGTTAGTATCATGAAGCATTAGGAAAGCATAGCTCAATGTTAAAAATTCCTAGTAGAACTAGAAATTAAAAAGAGATGAGGGAATTGAATGGAAAAATAGCAGAAATCTCCTGGGACCAGAGTGGGGAAAAACTCAAACAGAGGAACATTGACAGAAGTATTATTTTAAATTTTAAACTGTTTATTATTTCTTTGAGAATTGGATATATTGTGTATGTCAACAGTAAAGTTTTCAAAGACATCTTTTGGGCTAACCTAAAGCGAATTGGTTAATTACATTTCTTTAATAATTAAACATTTTTGGCTCATGTTAAAATATCCATTTTTGACGGAAAAATAGGTTCCATTTATTCCTGTTTCTCAACATACTGAAAGGCAATATAGCAGGCTGTTTTTGAGCAACGATGAAGCAATCTTAAGAATTCAGCATGGCTGTTAACTTTTGAAACTTTGTAGCTGGAGTGAGAACATTACTCCAAGAGTGATGCATGGAGTGAGAGAGGAAGCCAGCATCCCGTGTGCCATTTTTCTGACCTGGATTGTTTTATACTCACAGTGTTACTATGAAATGATAGGGATAAATAAAATTGTTTTGAGATTGTTTCTATGAAAAATAATTGGGGGTCACTGAAAAGTGCCATTGTAAAACATGAAATTATTAGCATTTGCATGAAACTGTCCTTAATTATGAAAACAAAATTAATATGAATTTTTTTGTTTTAACTGTTCTAATTTCTTTGTTATTTTAATTATGCATCAATTAAATCAACTATAAAATGTGGATATGTATGACATCCACTTGAAATTATCATTCATAAGTGTTCATTCTTTAACTAAATATCTAAAATATGCCAAAGCAGAAAAAATCTTTAATTGCTTTACGAACAATATGGGATTATATACAATGTGTTGAATATTTGGGAAGAAAGTGAAATTTTCATCTTACTCTTTAAACTTGGTAATATTTTGTTTCCTAATGCATTATAATATCACAATTATTTTGTATACTCTCGTGTATTGTGTGTCAGCAAGTACAATATTATTATATATTGGGAAGCAAAATAATACCAAGTTTTTTCATATTAACAAAACTAATAAAACGTTTTCCCATATTAAAAATACAAAGTATTACAAAATACTTATAGTGGGCAAAAACTAAGACTGTGGTGTGCTGTCTAAAGTGATTTATGATCTTCCAATGCTTATAGTACTGTCAAGTTTCAGTTTTGGATCACACTATTATAACGTGTCAAACAATTTTAAAAATACTCCAACAGTTGACTACACCTGTTTCCACTTTGCAAATCCTTTCAAGTTCATAGCACTTTGATCGAAAAGGAAATATTTAACTTCTGTCTTTCTTTTTCAATCTAAAAGTTGGAAATTTTTTCTTATTGTAATTTTTGTGTGATGTATTAACATTAGCAGGGTCATAAATTGCTAAGATTAGTAAGTCATCTATTTGATCATTTGTAAAGAGATTTTTCACAGACTTTCATTTGGGTTATTTTCAAAGATGTGAACAGAACAAAATGTGGTAAAATTTTACTAAACTATATTATCATATCCTAATGAATAACTTTTAACACTTAATCCAAGTATTGGGGGTATGCTTCCTTAAATTTGACATATATATCTGCATATATACATGTTCTCCATTTAAATATTTAACAGCGTCTTCTGGTTATGCCAAAAGTAGGACACATTCTTCATGTGGTTATTATTTAGCATTTTGTCCAACTTACTTATTTTGGGCAGCTTTAAGCAGAATGAAGTTCTTGTTATCTTAACTCTTTCATGTGACCTGATTGTCATTGGAAGCCACCATTTCTCTGTTCAGTCACCCCTCATAGGCAGAAATCATGGAGATGACATAAAGCCATTATACTATTATTTCTCTCATTCTTAGCACAAGCATTTGATTATTTCTATATTGCGTTAGTGAGGATTCAGGGAGTCACATTTAAACTGTGAAAATAACAATAACATAAATTTTCACAAGAAGACACTGAGAAGCAATTTGCAGATAAAGAAAAATCCATGGAGTGCTGCAGGTGAATTTGACAATCTTTACTAAGTAGAACATCATTTTTTTTTCATTATGCTTTGGATTTTATGGATATTAATTCTCTCAGTTTTCAGACGTTCTCTAGTTTCATGAGGCACTTGGAGAAATTCTTTTTTTCAGTCCGTTGTGGAATTTTAATAGAAGGCTTAGCAGTGTCTTAATCCAAATAAGTTATCAAATAAATATAAAAGAATCAAGTGCAGCCAAGAAATCCCCCTTGGCAGAAATATTATAAAGGTAATAGTTGGATGAGAAATTTCAAAATATGTTATTAAAATGCTCAAGGAAGATTTCTAGGGATGTAATTTAGTGTGCTATTTGGGTAACTTCTTAAAGATACAAAGTACTTTTTTAAAAAAAATGAAGACATTTATGCCTTCAATAAGCTCAGTTTTAAAAAAATCAAGCTTGAGAGTAAGAATCGTAATTCTTACTGAAAAGAGCCTAATTTTAAGAGAAACTTCAGTATACGCATGCTGGATCACTCAGATACTCAACAAGAATGACTTTTGTGCTAGACCTTGTTGAGCTGTGTTTATTGTTACTTAGAAGTTAGGCTCCGGGGTGCCTTGGTGGCTCAGTCAGTTAAGCGTCTGACTCTTGGTTTTGGCTCAGGTCCTGATCTCACGGTTCCTGGGTTCAAACCCTACTCTGAACCCCGTGTTGGGCTGTGCACTGACAGCTCAGAGCCTGTTTGGGATTCTGTCTCTCCTTCTCTCTCTCTTCCCCTCTCCCACTCGCTCTCTAGTGTGTGTGCATGTACGTGCTGTCTTTCTCTTTCTCAAAATAAATAAGTAAACATCAAAAAAAAAAAAAAGAAGTTAGGCTCTGAATGAAATTTGCAGGCACAAGCTGTAGAGCTTATGCCTTATACAGTCCCATAGTGAACAAAACAGAGGGATATAAAATTATATCTTCTTATTTATAAAAAAAAAATAGACAACGTTTCAAACTCTGAAGTTTTTTTCCAAACAGACCTACAGCTCTCAGGTGGAGCTGGTAAATCAACAATGGTTTGCAGGAAGAAGAAAAGATGTACAATGCTTTCAGTATTAACAGTCGTTTTTCTATCAACTCATTGGTAGCAAAGAGAATACTGAAATCTACATTATGGTGTTGGTCTGAGGGTTGAAGATCATCTTCGGGAGACATCTAATATACTGCCAGGCATATAATAAACTTCTGGACAATAATACCCTAATAAAAAGAGAACATATCAGCAATCTCAAGATGTTCATTCAAATTCATGACCATATTACAGCTAAATTATTTGCATCTCTATTTTCCTGGGGGACACAGCATCATAATCACTTTCTGTTTGAGTTCTTGGCTCCATGATAGTACCTTCCTAAGACATGTTGATGATCTGGAATAATGCTTATTGGAAACATTCAGCACTAGTCCTGTCTCTTGTTTTTCTTTCTAATTGTCTCGGATTGGAGTGAGCTTATTGACTTTCACAAATGACATATTCCACAAAATATTCCATCTTAATCAACCTCTTAGTGATATAGAAAATATCCAGATTTACCCTCTAAATGATTATATTTAAAAAGGGAGTGTGTTAAGAATTAAAAGTAGAAAACAAAAAAAAAAATTCAGTATTAAAACCATAGTCCAACTAGTGAGGATAGACACTTAAATACCTACTAGAAGGTGGTAATTGCCATCATAGATAAATGGGTTCTGAAATAGAGAGATGAGACCAATTTTTTTCTCTCTCAGGATTGTCTGACTACTTTTATATCTTTTGTGCTCAGTAATACTTAAGCAAGGTATTTATTAGAAAAGCTACTTTAGGGGCGCCTGGGTGGCTCAGTCGGTTGAGCGTCCGACTTTGGCTCAGGTCATGATCTCGCAGTCCGTGAGTTTGAGCCCCGCGTCGGGCTCTGTGCTGACAGCTCAGAGCCTGGAGCCTGTTTCAGATTCTGTGTCTCCCTCTCTCTCTGCCCCTCCCCTGTTCATGCTCTGTCTCTCTCTGTCTCAAAAATAAATAAACGTTAAAAAAAAATTAAAAAAAAAGAAAGAAAAGCTACTTTAGCCATATTTCGTTACCTTTCAAACCCTGTTGCATTTTAAATTAACCCCCAAACACTGTATTTACCCCCAGTAACCCCCATCCTCTTTATTTTTATCATGGCTTCCATACTGATTTTCACGTCTATTGTCATGTCTTATGGAATGGTTACTTAAATACTCATATAAGCTTAACTACCGTAACTTTTCAGTTCTTTCTTTAGTTATGATGAACACAAATAGTGCAGGTAATAGAAAAATGAGGAAAATAAATTTAGAATACAGTGTAATAAAGGATGCTATAGACTATGTTCCCTTTTATATTCAAATTCTCTTTTTTTCAATAGCTCTTTTGTCAGCCTAGTTTCGTAAATTGTTAGGGGTAAGTACATAATGCAGTTGTATGTTTTAAAAACATGTTATAATTTGGGGCACCTGGGTGGCTCAGTTGGTTGAGCATCTGACTTTGGCTCAGGTCATGATCTCATGGTTCATGGGTTCAAGTCCCACACCATTCTTTGTACTCACAGTACAGAGCCTGCTTGGGATCCTCTGTCTCCTTCTCTCTCTGCCCCTCCCCTGCTCATGAGCTCTCTCTCTCTCAAAAATAGACATTAAAAATATGTAAAAACATGTTATGACTCAATTCATGAATTGACTCCAAAGAGCTTTTCTACTAAAAACTCCAGTGTTTTTTTTTTAAGTTTACTTATAACAATATTTTAAAAAGTAAAATGTAATATTCTTTGTTATAATTTGGATACTTTGTCCAAGGGTCCATTATTCAGGGTATCAAAAGATCATACCTTATTTCATTTCATATTCTCCATGCCATTTGGCAACACCAGGTTAATATCACCACTATAGACTACATACTACTTGTTTCTTCACATGTTTTTCCCTTGTCTCGTTTTTCCTGGCTTAAGCCATCTCATTCATAATTTTTCTGACTTGGTCTTTTAGAGCCTTTCTTCCTATTTCGTCATTTATTTCTTTTTCTTGACCTCACAGTCTACTGTGTCTTTTGAGCGTTACTTCTTTGACTTTGTTGAACTCCATTAAATTGTGTTTGAAGTTTTTAAATAGTGTAACATGCTATTAGGCCTAAGGCTGGCTTCATTCTGGCCCACATGCTGAAAAAAAAAAAGGATATATTAGTTTGCCAGGGCTTCCAAAACGGGGGTGGGGGGGGGTTGAATAGCAGACATACATTTTCTCACAGTTCTGGAGGCTAGAAACTGGAGATCAAGGTGTCTGCAGGGCTGTCTCGTCTGAAGCCTTTGTCCTGGGCTTGTAGATGGCTGTCTTCCTCTGGTGTCTTCACATGGTCTTCCCTTTTGTTGGTGTCCTAACCTTCTGTTTTCCTAAGGTCATCAGTCATTTAAATTGAGGCCCAGCTATAAGATCTCATTTTATCTTAATTACATCTTTAAAGCCCCTATCTGATTTTTTAAAGTTTATTTATTTATTATTTCTGAGAGAGAGAGAGAGAGAAAGAGAGAGAGAGAGAGAGAACGCATACAAGTGCGGGAAGGGCAGAGTGAGAGGGAGACACAGAATCCGAAGCAGGCTCCAGGCTCAGAGCTGTCAGTGCAGAGCCAGATGTGGGGCTCGAACTCATAACCGTGAGATCATGACCTGAGCCGAAGCCGGATACTTGGCTGACTGAGCCACCCAGGCATCCCTAAAGGTCCTATCTTTAAATCCACTCAACATATGAATTTGAGGGGATGTAATTGAGCTGAAAAATATGATGCAGAGTTTGTTGTGTAGTTGTTCCTTGTAGTTGTTCCTGAATAACCTCTAATAGAAATCCTGCGTCCTCAGGAGCTCATCCTCCTGGCTGTCCAAAGGACGTCCCTCTGCTGCCCCAGTTGTGTGTGTCACTTTACAATGTGCCCTGGGTTTAGGTCGTCACCAAGCTGCACACACTCTTTTCAAAAACTACTTAGTTTGTTATAGTTCCTAATCTCTGGTGGAAAGCTAAAAAAAAAATCTAATTTTACTACATGAGATCATGAGGGCCAAGATGATAAGCTGCTACACATGACGGATAATGTATTTCCTTTGCACGAGGACCTCTTGAAAATGCATACATTTAGTCCTAGAAACAAAAAATAATGGCAGGTATTTCTAGTGCAGGATGCACACTTTGTGGGATTACATGAGTTTTAGGAACCTTGAAGTTATGTGGCAAAGGTGGTCTCTTACTGAATATTTCTTTGTGAGTGTACATAGGATCATGTAAGAGGACCTTCATTATTTTGGGGAAAATGTCCTGTTTGCTGACTGGTTTGCAGTTTTCTCCTGTGGAAAACATGGATCTTGCCGTAGTCCACTTGAGTGCGTCTGTATTCTTGAGGGATATAGAACAACAATGATTAGGTATCATTATCCATCTGACATTTATTATTGAGTTAAATAAAATAAAGTTAGTAATACTAAGCACCAGCTGTGTCCAAAATAATACGTTTATGTCTAAGTGATTGTGCTAATTTGATAAGAAGAGACTTTTCACAATATGCCCCAGAGTCACTGGCTTTCTACCAACCCTCTCAGGCCTGTATTTTCCAAACTAATGGAGACACAGAATAGAACGTGCATGGCTTTCCAGGTGTCAGCGGCAGAATGGAATAGGCATTTTTGAGGCAAAAATGTTGAAATATCTGGAATATTTTAATGCTTGATGAAAGATACTTGAAATCTGGTACATATGGTAAACATCATACCTACCCAAGTATTTTTCCTTTCTACCCTTGCCCTTGGTAATTTTCAAAACGTGTGGGGTTAAGGTAGGAATTATATAAGCATCTGGGCCCTGTTCTCCCTTAAGACAGAGCAAAAGATACGTAATAGGGAACACTTCTGTATGCTGGTGTGTTTACAAATCACTTTGGGTATTCCCCATGATTCAGGCACACAGTGATTGAAGGGTGATGATGTTTACAAATTAGCATTTCCTTTTCTGTGAAGTTTCAGGCTTAAGGCATAAGCATCTTCAGGAAGACAGTCCAACAGCTGCTGCCTTCCTGATGAGCTATAGGAATCGGAGACAGGCAGGTACCCAAGGAAATAAGGACAAGAGCATATGGCGCCAGTGGAAGAATGAATGCTGACTCACCCACTCTCAGGGCACAAACCCCCAGGCCCTGGAATTGGCAAACTCTTTGAACTCTCCTTTGCACCAAAGACATCCATTCAGATTTTTTTTTTCAAGAGAAGTTTCCCTAAATAGGATGCTCTGACTTCATGTTCTTAGGACTGAAGGAGCATTTGCTGGAAGTTCTGATTAGAGTTTCAAAGCTGGAAAGTGATGTATTAAAACAAATAGCTTGATTTTCTTCAAAATGAGATTGCTAGGCAATCTGTTCAAATCCCACGGAGACAAATCAGTTATGTCACACCAAAACAACAAATAAATAAGATTTAGAAAAATTTCATCTCCAGATATCACATACATTTCTATCAGTAGTTGATTTTTTACAAATTCCTAACTTACGTTTTTCTTAATTTTGAAATGTCAAGCAATGTTATGCTATAGTATCTTATTTAGTGCCATCTTTCAAGAGCTATTGATCTCTCGGTTTTCTGTTTAAATACCTGATTTTGCTGGCTTTAATAATTTGATAAAAACAATGATTACCTAAAATAAAATAATGCTGGTATTTTTATATTGTAGGACTACTTTAAAAATTTCATACAAAATTTGCCCACGCCAATGTCTACACTGCACAAAGGATTACAATAACTGACTACAGTAAGTCAAATATCTTATTCATCATGCTCTCTTTAGGATATAATATTAATAGCTAGCACATCACATAGCCAGATTTATATTTTCCATTTAGACAGGCATACTGATTATAAATTCAGTGTTTTAATTTGTCCTGGGTGTGAAATGTACTTATATATTATTTCTAAAACCAAAAATAATGATCTTGTTGAGAAGCACTGGCATTATCTCTTCTCAAAACAGTCGACAAGAACCTGTCTTCTTCTTCTTCTTTTTTTTAATCCCGTCTCCTTTGGGAATGTAAAGCTATTACACAGTTGTCTCAGCTGCTACTTGGCATTCCAACCGGATCCTTGAGCTGCCAGACATTTCTAAATCCCACTCTCTCCGCTCTCCCCAAGTAGTTAACGGTTGGAGTACGGCACCCATAAGCTGCATCTCTCAAGGGGCCATCCGGCTGACGGCAGCAGGAACAGGCCAGCCCGCTGCTCAGGTCTCTCCATGAAGACCTGAGCACACTTGCAAGTTGACATGCATCCAGCCATCAAACTCACTGGACTTCTCAAAGGCCAATTTATATTCCAGAGTTGTTCCTCTAAGGCATTGCTCCAGGACAGAAATATTCCAAATCCTCAATCCAGAAATTTTAAAACCTCCTGAAGCTTGTAGCGGCACTATGTGTGGCAATAAATAATATTTTTTTTCCAACAGAAATGATGAAATGTCCCTCTCAGTACTTTAAATGCTTTGCAAAGGTTTCAAATGGCCAGTGTTAGCTTTTTGGAGGCGATGGCTTCCAATGTATAAAAAGGGATAGGGTGCTCTTTTCTTCATTTAATCAAATGTGTGTGTGTGTGTGTGTGTGTGTGTGTGTGTGTGTGTGTGTAAGCTTGCGCAAACACAAAAGTCTGAGGCAGGAAACCAAATTAAAAAACCTGTTATGTTGTGTTGAATGTTAAAGTGACCAGGAACTTGTCTTTGAGATCTATATTAACAGACATTTTATAAGAAGGAAAAGTTAATATGCCCCTGGAGCTACTATTTAAATGACTTTAGCTTTATGGTCTTTTAATGTGGGACCTTTCAGCCTGGAAATGAGGTGGATTTTCCATCCTCTGACTTAAATCTCACAGCAGGGTAGCTTCCCCACTATCCTTGGAGCAGCTGTTAGTAGCAGGAGGAAAAGTGTCCTGCAATAAAATTGATTGCTTCAACCCACACTGCTCTCCAGCCCTCCACAGCTCTACTTTTTGTTGGGTCTCTTCGCACCTGCTCCCCGAAGCACCAGATCTTATCTCCAATTGGTCTAAATGCAAATTCCAAAAAGAGAATGGATGCCCAGAAAAACCATAAGGTGGTTTCGTGAGAATTGTGAGGAATTGAGTGCCTGTTATTGCTGAGGTCTTTATGAAGATAACAGGAAAGGTCTGCCAAGGCAGGGGTTTTATTGTGATTAAGATCTTAGTTCTAAATCAAGACATGGCAGCCGGTATTCCTAAATCATTCCTGTGTAGACACTAGGGAGAAGGACAGAATGCATTAAGTGAATTTCCAGCAATATTGAGCCTAACAAATTTCCCTGGTCTTCCTGGAAGCCTCACATGCGGATAAGTAACACCTACTTGATATTTCCTTTCAGATTCCTGAGGATCAGTTGTCAACCTTTTGAAATGTCCCTTTCAGTAGAAGACAGGAGCTGGTATTGTCATAATTTGGTAACATAAGAGACGCAGTTCAGCCTTAAGTGTCAGGAGTGATTGGTGTGATGGCAAATTGTTAATCTTAATTTTAAAATGCCACAATTCTTCATTTTAGCAATTAATAACTGTCACTGAGTCTTTATACATGGGACTCTGGTTGTACCTTACTCCAATTTGATGTTAAAAGAATATTCAAATCAACTTGCAGACAACTTTTCCTGATGAAATACCCTGAATTATTAATTCTTATCATAATGCAGTCTATGTGTTGCTGTATCGTTCTTAAAGATATATAATGCGATTTGTACATACATTTATTTCGTTGTTTTTTGTTGTTGTTGTTTGGATCACTCTTAGGATATTATGAAATTGGGAAAGCTAATTAAATGTAGCCATCATATGTAACTTTTAAAATTTTCTACCAAGAATTTGGATATTTGGAACAACTTATCCCTTCCCATGCCATGTTAGTGAAATGTAGTTTTCAATTTTTTTTTTTAAGAAAAATATCTTCCAAGTTTGGAGTTAAAACCATTTATTCTAGAAAAAGCCATCATGAACTACACAGTAGTTGGCCAAGCCAAATACAGTGATGAAATAATTAGTGGGAGAAATATGTATCCAGTTTAGAAGAGAGACATAGAGTTTATTTCCACTTCAAGGAGAACTATCTGTCTAAAACAGTACAATTTTGCCACTTGGTAAGAACCAAAGGACACACGAAGTGTTAGATGGAAAATTATAGATACTGACTTGACCAGGGTTGTTAATATTACTCCTAAGGCACTCTGTTTGGGAGTTCCTTGCACAAAACAGTGGGATTTCAGCAAAGATAATTTGACCATTGACAGAATTATGTCACTCCTAAGACTGTCCAATTTAGGAAGTCATTATTTGCCACAGTTCTTGCTTAACAGACAACTCAGCAGGTTGCTTTGCTCCAGATAATTTCACATTCATTTTCACTGAAGTGTTTGTATTAAAGGATGAATGTGCTGATATATTCAAACATAGAATGTGAAAATACAGATCATTCTGTATTTTAATATGTTATTAAACTAGTTTATGTAAGACAACCACAGATTATGCAATTTCATGTTAAGTTCAGAACAAGAATATTCAGAGGTATCGGAACACAAAAATATCTATTTGTTAATAAAAATGTGATTATCTGATTTCTGAGGAACAGACAATGCTACTATAGAATCTCCTCATTGAAAACCATAAAATAGAATATGAGAAATTGACTGACTTAAGCCTACTTAAACAAAAATTTACTAGATCTATTATTCCAATGCCAATTTCAATGAAAAAGAAAATCAGTAGTGTAGTAGATTGGAGTAAGAATATTGGTAAGGTGAAATGGATAGGAAGAGTTGGGTTTGTTAGAAGGAAATAGCTGTGTGTTTCACCAGAATGTTTTCAAAATTTAGCCCACTTCAGGCCATATTTACTTCTGGACATTAAAGGATATGACCCTTCTGTCAAGGTCTATAAGGGGAAGCTATTTCTAATAATTATCTATTGCTACATTACAAATTTTATCTTGAAATGTTAGGACTGAAAACAGCAAACATTTATTCTCTTATACTTTCTATGGGTCAAAAATTTGAAGATGGTTTAGCTGGATGGTTCTAGGTCAGAGTCAAGTAAAGTTTTTGGCTGTGGCTACTATCATCTGAAAATTTGACAAGGGCTATAGGATTCACTTCCAATAGGTCTTAGTTATATAACTTTTGGCAGAAGGTCTCAATTCCTTGATGTTGTTACTGCTTTTTGTTTGTTTTTTATTTTTATTTAAAAAATTTTTATTTATTAATTTTTTTTGGCAGAAGGTTTCAGTTCCTGGCCACATGGACATTCACATAGGGTTACTTGAGTGGCCTCTTGACATGGCGTCACCAGAACCACTAATTCAAAGGAGAGTAGAAATTGCAAAGTCCTTAATTATCTAACCTTGTAAGTCACACATGGTCACTTTTCCATAGCCTATTTGATAAAAGCAAGTTGCCAATCCAGCCCACACTCAAGGGGAAGACAATTAAACTCTACCTCTTAAAGAGAAGTATATCAAAGAATTTGTGGATATATTTTAAAACTCCCACCTTATACTTTCATTTTACCTAAAATTTTCTAAGTGATACTTTGTCTTATCTCAATGTATTTTCACCATTGCTGTCTTTAGTCATTGTTCCCAAAGCTCAGATAAAATGCTACCTTCAAATGAACTGAAAAAGCACAATTTCACAATGAGGGCTTTCATATGTAAAGAAACAAAATTCCCAATTGAAATATTAAAATGTCAAAGGAAATTTGAAAACATATCAGGTAACATATCTGACTCACTGGAAACATAGATGTATAAGCCATAAAATATTGAATGTGAGCCCTCAGAAAAATAAAAAAAAATCTTTCATAAAAAATCAGTGTGAAACATGTATTTTCTATAGATAACAGACACAAAATAACATGTTAAACTCTTTAAGTATTATTATTTGATAAACCATATTTTAAGGTTATAGTTGTTTGAATACAACTGCCTCAGAAAAGGATACATCCAATTTTGTTTAGGACTCAGTCTTGCATAAAATCACTCAATGTGAGAGTGTTCAAAGGCATTAAAACCCAATAATTCTAAAAGTATTTTCCCCACCAAATTAAAGGTTAGCAATTAATCCTCTTCTTAAATGCTGTGTTTAAAGATAGAATCACCTTGAAAGATATTAGGTTTTCACCTCTTTTTCTATTATTCAATCATGAATATAGTATCTGTGTCCTTCCAAATTTTAAAACCATGCAATGTTATTTAAATGATTTATAATGCATTTAGAGGTATGATTAATAAACATTTTTGTAAGATTGTAATTTGATATATTACGCTTTTTTTTTTTTTTTTTTTGAGAGAGATAGAGAGTGCTCATGAGCAAGAGACAGAGAGAGAATGGGAGTGGGAAAGAAAGAAAGAGAAGCACGGCTCTCTGGAAGCAAGGCTTGTGCTCATCTGAATGGGAACTTGAACTCATGAAATGAAATCATGAACTGAGCCCAAGTCAGATGCTTAACTGACTGAGCCACCCAGGTGCCCCTGATATATTAAGCTTTTAAATATAGTGTTTTCAGGGGCACCTGGGTGGCTCAGTCGGTTAAGCAGCAGACCCTTGGTTTCAGCTCAGGTCATGATCTCACAGTTCCTGGGTCCAGGCCCCACGTTAGGCCCTGTGTCATGTTCTGCACTGACAATGTGAGGCCTGCTTAGGATTCTCTCTCTCTTTCCCTCTCTCTCTCTACCACCCCACCTCCCGTGCCCCTTGTGTGCATGTTCTCTCTAAAAGATAAATTTTAAAACGTTTAAAAACACCTGTGTTTTCAGGGGCACCTGGGTAGCTCAGTTGGTTAAAACATTTGATTCTTGATTTTGTCTCAGGTCATGATCTCACAGTTCATGACATTAAGCTCCGCACTGGGCTCTGTGCTGAGAGTACAGAGCCCGCTTGGGGTTCTCTCTCTCTCTTTCTCTCTCTCTCCCTCTTTCTCTCCCCAACCCTGCATCCACTCTCTTTCTCTCAAAATAAATAAATAAACTTCAAAAAAAAAATAGTGTTTCCACAAACAATTTCTATATGTATAAGAATAATTTCACCAATTTTATATAGGCCAGAATTTTATATTTCTAAGTGGAATTTCTATTATTTTTCATATCTACACAAGAATCGAAGTTATATTAAAAATTAACGAAAAAGATTTCAACTGTCATCAAGATCACAAATTATGTTTGTTAATTCATTTTGTGTGTGTGTGTTGGGGGGGGATTGGGAAGTGAGAAAAAAGCAAAATATTACAGATAATGTGGAAGTTTGTTTTTTAAATGTACCATTGGCTTACAGTCCAAACAAGATGGCATTGGACCTGTTTCTCCCTGCTAAATCCAACTCATAAACTTGGACACAGTTAAAGTGACAACTCAAGGAGAATTCTAAAATGTGGCAAGAAAAAGACAAACAGGTATGAAACTCCAAGACTAGAGGAAACACACAGTGGCAGGATGTCTGCCTCCCCGACAGAGAAGGTCACTCCAGCCTAGTGCTTTCTGACCCCATCTTAGCAACAGAAGCAGCCCAGGTAACCTCATCCTTCTTCCATATCCAAAGGGAGTCCCTCTGACAGTATCAGGTGAGTTGGACACCATCCACAAAGGGGATTGATAGACAGCTCCCCCTACCAGTAAGCGGTCCTGAGACTCCTTTCTTCACCAAAGGATACTGAGGCAGTGGGAAGGATTGGCAATAGGAACACAGATACAGCAAATGATCTAGTCTGAAAAGCCACTTTATTCCTCTGGGCCTGTCTCATGGAGATACTACAGCATGTGGGCAGAATGGGCAGGAAAGACCCAGTCAAAATAAATAGGTGTGTTAGAGATCCTCTTTGTCTCCAAAGGCATGAGACTCCTCACCCACAGACATGGGGCAGGTAGGCAGAACCAGCAAGAAGGAAGTGCTTTCGGCATGTAGCTGGGCATCAGAAGCCTCTTTGACCCCATGGGTGTGAGACTCCTTTCCCTGTCCAGAGATACCAGGGCAGCCAGGGACATAAGTAAGAGGGAACCCCCCAATATCTTTCATCCACTAGTCACCTTGGGTGGCAGGGGTACTCCTTGCACCCCCACAAGGAATACTAGAAAGAGACAAGTGGGAGCCCCAGTGGCATCAGAAAAATCAAGCAGACCAAAATAATACCACAGAAGCTCTGAAAATTAAACTGACATTGGAATCAAAACACGCAAAAGGAGACCAAGAGCTGGGTGAACCCAAACAAGGTGATTGCCTGCTAAAATAAAATGTTTAAATAAGACCTAGAATCTCCTAACAAAACAGATGAAGTGTCCATGATCTAATTGAAAATCACCTGTCTTACTAAGAAACAAGAAAGTCACAACTTGAATGAGGAAAGATGTTAACTGATGCCAAAACTGATATGAATCAGATGCTTGAATTATCTGGCAAGGATTGTAAAGAGCATTTATAAAAACCCTTTATTGGTCAATTACACATTCTTTGGAAACAAATGAAAAACATATAGAAAGATTTCAACAAAAAGTAGAAATAGTAAAAGATCGCCAAATGGAAGATGTAAGATGGAAAAATATAATAATCATAATAACAATTAAAAAAAACCCTTGCTGGATAGGTTCAACAGTAGATTGAAGGGACAAAGGATAATAATCAGTGACCTTGAAGAAAAATGAATGAAATATACCCAATTTGAAAAACAGACATAAAACAGACTGGAAAAAGTTGAATAGAGACTTGTATCTGTGAGACAGTAACAAAAAATCCAATATTTATATCATTGGATTCCCAGAGAGAAGAAAGAAAATGAGGCTGAAAGAATATTTGAAGAAATAATGTTTGAAAAATCCCACATTTTGGTGATAGATACAAACCTACAGATTCAAGAAGCTGAGCAAACCTCAAATAAGACACACCTCCTCCCCTCCCCCCAGACCCACACCGGACACACCGTAATTTATTTTTGAAAACTGAAAACAAAAGAAAAAGTCTTGAGAGCAAAGGGAAACAACACTTACTTAACGGAAAAACCAATTTATACTACGATGAATTTCTCATTTGAAACCGTGGGGGCCAAAAGGAGGTAGGTGGCACATTTTCAAGTGCTGAGAGAAAAGAATGGTCAGTCATGAACTTTATATCCAGTGAAACATATCTTAGGGAATGAGAGGAAAAGATATTGAATGGTGAAGGGAGAACACGGGAATTTGTCACTATCAGACTTACTCTTAACATTTCAAACAGAAAGAAATGAGAAAAGAATCCTGGAGCATCAGTAAAAAAGAAAAAAAAAACAAAGGAAAGTGAAAAATTATGGGTACATACAATGGACATCCTTTATTTCATAAATTTTATAAGTCATATTTGATGAGTAAAATTACTCTAAACAATGATATTTAAAGATGGGGAGAGTGAAGATCTACCTAAATGGAAATGAGGTTTCCACATTTCAAAGTGGTAAAGTGTTGTTACCAGCAGACTGCTTGCTTTGAGTTACATTTGTATCAAATTAGGTCACAGTTAATAATTGCCTAAAATGTAAATTGTCTATACCAATAAAAAACCAGAGACTAATCAGTGGATTAAAAGAAATAATGACACAATTGTACACTGTTTACATAAAATTCACTTCAAATTTAGTCAGTTGAAAATAAAATGATGGAAAAACACTATGCAAACAATAAAATTAAAAATAAGATTAGTTATACTAATATTACAGTAGACTTCAGAGCAAGGAAATTACCATAGACAAAGAGGGGCAATGTACAATGGTAAAAAAAAATAATCCGTCAGGAAAACATAATGATACCAAATGTGCATGCACAAAATATCAGGCCCTCAAAATACATGAAACAAAAACTGATAGAACTGAAATGAGAAATAGACAAATTTACAGTTATCAATGGGGGCTTCATAGTCCCCTTCTCAGCTACTGATAGAAATACTATGGGAATGCCAGCTGGTGCAGCCACTGTGGAAAACAGTATAGAGATTTCTCAAAAAACTAAAAATAGAGCTACCCTACGACCCAGCAATTGCACTACTAGGTATTTATCCAAGGGATACAGGTGTGCTGTTTTGAAGGGACACATGCACCCCAATGTTTATAGCAGCACCATCAACAATAGCCAAAGTATGGAAAGAGCCCAAATTGTCCATCGATGGATGAACAGATAAAGAAGATGTGATATACATATATATATATGCTTTGAGTTACATTTGTGTGTGTATATATATATATATATATATATATATATATATTGGAGTATTACTCAGCAATCAAAAAGAATGAAATCTTGCCATTTGCAACTACGTGGATGGAACTGGAGAGTATTATGCTAAGTGAAATTAGTCAGTCAGAGAAAGACAAATATCATATAACTTCACTCATATGAGGACTTTGAGAGACAAAACAGATGAACATAGGGAAGGGAAACAAAAATAACATAAAAACAGGGTGGGGGACAAAACAGAAGAGACTTATAAATATGGAGAACAAACAGAGGGTTACAGGAGGGGGTGTGGGAGGGGGGATGGACTAAATGGGTAAGGGGCACTAAGGAATCTACTCCTGAAATCATTGTTGCACTATATGCTAACTAATTCGGATGTAAATTAAAATAAATTAATTAATTAAAAAAATTAAAAATTAAAAAAAAAGAAGCAAAGTCTAGATACAAATTCTTGATGATTTATTGCCATAGGTGGCTCCACAAAAGGTAAATTACTTAAAATTCTTGAAGTTTATTTCCAGAATAATAAAGTTAATGAGTTTGGAGGAAAAAAAAAAAGAAATACTAGACAAAAAATCAAGACAAGATAAAGAAGATGTGAGCAGTCAACCAACAACAAATATATATATATATATACATATATATGTATATGTATATATATATATTCTGATCACTTATGGAACATTCACTAAAATAATGTGGGCCATAAAAATCCTCAACAAATTTTAAAGTTGAAATAATGTAGAAGTGTTCTCTGATCAGAATGTAATCAAACGAGAAATCAGTAATAGGAAAAAACAGGAAATGCTCTAAACACATAAAAATTAAATAGCATTTCCAAATAACCTATAAGTATAAGAAATGTAAAAAAATACATAGAACTTAATGAAAACAAAAACATGATTTATCAAAGTACATAAGATGCCACTAAAGCAGTGTTAAAAGAAAAACTTATGCAGTAATAAGTACTTGAATTAGAAATAGGGAAAGCTTTCAAATCAATAACCTAAGTTCTTACCTCAAGAAACTAGAAAAAGAAAAGTAAAATAAATCCAAAGCAAGCAGAAGAAAGGAAATAATAAAGATAAGAGCATAAATCAATGAAATTGAAAATAGTAAAATAATAAAGTTAATGAAGCAAACTGTTCTTTTTAAAAAAAATCACTAACAGTAATAAAAATAAAAAGTGAGAAAGGAAAAATTGTCAATACAAGGAATGAAATATTGGATATCATTACAGATCCTGCAGCCTTTAACAAATGAACAAGGGGATAGTATTACCAACTGCATGCTAAAAAATTAGGTAACTTAGAAGAAATAGAATACTCAGCAATAAAAAGAAAAAGTACTTATATATGGAACAACTTGGGTGACTCTAGAGATTTATGCTGAGTTAAAAAAAACCAATCCTTAAAGGTTACATACTTTGTAATTCTATTTATGTAACATTTTTGAAATGACAAAATTCAAAAATGCAGGACTCATTGGTTGCCAGGGAATAAGAATGGTGGAGAGTAGGTGGGTGTGATTCTAATAGTAAACTAGGAAGAACACTTTTGGTGGTGGAATTGTTCAGTTTCTTGACTGTTGGTGGTAGATACACGAGTCTGTATGTGTGAAATAATATAGAGAAGAAAATACACACATACATAAATGAGTAAAGTAGAACTGGGAAAATCTGAGTAAGACTAGTGGATTATATCAATGTCAATGACATGATTCAAAATGTTACCAAGGAGGGGCACCTGGGTGGCTCAGTCGGTTAAGCGTCCGACTTCGGCTCAGGTCTTGATCTCCTGGTCCCTGAGTTCGAGCCCCGCGTCGGGCTCTGTGCTGACAGCTCAGAGCCTGGAGCCTGCTTCAGATTCTGTGTCTCCCTCTCTCTCTGCCCCTCCCATGTTCATGCTCTGTCTCTCTCTGTCTCAAAAATAAATAAACGTTAAAAAAAAAAATTAAAAAAAAAACAAAAACAAAATGTTACCAAGGAAGAACCTGGGTAAAGGGTACACAGGATCTCCCCATATTATTTTTTACAATAGCAAGTCGATCTATAATTTTCTTAAAATCTCAATTATATATGTACTGTTGTTAAAATTTTTACAATAGCCATTATCTTTAGACATGCCATTTTAACCATTTTTTTTTTCATCCTGATGCCATGATTTTCTACTTCTTATTCTACCTATTTTATCTCTCTCTTCCGTCTTCTAGTTCACTCCTATTTTTGGTTCTATATTATATTTTTTCTTCTATTTTCAAGATTATAAAGACTACATATGAAACATTTTAAATAGAAAAAAGTATTAGATGAAACTCTTGAATATAGCTATTGCAAAAAATGTAACATTAATATCTGGTTAATATTTCAAAATACAGAATTCTTATTACTTTTCAACTTGAGATCCATTTATATTGCCAAGAAAATTTTGTAAAATAGTCCTGGCCAAGTTTTATAAAGTGAGTATCAGTACATACTACCGATATGTTTACTCTCTTTGGGGGAAATTATCATTACTGTCGTTTCACTGCCAAGATACCATTATTTATTGTTTATCTTAATGGAAAAGAAAAAAGAACATTTATGCAAGTTAAAACAGCCAGCATGGAAACTCTGGTTTGGCAAAATTCCAATTGTGACCATTTTCTTGTCATGTGATCCATAATAAAATGCTGTGCTTCTATTTAACATTTTAGTCAGTGAAGGGCCACTGATGGCTTTGGAACAGTGATGTATCATAATTCATATTTGTGGGCTCAACATGAATGAAGAGAGGGAGAGAGTCCACTTAGGAGGCTGTTGTTTAAGTGCATAAAAAGAGGATACTCCATAGGCAGTACAAACTATGATTATTATTTTTTTTTTGGTAAGATCAAATTTATTTCCAGATTCTCATTTAAAACATGTTATTGTTACTTGTTTAGGCTGTACAGTAATTTGAGTAGTTGAAAATTAATACATTCATATTGTTATGTAGGATAAACAATAATGTAAATGCTGAAATGCATATATCTTGGAGATGATTAATGTGGTTTAATCCTGCCTGAACATCAAATACTGATTTATATTAAAAGATTTATGGGTATTCCTTAAAAGATCAAGAATTTTATAGCTTATAACTCTCCTCTTGTTAATGTTTAGGGAGTGCAAAAAATGCTGTGGAAATTTCCACCCTTTGTTTATAATGCTTGTTTGCAAGAGAACCATGGAAACTTCATTCACAAGGTTAAAAAACCTGCAGTCTTCCCTGGAAGATTTAGCGTGAAGGGAGGAAAGAGAGCCTAACTTGTTTCCCATTGTAACCCAGTCCTTCTCTTCTTCTTTGAAATCCAGGCAAATTAGACTTAAACTCTACCTATGTATGTTTACTGGCTCAAAACCATCCCCAAATTCTCAGGCCTACTTCCTTGTAAAGTTCCATCTTCTAATTTAATCATCATGGTCATGGTCATGGCAAAGCCTTCTTTGATGCAAGATTCTCCCTGCTGCTGGTCACCCCTGCAAGTACAGCACAGTCACATAATTTGACTTTTTTTTCTCATGGGTTATAGCCTACTTAGAAAGCCCACCCTTTTGCACCTTTATCATTTAGGGGTAAAAATAGGGCTTCTTGGTTAAGTTCTTGATCACCTGATATGTAGAAGTTATTAAATCTGATAGCCCTGTACACATCATGCACCATTTCCCTAAGCCTGCTTAATGGAGGCAGAAGATTTAATATTAGATATTTAACTGTGTTTTTGTATATTTTGATGGAAACATAGTTATTCACATACTTTATCAAGTTTCCAAATGATGTACTAAATGGTATGGACACCAAGTCATTGACTCTGAATTGATCTAAAACACATATGTTCTCAGACATAGACACATATTTGTGGTCTGGAGTGTTGAAAGTTTGAGAAAGCTTTTGGTGCAGCCAGAAACCCAATGCAGTGGAAGCTGGATTATGTTACTGTGGGGCAGTGAGCAATTATTTGCTTAAACTCAGGGCTGCATGGGCTGAACCGACCAACCGCCCTGATTCCTCAGCCTAAGAGGGGTTAATACTAGCAAAGTTCTGGGTTCCTCTAACATGGAGGATGGTGGAGATCAGCAGATGTCAGACTTGCCCCTGATGATACATCAGATCTACTGGCACTGTTTGCCAATTGTGCCAGTTAATTGGAGGGAAAAGTACAGAGACCAGGTCTTGGAATGTGGACCTGTGTAGGTAGTCTAATCAAGAATATGAGATAAAACGTGGAGGAGCTTGTATGATAGTCTAGAGAGGACCACGGACTTTGCAGCTGACCATCAGTTCGAATCCTAGTTCTGACAATATCTGTGTCACTTTGCACAAAATATTTACCTTCTTTATGTTTCTTCTTCTTCTTCTTCTTTTAACAATGGCATTTCACATGATTATTATGAAGATTAAAGGAGTTCACATATGTAAACCACTGAGGACATTTGCCTGGTATGTTTTAAGCCCTATGTCAGCATTTTAGACTATTATTTAAAAAATGCACAAGATATATCTTCATTCTTACACTTTTCTATGTGTAGGACAGAACTCATCATTTAAACTTACTATTTCACAATAATTCAAACATCTATTTACTTTTTTTGTAACAGATTTTTTTTAAGAGAAGGAACCTGTCACATTAATACGATCCTCTGACCTTTCAAATAATTTTTTTATTAGGAAATCGTAAACTGTTATAAAGTTTGTTAAGCAAGATGGCAGCTCCCATCAGGCACAAATAACTTTTGCAGGTGATGGTAAAGCTGAGAGGTAAGGAAATGCAGATTGTCTCAACATTGTAAATTTTAAATTTAGTCGGCTACCAAATGTCTCTTTTCCCATCCTTTTTCCTAGCCCTTGGAATCTGTGCTGACTGAGCCCATCTGGGAAAGCAAACCAACCAGATGGTCATTGTGAATTGTTGGGGGGACCCCGAGGCAGTGAGAGCTAGTTTCAGAAAAGAAAGCTCTTTGGGACACAATGAATATAGGCCTATTTTATATTTTAAGGCTTTAAAAAGGAGATTAAGGCCAACGGTGGCATGATTTTAAGCCACAGTTGGGAGGTTTTTTTGTCTTCATGCCAGGGAAGCTGAATTATAAGTTTGGGGAGCTTTGCAAGTGTGAAAGAGATGCCATAAAAACAAAAGGAGGCTGAATAATTGTATGGCTGTGCAGATTACAAACAGTATGTAAAAGGATTGAGGTGAAAGAGCCTCATCAAAGCAATGCCCTCTTCAATCGATTTTTGTCACAAGGATTATGACTTTAGGAGAGGTATAACCAGCAGGGGATAAAGGAGTGGCATTCCCCATCCTTTTAATGCCAAACTACTTGAACAATTGATAACAAGGGATTAGAAACTGAATATATTGTGGCCTTATCCTATTCAGACTGGTGTCAAGGTTGAAGGGACATGGTTCATGAACTTGAGAAGCATTAGTGCACTAGTTGTAGGGCATCCGCAGATCTCATGTGTCTTAGCAAATACCATGATGATAAAAATTAGTTCTGGCTTAAGTTAATCGGTAAATCAGATACAGATACTCATCTGGCATTTCAGACATGATCTTAATCCTCCCTTCATTTTTTCTTTATTAGATGGCATGTTTTAGATTTAGTTATTTCATTGAAGAATCTTTTCCTATGCGAGATGTTTCATAAACACTGATGAAGGATTCTTGGACGATAAACTGAAGCTCAATCAACACCAGTCTAAGTGAAAAATACAATTAATGTTTGTTATATTTTTCCATGCTTGATGACTCTAATAACTATTAAACCACATTTTGCAATTCACAGTTGCCTTAGACAGTTTGTGACTGGCTCTATCATGACGATTAATTAATTATCCATTCATTAACTAACAGCACTGTGTTGAGGTGCTAGGTGCAAGGGGATGCAAAGATGAACACTCCTCCTACCTTCAGGCATCTCACTGCCTAGTAGTTTGAAAAGAAATATTAGAAATTATCATACAAAGTGACAAACACAATGATAGAGATACATTCAGGACATTAAGATACCACCAACCCCTTTAACATAAATAGGGCTACAGAGAGGCAGAAAATGCAGAAAATGGAAGTGGGTAGATAGGACAAATGGAAAACATCATAATGTGTGAAAGTTTGAGATTTCTGGACTAGTGATATAAATTTGAGAATCATCCAAGTGGGTGTGTGAAATGCTCTAATGAATGGCTGTGAGTTAGGATGTACAAGGCTTTGAAAGGTCTTTAGTCCTGTTGCCTTAGTTATCTTTTGCTGTATGACAAGTTACTCCCAATCTTAGCAGCGTAAAACATTATTGTCTCACACACTTTGTATGGATCAGGAATCCGAGAGTGGTTTAGTTCAGTAGTTCTGACTCAGGGTATTTCATGAGCTTGCAGACAAGTCCCTTGGGCCTGCAGTCATCTAAGGCCTCAGTCGTAGAAAGTCCACTTCCAAGAAAGCTCATTAGCACAGGTATTGACTGGAGTACGCAGTTCCTGAACATGAGGGCCTCTACACAGACTGCCTGAACATTCTTAGCACATGGAAGCGGATTCCCCCAAAGCAAGTGATCTGATCAAGAGAATGAGACAGAGTATCTTCCCTAGCCTGGAGGCTGCAGTCTTTGGAAACACGCCAACACTTTAGCCATATTTTATTCAGAAGTGTGTCCCTAAATCCAGCCGACACTCTAATGGAGAGGAATAAAATTTCATCTCTTTAAGGAAGAAGAATTTCAGAGTGATTGTAAAAATGTGTTTTAAACTACCAAATTGCTATAATAACATGAAATCCTGGCTAAATGAAAAAAAAAATCCTGCTTTTCTTTAAAGTCATTGGAGAGCTGTGGATGCATTGAAATCTGAAGAAGCTAAGTGTCAGAAGAATAGTGTCTTCTAAAAAGATTAAGGGCCAAAGGATGTTTCTATGCCTGGAGTCAGTTGATAAAGTTGAGTAGGGATGATGCTGACATTTTTTTTTTAAGTACTGTCTCATTTTTTTTCTTGAATTGATGATTAATGATGATTAATCATAGAGAGCTTTCATTATCTCTCTATAACAAATCAACACGATTCAGGAGTATCCACATAATTCTAAGGCCTTATTTTTATAGTTTCCCTAGTTTCTTTCTAGTATTAGATATAACAACCAGTGGGACCCCTCTACCAGTATGCATCCAAATTTACCACCAGTGAAATTTGTAACCATTGTACTATCACAGGATGCCAGGGGCTTTCCACATTCTGTAGATTACCAGTGTAGGATTCTCACTGCTAGAGTGGCCATCATCTGAGATGGGCATGTTAACTAGGGGCTCAGACTCCTCAGGGAGGAGGGTCACCCCACCAAAAATTCTACCCAGACCAGGGGAGGTGTTAGCTGAAGGAAGAAGCCTTTAGCACAGATAGAGAAGGGGGATGATTAAGTATCAGTTATGGGCTCAAGATCAACTACAACAACAGATCTTAAAGTAGTACCCCAAATGGGGCAAAATTCCTCACAGAAGCAAGTGCTGTTAGTGACCCGAGGAATGGACTAGAGTGGATACTCTTCCAAGTCAAAGCAATCATTCCTCTGTTGCTAAAAATATCTACTGCTGATGGTTCATGGATGTATCTTTTATGGGAATTTCACTGGGCTGCTGAGAACAGCTCTCTCTAGTGTCGCACTCCCACCCAGAGAATGATTCTCAGCTAAAAATTGGCTGAAGAAAGCATACAAAGCCCCGGCCATGTAGCTTTGATTGGAGACAACTCTCACTCTAGTCCCATGTGAGATCAGCTGATATCCTGGTTGCAACCACATTGTCAGTCAGCTTCTCCCTCTTCCTAATGTGCTTTCTTCACTTCCTTATAGGCAGATTCCCCAAGAGTGTTTCTATATAAATCTTATGTATACAACTGTACCTCCAAATCTGTTTCTAGAGGTCTCTGTCTAAGATGGGATATTGGAGGAAAAGAGAAGGAAAAAATATTATTAACTTAAAAAAACATATACATTTTCAAAGACACTGGTAATTCAGACCTTTACCATTCATTAGGTTGTCACTTGGAGAAATATGAATGACTCAAGTGACGTTCATTATCTGCATACTGTCTTTAGTCATTACTTCATTTTAAATGGGAGTTTTACACTTGTAAAATTGTAATTTGGGATAACTTTTTATTGAAAGATAATAAATCCATCTTAGGTTATGTTCTATATCCAACTCGCTTTTCCAAACGCTGCCCAGCTGCCCTACAGTGATCGCAGGCCCATCACGAGAACTTTGGCAGTGAATTCACAGAAGGGTAGGCATAAAGAATCAACAACCTTTCATAGACTCATACACCATCTCACTTTGCAGTCACTCTCCAGCAGCTGGACCTGCATAAATTCCAGATTTTTCTTCCAGCTTTGAGTCATTCATTCATGTCTGGGCTTACTAGTGACCGTTCTCTGATTCTTCACCTCCTTTCTTTGGACCTTATTTTCCAGGATCCTTCCACAATGGTTTATTGTCTAATTTTATAATAAATTACTTTCTTCAAAATACTTACAATGGTTTTGCTTCCCTGACTGATTCCCTTGACTAGTTCAAATGTCCTTAAATTGCACCATAATATATGTAGTTTTCTTCTTCCTCCTCTTCTGCTTCTTCTTCTTCTTCTTCTTCTTCTTGTCCTTCTTGTTCTTCTTGTGCTTTTCAAGGTTTCTATATAGTTTGGCTTTTGATAAGGCCTTTCAATATCTTTTTTAACTTCAAGAATTTTGTTAAATGTTTTACTTGGGATATATTTTCCTAATCAATTTATTCACTAATTTATTTTTAAAATTTTTCCTATTCTGTGTGGACTCTATCAAAAAAGATGTTGTCATTTGTACTCTTATCCTTTTTATCTCTTACTTCTCCATTTACATTTTTCCATTTTTTATCTTATATTGATAGCTTCTAAAGGCATTCCTAATAAAGTGCTAGCGTATTGATTTATTCTTCAGGCATACCCATTTTCATATTTAACTTGCTTTTCAAATTATTTATTTCTCCTATATTATATTTTATAGTGAATACTTCCAGTGGGTTCTTCTTTAAGACTTTTTGTTCTTGATTTATATTTTCCAGATTCTCCCTTATTTCCCTGATTATAATTCATATGTTTATTTTAAATACTTGTTCTCTCTGGCCCTTTATTCTGTTTTATCAAGTATATAATAATTAGTTTGTTGCTTTTCCCTTAGGGTGACAAAAGCTGTAGTAGTGTTTCCTTTGTGTTATAAGTCTACATAAATTATACCTAAGAAACAACGCATTATCATTAAGATGGGCGGGGAGAATAAAAGAAAGATACCTATTATCACTGCTACTATCAAAGTAGTACTGGATTGCAAAGTCTGCGGTTAATGCAATAGGACACAAAGCACATGAAAAAGTACAGTACATATCTTGGTAGGTAGATAAGCAAACTGTTATTAGAGATGGTACGATCATTTACTTACAAAACAAAAATTTTCCTAATGTAGTCGTTTTACTGATATAAAATGCAACAAAAATGAATACAATATCAACCCATATAAGCTAAGAAGTCCTCTACGCTGGCAAAACTAACAAAAAATATAATAAAGTTATAATAGCAATAAAAGTATATAAAAGACCTATGACTTTACTTAATGAAAAGAACAAGAACTTTATAAAAAAAAATCCACTCTTTTAAAAGACACAAAGGAATATTTGAAATAAAAAAATAAAATGCAACTTGCCCATGGAGAGAATGACTTAACAGTTTATGCACAGGGGTTGTGGACATACACTACTAAAGCCATGTGGTACAAGTGCAATATAAAGTTTATGGAAGGAATACTTGCAGCAGAGTAGTGCAGAACTTGCACAAACCCCTCAGGATTCTACAGCCGAGGTAGAGTTTATAGATGGTTTGTGAACAGAGTGGCCAATGATCCCATAGAGGCCTGCCTTGGCCGATAGGTTGGGTGTACAACTGGGTGTACTCCAAGAACAAGAACAAACTCTGCCCCTAAACCTCATTACATATCCATAATCTATCCAACAAGGGTAGAGAACACCTAGCTTTTCTAAATAACAAGAACTATAGCAAAGGATTTTCTAGCCAAGGAGCAACCCTGAGGACTATGCGTATGAAAGACGGAGATCTGCAGACAAGAGTTGTGGGAACAGCCTTGCACGCCAAGGATACTGACATCAGCCAAAGGCTGAGCCAGTTCTCTGATAAGCTAGTGACAGAGGGCACCCAGGGAGTCTCCAGGGCCATCCAGAGTTGTCTCTCATCATTAACACTGTAAAGATGTTTATTCTTCTAATTTCAGTCTAAAAAAATCAATATGTAATTCCAACCAAAATTCTAGCAGGTTATTTTGAGGGACCAAACAACTTATTATAATATTTATCTGTTAAAACCTATTTGTTTTCTTAAACAGAGGAAGCCTACATCCTAATTGATATGAAGATATACTATATGAATACACAGTAATAAAAATACTTTGGTACTGAGGCAACCACAAGCATACAGACGATTGGAACAGAATAAAGCAGAGGTCCTCAACTTCAGGCTTATTTATATTTTGAGCCAAATTGTTGCTGGGGTGGGGGTGGGGCTGTTCTGTGTGTTGTAAGATGTTTAGGCCTCTACTCACCAGATTCCAGTAGGACTCCCTGGCTCCCCACCCAGCCTGCCCTGGTTTTGACAAGCAAAATGTTCTTCGGATATTTCCAAATGTCCTCCAGGAAGTGAAATTGCTTCTAGTTGAGAGCCATTAAACTAGATTACTCAAAAATAAAGCTATTTGGTTTATTTTGGTTATTATATTTATTTTGGTTATTATATTATATTGGTTATTATAAAGCTCTCATAATAATGAGAGACGTTGTTTTTGATGAAATTGGCAGTATAAACCAATAAGGGGAAAGATTAATAGAGGGCATTAAGAGAACTGGCTCACATATAGAGTAAAATAAGGCAGGATACATTGGTGTGCTGAATAATGGCCCACTCAGAGTCCTAATCTACAGAACCTGTGAATATTACCTTATAAAAGGGTTCAAAGGAAACTTTGCTTATCTTCAGGAGTTTAAGATGAGGAGATTAATTTGGATTATCCAATGGGCCTGATGTAATCGGCAGGGTCCTTATGAAAGAAAAGACAGTGTGAAGACGGAAGCAGAGAAATTTGAAGATGCTGTGTTACTGGCTTTGACAATGGCGGAAGGGACTATGAACTAAACAATGTAAGAGCTGCAGCTCTAGAAACTGAAAAGGCAAGGCACTGAATTCTCTAAAGCTTCCAAGAGGAGCACAGCTTCACTGGAACCTTGTCTTGGCCCAGTGAAATCCATTTCAGATTTCTGTTCTTCAAACCAGTAGGAGCATAAGTTTGTATTATTTTAAGTCTTTAAGTTAGTGATAGTTGCTTATAACAGCAATAGGAAAGTAACACAGACATCTGTCTCTAATTATGAATGTTAAAAGGATTAAGACATTACATAAAACAATAAATGGAATAAAGCCAGTTAACAGAAATATTTGGAAACTAATTTTGCATTTGGGTGGGGTTGGGAGTTTTTAACCAAGATCTGTAAAGCAGAAATAAATTGTCAGTCAAAAATCAAACACATTTAAGCACATGTAAAATTTAATTCAATGGACCTTGGATAGAGAAACTATTTATAAAATCTGGGCAGAGTTGAGGGACAAAGGTTTAATTAACTTAGAAGCTGCCTGAAGTGGCAATTAACAGTTGGGATCAGCACGAAGCTGACCAAAAAGCTTAAAAAGGAAATGCTGGGTACTGAGAGGGCCAGAAAGGGCTTCGGTAAGCTTTGAGATAACCTTGGGAGTCCATAAGGCTCCACACATGAGTCCAGGAGAGACCCGAGAGGCCTTTGATCTCTCATCTTCAGTGGACCGTGGAGCTCTGTGCAAGCAGAAAGTAAAGGCTGAAGGAGAATGTTGACAGCCAGGTGGATCACTGAAGGTGTGCCACATCGTACAAACAGAGTCCCTTGGTAAAATGCTTTAAGGCATATAAGGAAATCTCTGTTTAATTGCTAGCTGACCATTAAAATAATCCGGCAGAGACAAGTGGCTACTTGTGACACAAAGTGCATAATTTACAAAATTTGGTCAAGTAGGTCAATAAATGAACAAATAACCCCAGCAATAACAACAACAACTACACCACACTGGGGGTGGGTAGGATCTGAATTACCACATTGCATTATTTAGGTTTTTTGAAATGAATGAATGAATTAATTAATTAATTAATTTAGAGAGAGATAGCACAAGCAGGGGAGGGGCAAGGAGAGAGGGAGAGAGAGAGAATCCCAAATAGGCTCTACACTGTCAGCGCAGAGCCCAGTGTGGGATTTGAACTCACAAACTGTGAGATCATGACCTGAGCCAAAACCAAGAGTCAGACATTTAACTGACTGAGCCACCCAGGTGCCCCACAATGTTACATTATTTAAAATGTCTAGATTTCAATAAAAAATATTACAAGACTTGCAGAAACAAGAAAGTAAGGCCCATATGCTGGATGAAAAAGCAGGCAGGAGAATAAAAACTGTCCTTGAAGGAATCCAGACATTGGCGTTACCAGAAGAAACTCTGTATCAGCTATCTTTAATATGTTCGTAGAACTAAAGAAAACCTTGTCTAAAGAGCTAAAGGAACACATGAAAACAATGTCTCACCAAATAGAGAATATCAATAAAGAGAGAGAAATTGTTTAACAAAAGTAGAAATTCTCAAGTTGAAATCTGTAATAACTGAAATGAAAAATCTCACTAGAGGGCTCAATGGCAGATTTGAGCTGGCAGAGGAAAGAAGTAGCAACCTTCAAGGTAGGTCAATGGAGATGATCTAGTCTGAGGAACAGAAAGAAAAAAGAATAAAGAAAAATGAATAGAGCCTCAGAGACGTGAGACAGCAGTTTGAGCTGTGTTCCTCCACTCAAGGTCACTGCTCCTCTCAGGAGGTAGACTTCAACATAATTGTCTTTTCTCAGGTTTTAGCAACCATCCACTACACATCCAAGGTTTTAAGCTTAGGGATTGTAGGACTCTAGGCTTTTAGCCCTGCGCTACTAAACTAACCCCTGTGGTTCCCTTAATCCTATCCATACCTTAAAAAAAATAGTCCATTTGTAAATATTCTTTCTCAAATTGTCTTATATGAGTAATAACTATACACATGTTTATTAAACTAGACAGATGGAGAACACCTACTGGTCTGTCATCAGGGGAATAAATACGTAAAACACAATGATATATGCGCTATTCCACTGCTAAAAGCAATGAATGAGGTACATTTATAGTAACATTTCTATAATGTACAGTGTGGAATAAAAAAAATAAAAAAAAGAACATAAACCTGTATCTTTATGTCTATTTAAATTCTACAGAATTTTATTGTGTTTTCAAATATAAACAGATATTTAATGATGTGTACTATAGTGAGAACCCAGGGAAAAAAGAGGGGATGGGAGTGATATCAGGAATGAAGGGAAGAATAAAATTATATATGTGAAGAGCTTTCATGGACAAATAGACTATGTCATGAGCTGAGGAGTTTGGCTAATTGAACTCATACATGGATGTCCAGAAAAAGGCATGTACATAAAAATAAAAATAAAATTAGGAGTCTGAGTTAAGTGATTGACAAAGTCGTAATTATGAATTTAAGATTTCTTAAGATGAAACAAAGTAACTGCATTTAAAAATGGCATATTAATTGGCGCACCTGGGTGGCTCAGTTGGTTAGGCAACTGACTTTGGCTCAGGTCATGATCTCACAGATCGTGAATTCGAGCCCCGTGTCGGGCTCTGTGTTGACAGCTCAGAGCCTGGAGCCAACTTCAGATTCTGTGTCTCCCCCTCTCTCTACCCACCCCTGCTCATGCTCTGTCTCTCAATAATAAGTAAAAATTAAAAAATTTAAAAAAATGGCGTATTAATGATTATTCTGCCTATGATGTGCACATTCAACAGAAAAGTGGAGAGTTTAGCCCAATGGAAGTAACCATTTTGACCAGATAGAAGAGAATGAGGGATAGGGTCATGAGTAGAATAGGGAGATGGATGGGTTGAGGGTTAGAACTGTTGATAGGTAGAGTAGAACTTTGGGATGTGGTAATTAGGAGACTTGGAGGGGCAGAATGAGTATATAGATAGAGCCAGGGATGAGGTGACACTCAAGAAGAGGGCATAAAACTTCTTTGTTAATTGGCTGTATGTTTTCAGACAGTTACATCCTATTGTTCTTAATGTTGCCTGTCAATGTATTGTTATATTAGGTCACATGGAATTGTCCCTGAATTAAAATAATATTAAAATGACATACATTTTTGTCTTTGAATAATCCAAATTAACAGAAATGATGAAAGCCACTGATCATTGACGGGAAGGATTAAAAAAAAAAGAGTAGGTTTGATTGGTGAAGGAGAGGTCTTTTGAGGAGGTGGTGAGGAAAGAAAAATACCAGCTGTCACTCTATTCAGAAAGAAGAGATGACTATTTATTTTGATTAACATTTCATGTGCCTGTCAGGCAAACCCAAATAATTTAGATGTAGGAGAGTGTGGGCTGTGTAAGATTTATTTGGGGCGATAAGTGTGGGAAGGAGATTTGGCAGGAAGATTCCAAAGATAGAGAACAGATAATTTTTAAAAGAAAACTCTTTTGCTTATGACATTGATTTAACTAATAAGAGTAGAAATTGTTTAATGCCAGTTGTTTCTTCATTTTGGGGATATTGAATTTTCACGTGAATAATGACTCACACACACACTAACTTAAAAGCAGTTGTGTATTCTTAGTGGATTGGTTTCAGTAGGCATGTTCCAAGAAAATGGCAGCCCACAAGTAGCATTACTGAATGTCTTTGGAAAGGGAATCTATGTATATAATTGCTTACGTTATATGATCTGAGATTAAATGAAATAAGCTCTGTTTATTCTGTGGAACAAAAGGGGCCAGCTGGATTCCTGTGGTGCTAGCCCCTAACCAGAGAGAATCTCCACCAGGTCCAGTTAATCTCCCTTCTCATTGATGGAATGAATATTCTCAGAGGCAACTCCACACATTGAATCGCAGTTTAGAGTAGTCTCATTCTGGACAAGGGAAATCTTCATTCACAGTAAAGGTAAAGGGTAGAGAGAAATGCGTTCTCTTATATTGAGAAAATAGTTTGGCGTTAAGTCGTGCCAGTCACATTATTGACAGTCAAAAGCACTGTTAAGGTTTTCAAGACCCAGAAGTCATAGTCGTTGGGATCACATCTGTTTCACATGCATGCTCAAGCCCCCAAATCACAATGGCGGAGATTACTGTTGTTTTATTTTCCCAGCCAGTTGTTATTTGTGTTCAACTGTGCAAGAAACATGCCTCTCGATTGACGTAAGTTTCTAGGCGAAACAGAAAAGCAGGTGGGGGCAATGCTGTAATTCTGCAAGCTTTCAGAATCATGCAGCTTTCCCCTTATCTGTGAGCAGGGAAATGCTTTCTGAAGTGATGTGAACATTCACCAGACTTCTGTGTTACTTTGAAGTGCTTGTCTTTCCTAGCGGTTCTGACTGGTCTTTAGGGGGAAGTGGAATTCTCTAAGCTGGTGCCTTATGGAGCATGGAGAGTAGCTCGTGTACAGCTGGCTTCAAGATAGTGGAAGCTGCAGCCGGAGACAATTCTCTCTCCTTGGAAAGTTTCAGTGCTCTCCAGGCTTGTAATGAAAGCAACACAAGCCCTTGGCTGATTGACCTCTTTGCTTCCCTGATGATTTAGCTCGTGTGAGAAACAGGAGGGACACTAACTTGTGCTGTAGGAATCTCATACTGGCTGCTGCCCTCGTTGTTCTCTTGACTGGGAATATGCTGAATATTCTCTTGAATATTCATGGCCTGTCAACTGGAGGAACAGTTATCACAGATCAGTGATAACTCAGTATCCCTGTTCCTCCCTGTTTCCATGTCACTGACAGCATCAGCTATGGAATAGTCCCCTCAATGCCCGTGTGATCTGCACCCCACGTCACCTGCTGTTCCCCACCTGCAGCTCACCTGTCTGACCTCTTGTATTATACACCACCTTGCTCACTCTCTTCTAGGCACACTGATCTCTTTCTTGTTCCTTTAACAGATCAAATGCACTTCTCCCATAGGGCCTTCACACTTGTTTCCCGAGCCTAGAAAACTTTTCACCCTGAAAAGTCTTCATGGCTTGCTTTCTCATCACCCTCAAGTCTTTTCTCACCTATACCACCTTTCCAGTGATATTTCCCTAGCCATCCTGCCTAAATTTGCTTCCTCGGCTCTGAGATGTCTTGTCTCTCCCCAGATAGTACTTTTCACAAACAGAGTATACATTTAATGTATGTTGTCAATCTTCCCATTGGGATGTGATCTTCACGAAGGAAGCTATTCTAATCTAATCGTTTGTGTTCACTACTATCTCTCAGGCAACCAGAACAATGTACAGAGCACAGTAATCACTCCATAAATATTTGTTCAAAAATAAATAGCTGACATTTATTCATGTTCCTGCTCTGCTATGCATGCTTTTAACTGCTTTTTACATGTATCATTTATTACTCACAAGAATACAATAAAAGCAGTGGTCCTGCTTCCCTTCATTTTACTTAAGGGAAAACTAATGCAGATTTTGAAATACTTCAGGATTATCTCACTTGAATGTAGCGGAGTGGGATGTAAACTCCGATAGCCTGAATCTTACAGATCAAACTCTTAGCACTATTTCACTCTATTAACCACAATAGAAATCTATCTACCTAAAACCTGTATTTTGTTAAGATTTGGGGGGGGAATTTAAATTTGTCTTTCCTAAGGTTAATTTTCAAAAGAGTCTCATAGCCATGTCTCACGCAAATTTATTTTGGGCGTGAAAACTTGCAAATGGCATTTACTATCTGCTCCAACAGCAGAGTATACAAACCCTTTAAAACCGTCAGCTGCAGAGCCCATAAAACCAATGAAATCAATATTTTTAGAGGGATATGAAACAATGTATCTGAATGACAACACTGTTTATATCTCTTAGTTTTGTTTGTAGACATCAATTACAGAGGCTTTATAAATTTATTATTTTTTATTTTTAAAGAAAAGCAATGGCTTTTTAAGATGTTGTTATAAATGTGTTACTCATGCAGTCCTTTCAGAATACAGATGAGACAATTAAAGCTCACAGACAGTGACCCCTAAGCCCAAATAAGTTGTTAGCAACTCCTAGTTACCCTAGGAGGACAGTTACATGATATTTACACATACTGTTGGCTGACTGCAGAAGTATCTGTTGCCTCCTGTAAACTGAAGTTAGTTGTTTATACTCATTTATCTTGCAAATAAGAAATGCATAAAATGTTTTAGAGAAAAAAAGAAATATGTACATATATTGTTTAAAGTATACTTAGCCGTCACTGAGATTATTCTTCCATGCGCATAAGTTATTTTCATTTGTCTTTGCACAGGCAAATGGAATGTTCACCTTTGCAGAATAAAGCCATAAGTATTTCTGATTTGTTGATAGTGGATGTAAATGGAGTAAACTAAATTCTAAATACCTTTTCCCCTAAAGCTTTCAGAAAATATACCATGGGAGCATCAATAGATGCTTTAGACTTTTTTTCTTTAAGTTAATTTATTTATTTTGAGAAAGGGAGAGAGAGAAAGCACTAGCAGGGGAGGGGCAGAGAGAAAGGGAGAGAGAATTCCAATCAGGCTCCGTGCTATCACTGCAGAGCCCAACTCAGGGCTCCAACACATGAATCGTGAGATCATGACCTGAGCCAAAATCAAGAGTCGGATGTCCATCCAACTGAGGCACCTCGGCACCCCAGGTGCTTTAAACTTTTTATATTCAAGATTAAAATTGCTAAATTGGTTAACCCCCCTTTGGCACACCCCTCCCCCCCAATGATACTACATAGGATAATGTACACTTGGTCTCACCGTGTTTCATGTTCAAAATGAAATACTTTAGAGGACACTGCGATGGACACACTTTTCAAATGCGAGCATGCCTCCTCTCTGTATTGCCATCTAAGACAGCATGGCCATTTTCCCAACCTGCTCTGTGTGTCCAGGGTGAGCCGGACAAGGTTTACGGGGAAGGAGATAGAAATTAGAGGAATAGGGAGAAAAGTAAGGGAAGAGAAAAGTAAAGAGAAAAAGAGAGGAAAAAGTGGCTTTCTTATTTTTCACTTTCCCAAGAAAATTCACCAGTTCAAGGGCTTTCACTTCACATCAAAGGCAGGTGACTTTGGAATATGCTGGCCTCATGACAGCAGCCACTAGCTACAGGAAAGCATTTCTTCCCCAGCAGCCAGAGGGATGTGGGTTCAGGGATACACTTCTCAAAACAGAATAAATGAGACTCCCTTTATTATGTGATCACAAGGGCCTTTCTTAGGGAGACATGAAGAATTGCCATCTTAATATTTGAATCAATGCATATTGTTGACATAATTCATTTCACCTATAACTTTCGAGCATCTGTCTAATGGGATGCAGTACATTGAGTTTGTTACTTGGCATATGGACAGTACTAATAATGCTCTGCTATTTTACTCTTTATTTTCTCACTTCGGTTTCTGAAATGGGGGAGGCAAAGTACTGCATCATAGTCTTACTACCCTACTTACACTTCTCAAACACCTGTCCTCTTCCCTGCTTCTGCAAATTGACCTCGCACTAATTTCTCAGCAGACTGGGCTGCAGGCCCATCAGAGGGACAGCTTCTTGCTGTCTGCTCCTTAATAATACTTCCTTGTTACTCTCTCACTCTTCCCAGATCCTATCTTGACTTAGTTCCTGCCTTATGTAAACTCCATGGGTATGCGTTGGTGAGATGTTAATTTGGGAAGCATGGCTTGCAATCTGTGGAGTACCAAGAACAGCTGGTGCTGCTGCTGTTTAGTTTTTCTTGGCAGATGGACACAGAGAGAATTACGAATGGGGGAATTTGCTTCAGTCTTGGCTGCCACTTCCTACAGAAATGTTACATTCGCCAGCTCTCTTTCTCCTATGCCGCTCTAGCACCAGGGCATAGTATTTTAATGCGTTCCCCTCAATGCATGGTCCAGAGCTTCCTGCATAGCCTTTGTTCTAAGCTTCACACTCAGTAGCCCTTTGGCTACTTGACCACAGTGAGAGGCAGATTTGATTATACTTCAGCAGCTTGAAGTATGCACTAACTATATGCCGTTCCATATCCCTAAGAATTTTAGCTCAATACTTAACTGTGTTATCGTCCATTTGTTTATTAAAATAAGCGTCAGTGAGCATCTTGGTCTTCTAGAATTTTAGCTCAATACTTAACTGTGTTATCGTCCATTTGTTTATTAAAATAAACAAATCCTAAGAATATCCCCAAGAATTTTAGCTCAATACTTAACTGTGTTATCGTCCATTTGTTTATTAAAATAAGCGTCAGTGAGCATCTTGGTCTTCTAGTCTGTTATAACAAAATACCACGTACTGGGTGGCTTCAATGACAGAAATTGATTTCTTACAGTTCTGGAGTCTGAGATGTCCTCTATCAAGGGGCTCGTCAATTCAATTCCTGGTGAAGGTCTTCTTTCTGACTTGCAGATGGACATCTTCTTGGTCTGTCCTCACATGACAGAGAGAGAGAGAGAGAGCTCTGGCCCCTCTTCCTCTTCTTATAAAGGTACCGGTCTCAACACAGGGGCTCCACCCTCATGACCTCCTTTAAACCTACCCCAAGACCCCACATCCTCATACCAAAGTCTCCACCTCCTAATACCATCACATTGGAGGTCAGGATTTCAACATGTGAATTTTAGGGAGACAAAACCATTCTGTCCATAGCAGCAAGTTCTAATCTATGTACCATAAGTTAAATGTAGAAATTAATATGGTTTGAACCATCAGCACAATCTTGATATCAAAACATTTTCATCACCCCCAAAACTTGTGTCCCTTTGCTGTTAATTCCTGTTTCCTACTCCCAGCCAGCCTCTGGAAACTACTATGTTTTTTGTCACTATAGTTTGCCTTTTTTAGAATATCATTTAAATAGAATCATGTAGTGTGTAGGTTATCTTTACTATCTTGCTTCTTTCATTTAGTTTCATGATTTAAAATCTATTCATGTTCTTGTGTATATCATTAGTTTCTTCTTTCTTTTTTTCCCCCCCCGGGTTTATTTATTTTCCAACTGATGGATATGTGGGTTGTTTCCAGTTTTTACCTATATGAATAAATCTTCTATAAATGTTGGAGGACAAGTCTTCCTGGAAACATAAATTCTCATTTTGGGGAGTAATGTCTAGGGGCAGAATCAGTGGGTTGTATGAGCATAAGTTTAGTTTGATAAGAAAGTATCACCCTAAACTTCAAATTGCATACCATTTTGAATTTCTTTCAGCAATATATGAGTTCCAGTTGCTCTATATACTTGCCAGAACTTGTCAGTTTTTAAAAAATTTTAGAGGCACCTAGGTGGCTGAGTCAGTTGTGTTCCAATCTTGACCTCAGCTCAGGTCATGATCTCACAGTTCATGAGTTCGAGACCCATGTCAGGCTCTGAGCTGGCTGTGTGGAGCCTGCTTGAGATTCTCTCTCTCTCTCTCTCTCTCTCTCTCTCTCTCTCTCTCTCCCACCCCCTCCCTGCCCCTTACCCACTCATGCTCTCTCTCTCTCAAAATAAAAAATAAACTTAGAAAAACTTTAACCATCTTAGTGTGTTTTCAGTGGTATGATGCTTTATTATGAATTTCCATATTGACTAATGATATTCAAGATCATTTCGTGTGCTTATTTGCTATTTGTATATCCTTATTTGGTGAATTTTCTATTCAAATATTTTATCCATATCTTATTGAGTAATATTTCTCATTATTGTAAGAGTTATTTGTATTTTCTGTATACCAGTCCTTTATTAGACATATGTTATGCAAATATTTTTTCCCAGTCTATGGCTGTCTTTTCACTTTCTTAACAGTATCTTTGAAAGTGGGAAAAAAACCTTTTACTTTTTGATATTTTATCAATATTTTATTTCATGGTTAGTGCTTTTTGTATTCTACCTAATGCATCTCTGCTACCCCAAGGTCACAAATTTTGGTGTGTTTTCTTCTAGAAATTTTAGAGCTTTAGGTCTTCTTTTAGGTGTATAATTCATCTTCTTCTAGTTAATATTTTACATGATATGTGGTAGAGTTTGATGTCCATTATTTGCATTTGGATATTCAAATGTTCTAGCACCATTTGGTGAATACAGTTCCTGTTATCCTTAAAATGCCCAGAAGCATAAATCTTCCAAGTATGGCTTTGATAGATTCTAGATATAGTTTATATGTTATAATTTTAATTTAATATAATTATATTTTTCCAAACAAAAGATGTATTGATATGTTTTACTTTTATGAGTTTTCATTTAGAATAATCACAAATACAGGGCTCCTGGGTGGCTGAATTTGTTAAGCATCCAACTCTTGGTTTTGACTCAGGTACTGATCTCAAGGTTGTGAGATTGAGCCCAGTGTTGGGCTCCATGCCGGGCGTGGAGCCTACTTGAGATTCTCTCTCTCCCTCTCCTCGCTCATGCTCTCTCTCTCTCTCTGAAAAAAAAAATTCAATTAATTACAAAGTCAAAAGATACTCCTATCACTATTTCCTATATCAAGCTAATGGAACACCCAAAACGATTTAGTAATAGCATCGCTTCCATTTGGACAAAGACTGTATGTATTTCTATTCTGAAAGAACTGACAGTTATATCATTTAAGCAAGGAGGACCTTGTGTTCTAGTAAGTATTTGTGGAAAATTATTAGGTGAAGCCCTACAGTGAAAAGGCAGTTACTGTTTACAGGAGCTATATTTGAATTCACAATATGCTTATCTCTAAAATTTGGAGAGAAATCAATACAAAAACAAAAACCTAGTGGTTAACATATTTTCTCTGTGGGTTTTTGTATTGATTTCTCTCCAAATTTTAGAGATAAGCATATTGTGAATTCAAATATAGCTCCTGTAAATAGTAACTGCCTTTTCACTGTAGGGCTTCACCTAATAATTTTCCACAAATACTTACTAGAACACAAGGTCCTCCTTGCTTAAATGATATAACTGTCAGTTCTTTCAGAATAGAAATACATACAGTCTTTGTCCAAATGGAAGCGATGCTATTA